>NC_139929.1:21550581-22033282 GCF_963514095.1 Eutrigla gurnardus | reverse complement strand
AGGAGTGCCACATGGAAGCCTACTTTCTCACTCCCGGCCAGGTCCACCAGGTAGAGCTTGCCGGTGAGTTTCTGTCCAGTCTGAGAGTTCTCCTGCTTGATGTTGATGAGGAAGATGCTGTGACTCCTGGAACTGTGCTCGTTCATGTCTGAGATACACACACACACACACACACACACACACAAACACAATTACCATTGTATCAATCATGTTATTAGTAATAATTTTTATTTTTTTTTAATTGTATTTCCTATTCGGACATGACCAAATGTATCCCTAGGCCACACCCCTCACACCCTCACTCCAATCGACATGATCATCATCATATAATCATATGCAGCTCTGTCTGCTCCATAAACTCTGTTAACGCTATAATCTGCCTCACAAACTTGTCTTGTTTTTGCATACTCCTCCTCCACCAAAAATCCTGTGATGATGATGACAACGACAACGACGACAATGATGATTACAGTGTGAAAAGGGAGATCTATTGATTACCATTGTGATGTTATCAAGTCTGCATTACAAACTACAGGTGCGAACTTTGAAAGACATGGGAGTGTAACAGGCAGGGATGATCTAATCCTAATAACGCTAAACCAAAAGCATGATGGGAAATGTAGGATTTAGTCTTTTTAGAGCTTGACCGATACTAGAGACTAAAAATAAGGATATCTGGGCCCCATAGGCTTCATGTCCAATATAGGATATCTCACTGTAGACAAGTGTTGTTTCCTGTTGACATGACATTTATTTACATTTAGGGCATTTAGCAGACACTTTTGTCCAAAGCGACTTACAATAAGTAAATTTGTCAAAAGAAAGAAACCACAACATATCATTGCCGATAAAGTAAGAGCGAAAAAATAGAAACAAGTGTTAGGTCCTCGTCTGAGTAAAGTAGTAGCTGTTCAG
The DNA here is from genome assembly GCF_963514095.1 of Eutrigla gurnardus. NCBI lineage: Eukaryota > Metazoa > Chordata > Actinopteri > Perciformes > Triglidae > Eutrigla > Eutrigla gurnardus. The sequence continues at coordinate 22,032,367 of NC_139929.1, read as the reverse complement.
CAAACATACCTTAAGAACAACAGTGCTATGATCAAAGTGCTATAGGTAAGAACATAGAAGTCTTTTTTTTTTTGGGGGGGGGGGGGGGGGGGGTGTTGTTAGTGGGTCATGCTATGCAGAGTCGAGGTGAAGTCTGAACAGGTGAGTCTTGAGCTTTTTTCGGAAGATGGCAAGTGACTCTGCTGTCCTGACATTGGTCGGGCGTTCGTTCCACCACTGAGGCGCCAGAACAGAGAAGAGTCTGGACTTTGCTGAGTGACATGTTTGAGTTCAGCGATGGTGGTACGAGCCAGCCAGCTGAAGTAGAGGAGCGAAGTGCTCGCGTCGGGCCGTGTGGTTTGACCAGTGTTTGAAGGTGGGTGCTGTTCCATTGATGGCCTTGAAGGCCAGTGCCATCGTCTTGAATTGGATGCATGCTGCAAAAGGGAGCCAGTGGAGGTCACGGAGGAGGGGGGTCACATGGTAGAATTTGGGTAGATTGAAGATAAGGCGTGCTGCAGCGTTCTGGGTACGCTGCAATGGTTTAGTCGCCGAGGCCGGGAGTCCAGCCAGGAGAGAGTTGCAGTAGTCAAGGTGGGAGATGACCAGTGCTTGGACCAAGAGTAAGGTCCTCATCCTGGCCTGATTTCTTCCATTTTCTCTTTGCCGCTCGCAACACCGATCTATTGGTTCGCAGAGATTCGGACAGCCAGGGAGGGAGTTGAGAGGGCGGCTGGAGTGGCAGCGTTTTCTATGGTGATCCAGGTCTCCGTAAGGGCCAGGAAGTGGAGAGTCTGCAGGGAGGCATACGCTGTAATGGTGTCCGCCTTCTTGACTGCAGACTGGCAGTTCCATAGTCCCCCTAGTACTTCAAGTTCCGTACCGGTGGAGAATGGTGGGTAGCAGAGATTGGATGGGTTACAGCTTCGACCAATGGGTCTCTGGCAAAATCTTCTCTGGTTTGATGTCATGACTGGGATAGGACACATGGCTGCGATGGGTGGTGGTTGAGATGTTTTGCCTACCTCTCTCTTAAGTGCTTGGTTTACCTCATGCAGGTTTAGCCCCTCCCTCCAATCAAGTCTATTGACTACAGCTGAGCTGGCTGAAACTAGATAATTGCCCACTCAGTAAGATCAGCTTCACAAGAATTTAAACAACAAGCTATCTAGACAAGACTAAATGTGACCCGCCACGGCAAAACCTGCAACAAGTCAGGTGGGAAGAATTTGCGTAAACAACGAAATAAGCTTTTTTCTTCAAAATTAGTGATTTTTGTTTTTTTGCAGAATATGCAAGTTGAGATCATGAAGAGCTGCACGGTGGTGTAGTGGGTAGCACTCTTGCCTCACAGCAAGAGGGTCCTGGGTTCGATTCCCGGGTCGGCCCGGGGTCCTTCTGTGTGGAGTTTGCATGTTCTCCCCGTGTAAGCGTGGGTTCTCTCTGGGTTCTCCGGCTTCCTCCCACAGTCCAAAGACAGTGGTAAGCGGTAGAAAATGGATGGATGGATGGAGATCATGATAACAGTATTGGTTGCCTTAAAAGTATAGATTTTGTATTTTTTTTGTAAAATCTGCAGTTGTCTCTGTCTTTGCTGGGGTGTGTACGGCGATGCAGTTCATTTCCATACTGATCACTGTTGGCCATTCACCAATCAGCTGCACGTTAGAAGCGAAACACATGGCTACTTATTCATCGCCTGTGTCCCTAGCAGCGGAGGAGCTGGAGTGGAAGATATCAGACGCTATATCTACGGTTACATTTCAACGGGATAAAGACAGCGAAATGGAGGAAATATGTAACTTTGACTGCAAATGCTACAGAAGAAGAAAGGAGAACTCTCTCCTTGGAAGACATTCATGTAGTGACAAACTTTCTCAAGAGCTTACGTACAGCATACGGATTGATTCTTTAGCTGCCGAGAGCAAACGGATGTACAGTAGTTACGTCGGAGATGACTGCATCCACCAAAAAGCCGCAAACGAAAAGAAATACGCCCGGACCTCTTATTTCATCGGAGCCAACGAAGTCTGCAGGAATACTTTTCAGTTTCTTATATTATGGGGTGAGTTTCCGTGAACATTTCGTTAACTACTTTGCTTGGCTAGCTAAACTAAAATTATATACACATCGAAACTAAACTGTAATGGGAGGTTTTTTGGCTCGTAATGTGGGCATCTGATTTAACAGTAAGGTGCAAAGGGGCCGGTTGGCATTGCTTGAATTGAGTGTGATGCTAATAGTTTAGCAACTAGCCTACCTGAGGACAATAGACTAGTTGCTAAATCATTAGCAGGCTAACAGATACCAGATATCACTGACATCCGTAGGGGGGAGGGCTTATCTGAATGAGATGCAAATGAGCACCATTGTGTTTCCTTGCTCACCAGGTGAGGGGAGGTGAGATTTGCAAATCTTTCAGGCCAGTTTTCTCAGTGAACGGTTTTCAGAGAAGCATACATTCAAAAGTCAAATATTATCAGATTTCCATGTGTTAGACATCATTGGAAAGCTTAGAAACTACACTTTCAGAATCTGTTAATAACTCAAAATGTCCCAAGGCTGACTTGTTCCTGGTTTCGCCCTGGCTGGTCACAAATGTTACAACTAGCTCTACTCACAGAATGCCTAAACCCAAATCTACAATAAGTTTCTGACTTACCAACAAGATACAAAGCAGCTTCCTTCCTTTCTTAAGACAAAATGTAGTTGTACATTTATGATGACAAAGGATAAATAATACTCAAGATCTAGACTTAAAGACTACTTTACCAGTGGAAACATGAATCTGTATCGAAAGTGGGTCATATATGTAGTCGAACTGTAAAATACAATAAGAATTTGGTACCTTCTTGACCGAGAAAAGGCAGACAGTGACTTTTTGGCACATGTTAATGAAAAACAACAACTCCCACAATGCACAGCTTTGCAGGCCACTCCCGCTGATGTGGACCAACCAGAAGCGAGCACAGACCGACCGGCGGCGGCGAGCGGACTGGTGGCCAGCGGATTTTGTTGGGTCCCACCACTGGTCTATATCAGGTCTGTAGTCTCAGTGGGTCCCACCACTGGTCTGTAATAGGGATGTAGTCTCAGTGGGTCCCACCACTAGTCTATATCAGGTCTGTAGTCTTAGTGGGTCCCACCACTGGTCTGTAATAGGTCTGTAGTCTCAGTGGGTCCCACCACTGGTCTATTCAGGTCTGTAGTCTCAGTGGGTCCCACCACTGTTCTGTAATAGGGCTGTAGTCTCAGTGGGTCCCATCACTGGTCTGCAATAGGTCTGTGGTCTCAGTGGGTTCTGCCCTCTATAGGCGGGTTGAAGACATAAGGAACTCCTGTTCAAACATACTACCGGGTTTCTATCGCACAAAGCTTCATACAAATGGGTGATGTAGTCTTCCTATTCTGATCTTAGCTTTGTGCCACGTCAGATTCAGTTCAGACAGAACTTTATTCGTCCTGAAGCAAATTCATGGTAAATGGACCAGCGATTATATATTGCCTTTCTGGTCTTCCAGCACTTTACTTTACATGTCAACACACACACACACACACACATTGATACACTGAAGTGCCGTCTGCCCATCAGGATCTAACTAGCACAGTCCTGCACATTCAAACGCCGATGGTACAGCCACTGGGAGGCCACAGCTAACCACGTATGTATAATAAAAACCTGCATAAACAGAGTTAGTCATATCAAGTGCATAAGAAGTAGTGCAACATAGAACAGCATTAAGATCTCATTAGTCAAATAAGTCAACTAAAATTGAAAAATAATATTGGCAATGATATTAAAAAAGTAATAAAAGGCTTTATTGCTCATGATATTGAAGGTAATAATAAAACACTCTAACTTCAGATAACTGAAAATGACTAGTGAAGACATCAGGAATGACACCTGTGTGTAAATGAGTGGCGTTCATGAGAACTGTAAATTAGCATTATTAAGCTCCAATTCTACCATATAAGGTTATGTTACCGATCCATATGCCCTATACTGAAGTCCTGCTTTGGGAGATCCATGAAATAAAGTCTAGCATTTTGAACAGCGTCAGTAGCAGAGTTAAGGAAAAATAACCTGAAATAAAGAAGACATGGTTCCATATGAAAGACGCGTCGCCACAGCAAGGCCATCGATGTCTGCATACCTTAAGATTGTCACGCTGCGGTGAGGTTTGTCTTGTCTCGGTTTGTGTCTTGTGAAATTTCCTGTTTTATTTTGAAAAAGTAACTCCAAGTTGTGTGAAAAAACAAATTGTGATAATACTAGCAGAAGAATAAATATCAGCGATAGGGAGAGATATATAACCAATCTAATTTGAAATACCTTCCTTCCTAAAGCCTGTGCGGATTATGGCAGTCTAGTGACTTATGTGAACTGTTTCTTGAATCTTGAATGTGGGAAGTGTACACTGCTCAAAAAAATAAAGAGAATACTTAAACACCGCATGCTAGTTCTCAATGAATAACATATTCCAGTTGGAAATCTTTATTCATTACAAAGTTCAATGTGTTGACAACAAAACAACATAAGGATGATTAATGAAATCAAAATCCTCATCTTATGTAGGTCTTGATTCAGAATCATACCGAAAGAAAAGTGGAAAATCAGATCAAATATTATTATCATTATAGCAAATTATTATCCTGAAATAATATAACCTTGTGGGGAGTAATTAGATTGACGTGTTCCTACATCTCGGACCGCCCTCTCTTAGCAACAGGCTGCATTGTAACAATAAAAATGTACTAGCTTTAACTCTCACTGAACTGAACTTTCTCTCTCAACTTGTCTCGACTCCTACTTGACAACAAACAAGTCCGTGCACCGAAGCAGCTTTGAACCAATTTTCGAAGCAGTCACATGGGTGTGCGTGAAACCAGCGTGAAATGAAGCCTCAGATGTCACTGATCACGTGATTTTCACAGAACTAATGAAGCTCCAATACAAGCTTTGCTTGAGACTGGTTAATTTTTTCAATACAAGCTCCGAAGCAGAGGTGTCACCGGTAACATCCCTACTAATTTTGATCTAATTTTCTTGGTCAGCGTGTTTTTGGTTGAGTGCAGTTTAGTTTCATAGCCTTGTTGTTTTTCCTCCTTGTGGAGCGATCTTTTGTTTGTACCCTTTTTAAGTCAGAATAGTGTAGTTTAAGTTTGTAGCCTTTCGCCTTGATCCTGCTTATGAGCGATTTTGAGTTTGTAGTTTTCAACTTGTGTTTTTTTGGTCATAGTCAGGTTTAGCTTCCATCGAGTTCATAGCCCTTGTTGTTTTTCCTTCCTGTGGAGTGATCTTTTGTTTGTACTTTTTTTTTAAATTCAGAATAAAAGCCTGTTTAACCCGTTCCCAATATGCATCTGAGTCCTCTCTTCTGTCCAAGCCTGACAAAGATGTCCATATTGATATTGTAGTGTTATGCAATAGTATCAATTACATCATAGTTTAAAGGCCTGGTCTACCGATCCAATCCTCACTCACTCTCCTGCTCCTGCTCACGTCTCGTCCCGACTTACTTCCGCGTTTGAAACTACGAGCGCACAAGACGCTTGTTGCCCTGAGCAGTTTTTATTTTTTATTTAACCTTTATTTAGTGGGAGATTTAGCTCAGGAGGTAGAGCGGGTTGGCTGGCAACCGCAAGATTGCCGGTTCGATCCCCGGCTCCTCCTTGCTGAGTGCCTGGTGTCCCTGAGCAAGACACCTCACCCTAATTGCTCCTGACGAGCTGGCTGTCGCCCTGCGTGGTTGACTCCGCCATCGGTGTGTGAATGTGTGAGTGAATGGGTGAATGTCAGTCATTACTGTAAAGCGCTTTGGAGAAAAGCGCTATATAAATGAGGCCATTTACCATTTAACCAGGTGGGTCAATTGAGAACCAATTCTCATTTGCAATGACGACCTGGCCAAGAAGCAGCAGCAAGGCAGAGTACAAAAACATGAACAGACATAGAGACAGGTTACACAACAGTATTAAAAGATAATGACAATAACGGCGAATAGGCATGACCGGCATGAGGAAGTGATATGTAAGATGAAGGACAAGAGCTAGAAGCAGGTGCAACGATGTTATAATATGAGTTTTTAAAAGCGGAAAGTGGGATGAATGAACTGAGCTTTAAGGTCTGTTGCAGAAGATCCCAGTCGTCTGCAGCAGAAAACTTAAAGGAAGAGCGACCGACGGAAGTACGGGCTTTGGGTATTAGGAGATTGATGAAGCTGCTGGGACGGAGACTACGGTGTGTGGTGTTCATATTGAGTAATTATGGTAGATATAACAGAGTTTTGTAAATGAACAAAAACCAGTGAGATTGTCTGCGAGAATGGAGTGACGGCCAGTTCAGGGCGGAATACAAGATGCAGTGATGGGTGTTAAATGGAGCTCCAGTAATAAAGCGGATTGCGCCATGATAAATAACATCGAGTTTATGGAGTAGTGTGTTTGAAGCGGACCTATAGACTATATCGCCATAATCAAAAATCGGGAGAACTGTCAACTATACGATGCTTTGCTGAATGTGTGAAGGAAGGTTGTGGTAAAGAAAACCAATGCGAGTTTTGACCTTGGTGAGCAGTGCATTTATGTGTGTTTAAAAAGCGAGTTTACTGTCAAGCCAAATACCGAGGTATTTGTAGTTGTCCACAACATCAATCTCCGACCCGTTCAGTTCAGGTATGGAGCAGGGCTCTCAAGTGTTTAACTGAGTTCAGAGTGAGATTTTGGCTGAGGCTGCGGCATCAGCGTGGAGGGGGGGGGGGGGGGGACCGGGAAACTAAATGGCGTCCTGCCGTTCATAGCGGAGGGAATGTTCCCATTCATTGTCTATGTAAGAAGCCGCGCAATGCCGAGTTTTGAGAGACGGCACCGCCTCCCGCAAGCTCTCTAAAATCTTTTAAACTGACCGTTGTCGATCTAAAATAAAGACAGATTCAGCAACTGCATAGCTTATTTATCGCATAAAATGTTTTCAGAAACACATTTTGGAGAACTGTTTTCGTAAAATAAGAGGGAGGTGGGAGGCTGCAAGGGGAGAACGATACGAGCTCGGAGGGGGGGGGATTAAGGAGCACAGAGGGGTGGGGTGTGTGTGTGTGGGGGGGGGGATGCTTTTTTCAAACCTTTGAAATTGTAGACCATAGCTTTAAATTAACGGGGATATCGTTAGGCTATGTGAATACATTTGGAATAATGTTAAGCCTATAAGGCAAACATTATGAAGTGTCATTTACAGTATATGGGGTGTTCAAACTGCATCTTGAAAGACATGAAGTACACAATCTGAAAACTGAGGCTCGGATGACATCATGACTCCTCCACCTCCTCCTCCTGATTCAAGCAACAACACAAAATCAAGTCACTTATTTTCTTGGCCAAAGGACCGAAACGCGTTTACATTTTTATGGTTTATTATTGTACTGTTGTCTCCTGCTTCGTGATTGGATAATCAACATTTTGTTTTAGGAAATATGGATGAATAAAAGTCATGTGAAGAATATGAGAAGATGCACCAAAGACAAGAAGTCAGCTCAGTTTACAGTTTGGCCAAGTATCCAGGAATAGAAATCCCTGCTGTTTGCTTAATGAATCATGATCTTCCCTCTTCTCTTATTATGTGTGCAGCACAGACAAGGTCGTGAATGAGAGGAGTCTGCTGCAGTCAGGAGACTCAGTGAGGTTGAACCCATGAGAGCAGCAGCCCTGAAGGTGCTCAGTGCATGAACTCACTTGTGACAGCCACATGTCTGCTGTTTTTGCCTTCGTCTATGGCGTCCATGACCTCCTGAGGGCAGCTCACGAAGCGCTCGGTACACCCCTGGAGACACATGCAATCACAAGAGAAACGCTGTGTTCAACACAGAGGGACGATTATTAGCTGGGGAGGCCGAGACGTACTGTATCAGGCTGAGGTTTTCAGAGGGAGAGTCATGAAGAGTGATCTTATTGCCTTGCTTTCTTAATAAGTTTCATATTCTCTCTTCATCCCTCCATTGAATTCAATCAAACTAAACAGTGAATGTAGAAGTCTGTATTGTGCAGGTCATGTCATGTAAACTCATCTCATCCGACAGACCACAGTGGTGCTTCGATGGCGTTGTTGGCGTCATCCGTAGTGCACGGCAAATGGCTGTGTGTGTTAATCAATCGATTAAGGTTGCACCTTAAAATACCAGTTCTCAACCCCAAAACAAATCCCCAGGTCTCTCACCTTGACATAGGGCACCCTGTTTTTATCTTCGTGTACGGAGAGGTTGGTTTTGGTTTCTGTGGAGGAGAAGGAGAGTGCAGATCAGGTCTGAATCTATCAGAATCTGATTGATTCTGCTTAAGAAGAGACTTATAACATACCATCCAACAAGTCCTTGATTTTGTCCAGATAGATTTCGAAATATGAAACCTGCAAAGCAAAAGCTTCCAATGAGACTTAACCACCACCACGACGATGTCACAACACACTCGGAGCAGCTGGCTGGGAGGTTTACGTACTTTGATGTGAAACTCCAGGTTCTCATCCATGGAATAAATATAGTTGAAGATGTCCTGAACAATTCTGGGAATGATTCCCATCATTTCTGTGTCATGGAGTTTCCCCTTTAGGAGACAATTATATAGAAAAAAGAACAGCACGCTGTGTTAGGCTTTTTTTTCAGTGCTAAAAGCAACAGAAGCATCACACCAGCTGGGCTACAACGTCATGTCAGGGGTGTAAAGTAGGGGCTTCCACACTTCCCTCTACTTGTGATGCCCTTGCTCAGACACCCACACCCATCTTCCACTCTGCCTTCATGTTGAGCTCAACTACACACATGTAACGTTTTTGCGGCCCCTTCGCCCTCCTTGCTCAGGCCACGCCCTTCATGAGTGAGAATACAAATGTTCAAGAACCCATACATGGGACCCGTACTTGGAGACCAGTAGAAGGAGGGGCAACAGACTTTGAATTACGTTTTTCAATGTAGACTACATCACAGATCGTTATATCAGAAAGCAAAGTAATTCAGGCTCTATCTTTTTTACTTCACCACGATAGTGGTGACAATATTCACGATACCATCAACTAATTGTGAGCGTTTACTATGGTGATCCACGATACAATCCGATATCATTCCGCTCCAAACATTCATTATTATCAGTCTGAGTGTCACCACAATGACACGCACACACACAAGGTGGAAACTATACCAGTGTTGCTGTAGCGGCTGCTAAATATTACCTCCATTGTGTGTGTTTTACCAGAGGATGTCTGCCCGTAGGCAAATATGGTCCCGTTGTAGCCCTCCAGAACATCTGTACGCATTGAGACAGAGAAACACATTGAGGTTTAGGGTTGTGTTTCCATGCTTCTAGTGTGAGACGACACCTGCAGCTCCTGCACATCTTACCTCTGACGATCTTCTGAGCCACAGCGTTGTAGAACTGAACCTGAGTTGTGTCGGACTGGAACACGCGGTCAAAGTAGTACGGTTTCCCCTGTGGAGAGGAGGTTATGTGTCAGAAGAATGGTGATACTACAAGGACAGCACATTGTGTACTACTCTATATGTGTACACTACATCCTATGTGATTGCCAGGGATGTACTTTGAGCTACAGCATGTGCTTCATCACTGCGAGACGTGAGGCGAACGCTGTGTAACGTGGCTGACATTCAGTGATTCCCTTGTTTGACACCTTTGAGAGAAGAGATGACACATTCTTTTTCTCTAGAAGGACACTTGAATTCCTGAGCAACAAAGAACAGCCTTGTTTGATGTGATACACACATCAAACAAGGAGTTGTTGCTCCAGCAGCATTACTCGGTCTGGTTTAGCTGCATCATTATTAGCTATTTGTTTAGGCACTCAGCCTTCAACATTAATGGGGTTTATTACTCTAACAACAAATACCAATGATGACTGTCATTTTGAATGTTTATTTAAATGAATGTGGCATTTCTCCTACATCCTCTAACGCCATGCAACTAAACTGCTGTTTCCAGGATTGTTGAAATGCTCATATTGTCTTTCCCCACCAACAAGTGCGTGGTCGAGCGCAACTTTCAACAGAAAGGGAAACGAGATGGCTCACTCCTCAGCTACTTCCATCACCGGCCTGATACGGCTGTGTGACTGCCATAACCCTGTCACTTCATTGACTTCTATCTCAACATTTTAGTGTTTCTAATGATTCCATAAACAACACAGAGGCTTCTGTTCAGCTCAAAGTTAGCTTCCAGGCAAACTATGCACAGGATATTTAATATTTGATTTGAACAGAATCATGATTTCCTCAGTCTTCCTTTAAAATGTAAAATGCAGACAATGCAGAGTTAATCAACCAATTGAAAATGCTTCAAACTACAGTTTAGAGCCAATATTGATCCCTGTCAGCTATAAAAGACACACAGCTCACACCAATCAGTGTGCTTCCATTCCACACATGACACCAACAAACACGGGAAAATCAGATCCAATCTGGATATTAAACTAACGTAAACCAATCTGATTTACATTCATGTCCTTGATGATGATGATGATGATGATAATAATAATAACAATGTTGTATTGTTGCATCATGAAGCTACTTTGGCACTGAGTTGAAACAGCAGGAATGTTTTACAGCATGTCATTATACAGGACTACTACAAGCTGTCCATCAGGGTCACGCAGTAACTCTGACTAATCGCCATGTGTATGGGCTTCTGGGGTCCGTTTCACAAAGCAGGTTCAACAAACTCTGAACCTAACCCTGAACTCTGAGTTGACCAACTGAGTTTTCGGTTTCAGAACAGCGGTTGAATTAGTTCAGTCAACTCTGAGTATGTAAACTCTCTACGTGCGTGCCTGCCGACTCTATAAAGCCATCATCAATGGAGCTCCGATACTACGATTCACCATGGCAACGGGGAGAGCGTTATTAGAGTTATAGTTATTAGGAGAAAACAAGCTCATCCTGAGAAAGCGGAGCATCAAGAAACTGCATCAAAGTAGAGATATTTGGCGTGGCAGACAATTACTGCCCAACTTCATGTGTATAACTGAATGAAACGATCAATTGATCTGAAGGTGATAAGTCTTTATTTTCCGCCATGTAGAGTGACACTGGTGTAGTGGTTAGCAACGCGAGTGCAGGCGACAGGGGTTTGACTCCCGTGGTTTACGAAGTAGTGCAATGAACAAATAATCATTTTCATATAGGTTTAATCCCTCCAGGCACAAAAAGAAAGTGGCTTCAGTTGAAAATTGAGCATGAGAATATTGCGCAAATACGTAGACTAAGGCATATGATTTAAATCATATTTCACATATTAAACAATAATAATAAGTGTCTATTTCAACACAGAAATGTCCTTAAACATTTCATAAATCTCCCGTTCGCAAAAAAGCTAAAGAGCTGCTAGAATCACTTTTATTTCCATATTGATTAGGTTGACGGGGAAAGGACGGCACATTTTATCAGAGTTGGTTCGGAGACATGTAGGGGGTTTGTTGAAGAAAACCTGCTAGCGAGCAGGTTAGGTTCACGGAGTATGTTGCCTGGGTAACTGACTCAGATTTATGCTGAACTGGCTTTGTGAAACCGAAAAACCAGAGTTTCCCTCAACTCAGGGTTAACTAACACAAGGTTTTTACTAAACCTGCTTTGTGAAACGGGCCCATGATCATGGCACATTAACAAGGAGCCACTACTCCATCGTATTTTAGACTTCCTGCCTCTTTTCAACGTTTCTTTTTTGACCTCAGAAACAAGTGCGGTGAAGAACTCTGAGCTATCTTCATGACAACTGTGCAAAATCTTTCTGAGCTCTGGAAAAAACAAGTAAGTGGACCTTAAGTTCTTTGTCAAAAAATAAAGCATTACTTGCTTATCGGCACCAAACATGCAGATTTCCCATTGGCAGAAATGCGAAACCGTTAAAATCATTGGACGATATTCTGAATCGTTTGGCACAGATGTTCATGGTGTTACTTGAACTTACTTCCACTTCCACCTGACATTACTGGTTATCAGTTGGCAGTGTCTCTTAGTCAATACCTCTGAACAAAGCACTCATTAATTTTCTTCATGTTCAGTGGTTAGAAACATCAGGGGTTATAGTTTGCCAAGGACATTTTCTACCTATTAATATGTATACAACCATAATGATCACTAGATAAATGCTGATGCAGCACCTATCACGTGTCCTATCAGAACAGCAATAAGCTCATACAGAGATTAAACTTCACATAAAGTATGTTACTAAGGCGTTGCCTTATCACAAGCCTCCAGAATGTGCAGGCGTGTGGAGGAGGAGCATCCATCCATTATCAACCAATTATCCTCCTAGATGCTGGGGGGAGACATCTAGAGTCAGACAGGTAACAAGTCTATCACAGGGCTGACATGTAGAGACAGACAGGTAACCAGTCTACCACAGGGCTGACATGTAGAGACAGACAGGTAACCAGTCTATCACAGGGAGACATGTAGAGACAGACAGGTAACCAGTCTATCACAGGGCTGACATGTAGAGACAGACAGGTAACCAGTCTATCACAGGGCTGAAATGTAGAGACAGACAGGTAACCAGTCTATCACAGGGCTGACATGTAGAGACAGACAGGTAACCAGTCTATCACAGGGAGACATGTAGAGACAGACAGGTAACCAGTCTATCACAGGGAGACATGTAGAGACAGACAGGTAACCAGTCTATCACAGGGAGACATGTAGAGACAGACAGGTAACCAGTCTACCACAGGGCTGACATGTAGAGACAGACAGGTAACCAGTCTATTACAGGGCTGACATGTAGAGACAGACAGGTAACCAGTCTATCACAGGGCTGACATGTAGAGACAGACAGGTAACCAGTCTATCACAGGGCTGACATGTAGAGACAGACAGGTAACCAGTCTATCACAGGGCTGACATGTAGAGACAGACAGGTAACCAGTCTATCACAGGGCTGACATGTAGAGACAGACAGGTAACCAGTCTATCACAGGGCTAGAGACAGACAGGTAACCAGTCTATCACAGGGCTGACATGTAGAGACAGACAGGTAACCAGTCTATCACAGGGCTGACATGTAGAGACAGACAGGTAACCAGTCTATCACAGGGCTGACATGTAGAGACAGACAGGTCCATCCTGTATGTCCGTAGACTGTGGGAGGAAGCCGGAGAACCTGGAGAGAACGGAACCCGAACCCAAACTGGGAATTGAACCCAGGACGACCCGCTACACCTCCGTGCAGCTCCATTGGCCAGTCAACATGTTAGCTAACATGTTAGCATGCTATTTTAACTATAATCTTAATTTGACATAGGTCAATGCTCTTTATTGTTCTTTCCATAAGAAATGGACTATAGTCTGCTAACACGATGCAAAGTTATTATGAGCTGATGCCATCTTTTCACTTGAACACGTCATTCTTGTAATTCTGACTTCAGTGGGAAGTACGACCTTCTGACTGGAACATGAAGGCAGCATTACTAAAGTCAAGGTGGGTTCAATTAGTGAATAACTGACAACATAAAACTGGTGTCAACAAACTGAGAACATACAGCTTCAACCCGCTGGAGAAAGAAAGAAACATGAGCTGATGTTTCCAAAATAAACAACTTCATGGAACAAGAGAAGGAAGAGAAGAATCATGTGTTCTCTCTTTGCAGCTAAAAGTTATGAATCTATCTATCTATCTATCTATCTATCTATCTATCTATCTATCTATCTATCTATCTATCTATCTATCTATCTGTCTGTCTGTCTATCTGTCTGTCTGTCTGTCTGTCTGTCTGTCTGTCTGTCTGTCTGTCTGTCTGTCTGTCTGTCTATCTTTCATTATGAACAAATCAGCCAGTGATGTTATATTGTATTGATCATGTCGTGCCTTAAATGTAGTAGCAGAAGTGTATCCTGTGATCTGTGGGAACACTCACCCCCATCGCAACGCAGTCCTCGCCCTGGAACTTGGGGATGTACTTGTCTCCCCGGGCCAGCTCCGACCTGTTCAGCGGCCTGAACCGGCACACCACCTTGATGGTGGTGTGATCCGCTGCGGGGTCCGCCATCTCCGCTCCCGTGGGTGGATGGAGCGCTCCGTCCCAGAAACGACAGCGGGGCAACTAAGCGGCGGCGGCGGCAGCGGCGGCAGGGAGCCAGAGAGAAGGCCGCGCCCCTCACACACACACACGCGCGCGCACACGCGCGCGCGCCCGGGACCTCACAGTCAATCCGTTCATTCCGGTAACAGCTGAGGCCTGTAACGGGCTTCACCTTCTGGACACATCCTCCTCCACAGGTAGTCATGATGTTGAGCTCTAAATCGAACCTCCACTCGTTGTTAGGACTAGTTATTAACAATGGCAATTAATAGAATATGCAATAATTCACGACGGGGAAATGTAGTTTATTGGAGAATGTACTCTGACTACAGTCTCCACTGAACTCACTGGTTTAATAACATCCACAGATATTCATTTAACAGAAGTTTTATGTGCACACTGACAGGGGCCGTCCACTTTCTCTGGATAGAATAATCCATCCATCCATTTTCTACCGCTTATCCTGTATTCAGGGTCGCGGGGGGGCTGGAGCTGATCCCAGCTGTCATTGGGCGAAGGCAGGGTACACCCTGGACAGGACGCCAGTCTATCGCAGGGCCCGGATAGAATAATAAAATGTACAAATATTTTGACACTTTTCTGAACTGTGAAACCATCAAAAACTCTGTTAATACTACTTACTACTAAGTATATAAACTACAAGTACTGTGTTTATGTACAATGTTGAGGTATTTATTCCATTTTTTTGCTTTTGCATGGACATGTGAATGTGGCCAGATGGACCAAGGAGCATGCTCCATGAGCTCCATGACGACAGAAAATAAGTTTGTATCAAATAAATAAGTAAATCAAACAAATCATTCAGTAGATTGAATAGAAATGTTGTGTCTGGGTTGACCCTGTGTGTGTGTCCCGCTGCCACACACCTGAAGCTTCTCATCACCCTTTTCCACCAAAGCAGCTGCTGGTTCGGGCCACTGCTTACAGTTTTTCTCAGTCGCTTTGGTGCTTTTCTCACATCACTATTAACATTTGCACAGCAGTTAGTGCATTTCTCAACACAATTAGTGCAAACTGCAAAACCTAGTGGATAACCTGCAAAAGCACGTCACTTGCTCAAAATGGATAGTCCATTCCTCAAAAGTATTCATGTCAATGAAACTGCCAGTGTCATCAAATGAGAAGTCTTGAATCGTTTATGGACAAGATAGTCAAATGGATTTGTCATGTTTTCATTATGACAGTTTATTCTCTCAGTGTTTTCCAATGCAAAAAAAAGTTCAGAACTCGGTAACACGACCTGAAAAGGCTCAAGACAGCACTATACACTACTGGTACAGCCATTTGAAAACTACAGTAAAGTTACACGTTGCTGTAGTTAGCGGAGTAAGGGAGTATAAGACACTGAATACGTCGTTTCACATTTTTACTGTATATGCTCTTTGCAATTCTACAGCATTGTGCAAAAGAAAAATACACTACAGTCACTAATTTAGAACAAACATAACAAACACCCTTTTGGTAGAGCTATGCACAAATGTGAACATCCATCCATCCATTTTCTACTGCTTATCCTGGGGGGGGGGGGGCTGGAGCCGATCCCAGCTGTCATTGGGCGAAGCCTGGACAGGTCGCCAGTCTATCACAGGGCTGACATGTAGAGACAAACAACCATTCACGCTCACATTCACACCTACGGGCAATTTAGAGTCACCAATTAACCTATCCCCTTCCTGCATGTCTTTGGAGTGTGGGAGGAAGCCGGAGAACCCGGAGAGAACCCAGGCTCACACGGGGAGAACATGCAAACTCCACACAGAAGGAACCCGGGCCCGACCCGGGGATCGAACCTGCAACCCTCTCGCTGTGAGGCGACAGTGCTACCCACTACACCACCGTGCAGCCCCAAATGTGAACAATATAATACGATATATTGTAACTGAACATAGGTAAATCATGCTGGCACATCCAGACGTTCCTGTCTGTCTGGCCACATATCTACAACACAACGGATATCATCCCTTGCAATGCAGCGAGGAAAGTGTCTCCTGGAGTGGCGAATCCACCCTCTGCATGACTCTGCTGTGATGTCGTCACATGCTGCATCCATGGCTGCTAGCAGGGCCATTTGCACATGTGGACGCCGGTCATAAACCTTCCAGCTCCAGGCAGAGAAAAACTATCGGATTAAGGAATGGGCAGTAGGGAGGGAGATATTCGACATGCATCCTGTCATGTGCTGCAAACCTCTGTCTGACCAGATGTGAGTGGTGAAAACGGACATTATCCCACACAATAACATACTTGTTGAGTTGGCCTCCACCCCTCTCATTCTCAGGGACTGTGTCCCTGTAAAGGGTGTCAAAAAAAGTCAGCAGATGTGTTACGGCCCTTGTTGTTTTGTGTGCTATGCATGTGTTGTGTCTCCTTTTCTGTGTAGTTTTTCCTCTCCTAGATTTTTTCTTTGGGAGGGGGAATCCCCCCCTGTTCCGTCATCGCGTCCTGACGCGTCCCGTGGCAGCTGGCCACGGGAGGAGACCCTCATAAAAGAGGCCTGGAGCTGCGCCGTGTGGTGGTTGTGTTCATTGGCACCAACCACCATCGTGCTGTGATTGTCTGATAGCTACGTGCTTCGTGTTGTTGGTATCGTGTCAGTTTTGTAACTGAATTGTTTGATTGGGTTTTGGGCAGGTGAACTTAGCTTATTTTGATTTATTCAACACACAACGTTCTACTGCCACACTGAGTTTCCTTTGTTAGTGCGATTGGGTGGAGGGGTGGTTGGTCTTTGTTGTATTTTCGGTTATAGCGTCAGTGTAGTAAGTATCTTTTGTTTAAATATCGTACATGTACCCTGCCTTCGCCCAATGACAGCTGGGATCGTCTCCAGCCCCCCAACGCGACCCTGAATACAGGATAAGCGGTAGAAAATGGATGGATGAATGGATCGTACTTGTTTATGCCAGCTAGTCAGCTGTGATTTTGAGTTACTTGTGCAGCCTTTCTGTATTATTCCTTTGTTGATTTTGGCGCCACCCGTAGCCCAGCCCTTTGTTTGTTACGGCCATTGTGCTTTTGTTTTGCTTGCCAAATTGATTCATCCTTTTAAATAAACGATAACTTTACGCCTCCAACAACGGCTTTTGTTCCTTCCCTTTGCCTCTAGACCTCACTGGGACGTAATAAGATGTTATATGTATTATATGGACCAAGAAGGGGGATATGGGTGAGGATGCCATTGGGTGAGATGGCTACACACATTGTAACATTCCCTCCGCGTTGGCCTGGGACATCAGTGGAGAGAGAGAGAGAGAGAGAGAGAGAGAGAGAGAGAGCGAGAGAGAGACATAATGCATTTTGGAAAACATATTGTACAGTATGTTCTGTGAATACATGTACAGAATTGCTACTGCATGATACTACACAAAGTAAAACAGTTTACAGTGCTGAACATTAGAGTATAGACATGTTTTACCTGTACCTACTGGTGACGGATCTCCTTCACTCTTTCACTGTTCCCTTCAAATCCAATCCAATCCAATTCAACTTTATTTGTTAAGCACTTTTACACAACAAAAGTTGACCAAAGTGCTGTACAGAAGAAAAGCCCAAAATTACATAAAAATACAAAAAAATAAATTAAAAGACATAAAACATGAGTAAAAGTAATAAAAATAATAAAAGCCACACAATAAAAAGCAATGAAAATAAGAAATTTAAAACAAGGAGACAAATCGACATCTTACTGGGTGCCAAAGGCCAAGGAGAAGAGATGGGTTTTAAGAAGAGATTTAAAAAAAGACAGAGAAGAGGCCTGTTTAATGTGCTGAGGCAGAATATTCCACAATTTAGGAGCCGACACAGCAAAGGCACGGTCCCCTCTGAGCTTCCGCTTAGTTTTAGGCACACTCAGGAGCAGCTGATCAGCTGACCTGAGAGACCGGGCGGGTGTATGAGGGTGTAGAAGCTCAGAGAGGTAGGGCGGGGCAAGACCATTCAGGGATTTAAAAGTAAACAAAATAATTTTAAAATGGATCCTAAAAGGAATAGGCAACCAGTGGAGTGAGGCTAAAATGGGGAAAATGTGCGGGGGCAAAGTTTCACGTCCACCATAATCCAATTTAACTTCGGTAGAAAGTCGAAGACCCAGCAGAGTTAGGCGATCATACACCAGTAGGGAGTCGACATTCAAAGCAAGAAACGAAACGAACAGCATAAACACACACAGCATTGGTAGTGACAGTGACAGTGACAAATGGCACTTTGTACAATTGTTTCATGAGCATTTCGTTTTTCTTGAGCACTCTGTCAATTGTTCCAATTGACACAGATTCAATATTGCCAAACACATCGTTATCCTCTATGACAGCGCTTTGAATTTCTTTCAACCTTATTGCATTGTTTGCAATCACCATTGCACAGATGGCTTCCTCTTGCTGCGGGTTGAAAAGGGGCCCTCTTCCACCTCTGCAAGGTTGTCTTTCAATCCTATGTGGTGCAGATTAAAATTACAGTAATGTACAGTAAACATGAGATATTATGAGATGTTGGATTACTGTCCAATACTATACATACCTGTTCTCCCTACGAAATGTTTGAATGATTGAATTCACAGTGGTTCTTCCAACATTTGGTTGCACCCTCCAACCAGCCTCAGCCATTGTGAGGCCATGATTTGCAACATTAGGAATCTGCCTATGTATTTGGCCTCTTCTCCCTCTTCCCCTGTTTTGTCCCCTTCCTCCTTGCATCCTCACCCCTCTTCCACGATGCTGACCTTCCTTTCTGTGTCACAGAATTGTAGAAAAGGTACACACTATGTCCTGCTCGGTTATGCTTGCCACCAGGCATCTAGCGGTTAATCTGCATGTCGCTCCTACATTTACATTTACATTGAGGGCATTTAGCAGACACTTTTGTCCAAAGCGACTTACAATAAGTACATTTGTCAAAACAAAGAAACCACAACATATCATTGCTGATAAAGTAAGAGCTAAAAAATAGAAACAAGTGTTAGGTCCTCGTCTGAGTAAAGTAGTAGCTGTTCAGCAAGGATACCTTAAGAACAACAGTGCTATGATCAAAGTGCTATAGGTAAGAACATATAAGTGCTATTATTTCTTTTTTTGGGGGGGGGGGGGGTGTCGTTAGTGGGTCATGCTATGCAGAGTCGAGGTGAAGTCTAAACAGGTGAGTCTTGAGCCTTTTTCGGAAGATGGCAGTGACTCTGTTGCCTGACATTGGTCGGGAGTTCGTTCCACCTCTGAGGACCAGAACAGAGAAGAGTCTGGACTTTGCTGAGCGACATTTGTTTGATTTCAGCGATGGTGGTACGAGCCGGCCAGCTGAAGTAGAGGAGCGAAGTGCTCGCTTCGGGGCGTGTGGTTTGACCAGTGTTTGAAGGTAGATGGCTGCCGTTCCATTGATGGCCCTGAAGGCCAGTGCCATTGTCTTGAATTGGATGTGTGCTGCAACAGGGAGCCAGTGGAGGTCACGGAGGAGGGGGGTCACATGGGAGAATTTGGGTAGATTGACGACAATCTCGGCTCCACTGCTTTGCTGTAGAACTGCACCTGCACAATGCACTTCCATACCCAGCTGCCACCCCCCTTGCATCGTGGTCAATTTCACTACACTCGCACAGACATTGCGTGCATGTCTTTAGGGTTTTCTTTCATTTAAAATAGAAAAAACCCACAAAATAATTACATTTTATTGATGTTTAGTGTGGGCTTCACGGTGGTGTAGTGGGTAGCACTCTCGCCTCACGGCAAGAGGGTCCAGGGTTCGATCCCCGGGTCGGCCCCGGGTTCCTTCTGTGTGGAGTTTGCATGTTCTCCCCGTGTAAGCGTGGGTTCTCTCCGGGTTCTCCGGCTTCCTCCCACAGTCCAAAGACATGCAGGATGGGGATAGGTTGATTGGTGACTCTAAATTGACCGTAGGTGTGAATGTGAGCGTGACTGCTAGTTTGTCTCTACATGTTGGCCCTGTGATAGACTGGCGACCTGTCCAGGGAGTACCCTGCCTTCGCCCAATGACAGCTGGGATCGGCTCCAGCCCCCCCCCCGTGACCCTAAATACAGGATAAGCGGTAGAAAATGGATGGATGGATGATGTTTAGTGTCATATCACAACAGAAGTTTTCTCAGGACACTTTACACATTGAGCAAAACTAGAACAGGATCATGATTTTCAAAGTCCCAAGCAAGCGTTACAGTGACAGTGGCGAGAAAAAGTCTGGAGCAGACCAGGATCTTGGATTCCAACTGCATTTGGTGTTGGTCGTAATATTGTAGTAGTATCAACAGTATTAGTAGTATCAACAGTGGTAGTAGTAGTATTAACATTATTAGTAGTATTAAGAGTAGTAGTAGCATTAACAGTAGCAGTAGTATTAACAGTAGTAGTAGTAGTATTAACAGTAGCAGTAGTATCAACAGTAGTAGTATTAATAGTAGCAGTAGTATCAACAGTAGTAGAAGTATTAACAGTAGTAGTAGCATTAGCACTAGCATTAGCTCTAGTGGTAGTAGAAGCAGTAACAGTAGTATCAACAATAGTAGTATTAACAATAGTAATAGCATTAACATCTGCAGTAGTATCAACAGTAGAAGTAGTATTTGATTTGATACTACTGCGGGGGGGGGGGGGGGGGGCATTGGCTCAGGAGGTAGAGCGGGTTGGCTGGTAACCGCAAGATTGCTGGTTCGATCCCCGGCTCCTCCTAGCTGAGTGCCTGGTGTCCCTGAGCAAGACGCCTCACCCTAATTGCTCATGACGAGCTGGCTGTTGCCCTGCGTGGTTGACTCCACCGTCAGTGTGTGAATGTGTGTATGAATGGGTGTATGAATGGGTGAATGTCAGTCATTACTGTAAAGCGCTTTGGATAAAAGCGCAATATAAATGAGGACCATTTACCATTTTTTTATTTGTTCCTTTCATGAAAATGCACATTACAATATAAAGTTGACACACAAGTCCACATCACATATGTCAAAGAAAATTTGTCTTTCTCTATACATTTCTTTAAACTGAAAAATATCTGTACAACTCTTTAACTCTTTCTGTTGAGAATTTCAAAGGTATAACATTCTCATTGTGTTAGAATCTAAAACATTATTCGTTTTTTATCCATTATAACTCCCAAAAACCTCAACTCGGATACTTTCTCAATGTTAATTCCATTATAGACAATGAGATGTTATCCTTCTCTTTATTAGCAAAAACCATAAACGTTGTTTTTTTCAGGTTAACGATAACTTATTTTAATCAAACCAACATTTAAATTTAACCATTTCATTTTCAATATTTTCAGATAAAGTTTTTAAATCATCTCCTGAACAAAAACAATTTGTATCATCTTCGAACAAAACAAACTGCAATAATTTCGAAACTTCACAGATCTCATTAATATATAAAATAAATACTTTAGGCCCCAAAACCGAACCTTGTGGGACCCCACATTCAATGTTCATACATTTTGATGTATTACCCGCATATTGCACATATTGTTGTCTATTGTGTAAATAACTAGTTAACCATTTTAGAACACCTCCTCTCACACCATGTGTTTAACTTAGAAATTAAAATCGAATGGTCTAAAGTAGGGGTCATCAACTACATTTGTTCAAGGGCCAGACTTTTTCTCGACAGACACTGTCGTAAAATTAAATTAATATTGTATCCTAAGTAATATATTATTATTTAATATATCAATTTGCCTTTGAAATGTATGTTATTGTTTAGCCTTTGTCAGTGTTAACAGACTCATATTACTTAGCAAGCCACTAGGGGGTGAAAACGTTATTTTAGGTGTTGAAAGCTTGAGCGCCTTTTGGGTGACTTGTCCCCAAAAGTATGATACACTGAAGAGATTGGCCATGTATGTGATCACCATATTAGGATCAACATACACCTGTGAAGTTGTGAAAAAATGAACTAGGACTGCAGGTGCATAAGGCAGGCATAACATGTTGTCAAGCCCGATGTTAAAAAGATAGTGTCGGAGGGTCATTCCGTGTCATTTCATCAAATTTCTGAAAATATTCCCACCTGACCATCTCACAATGTCCTGAAAAAATTTGAGTACAAAGATACACTTGTTACTAGGACAAATCCAAAATATTAAGTCTCTACTGTCAATAGTTTTCTCATGAAACATCATTGAATGAAGGGTAGTTTAGACGGTTTTTGGCATCATGCTCTGAAAAGCCATTTTTAAACGGCAATATCTAGAAAACTATCTCACCTGTGGCCTTCAAAATTTCTACAGTGTATATCTGTTACTAAACGCCTCCAGACATGGAATATCAGGGGTGTAGCTCAATGATAAACTAGTATGGTAAGTACTTAAAAAGGGGCTTGTTGAAATAAAGTAGTACATTTGAAGGATGGCTGAGCTCCCATTTTTGCAGATAAAAGACTTCTATCACTTCTGCCTCTATCTCTGCTGTTAGCTTAAACATTCTACAAAATATGGTTTCTCTCAGATGATTAGTTTCACAGATATTAAGGCTCAAAAATGGAAGTAAACACATCTTTGCCCAACTTCAGAGTCATATTCCAAAAAACTGACAACACGTATCAGGTCCAAACTTACTTTTTTTGAAAGATCATATTCTTGTTAAAATCATATTAAAAAATCAGGAGGGTGTTTTGCCTCAATTTGTCGCAGTGATTTTTTAAAATCCTGATATTGGTGGGGTTTTTGTGGCCGTTTACTACTAGTAGTAGTAACATTAACAGTAGTGGTGGATTTAACAGAAGCAATAGTATCAACAGTAGTAGTAGCATTAACAGTAGTGGTGGTATTAACAGAAGCAATAGTATCAACAGTAGTAGTAGCATTAACAGTAGTGGTGGTATTAACAGAAGCAATAGTATCAACAGCAGTAGTAGCATTAACAGTAGTGGTGGTATTAACAGAAGCAATAGTATCAACAGCAGTAGTAGCATTAACAGTAGTGGTAGTATTAACAGAAACAACAGTAGTAGTAGCATTAACAGTAGTGGTGGTATTAACAGAAGCAATAGTATCAACAGCAGTAGTAGCATTAACAGTAGTGGTAGTATTAACAGAAGCAATAGTAGTAGAAGCATTAACAGTAGTGGTGGTATTAACAGAAGCAATAGTATCAACAGCAGTAGTAGCATTAACAGTAGTGGTAGTATTAACAGAAACAACAGTAGTAGTAGCATTAACAGTAGTGGTGGTATTAACAGAAGCAATAGTATCAACAGCAGTAGTAGCATTAACAGTAGTGGTAGTATTAACAGAAACAACAGTAGTAGAAGCATTAACAGTAGTGGTGGTATTAACAGAAGCAATAGTATCAACAGTAGTAGTAGCATTAACAGTAGTGTTGGTATTAACAGAAGTAATAGTATCAACAGTAGTAGCATTAACAGTAGTGGTGGTATTAACAGAAACAATAGTATCAACAGTAGTAGTACCATTAACAGTAGTGGTGGTATTAACAGAAACTGTTAAAAGAATTTTCCCGTAATCGAATAAATTCACCCAAGGAGGAGATCAGAGACATAAGTAAAGTCGACGTCTGACTTTAATCTTGTACAAGAGGAGCAGTTACAATGCAACAACGTGTGAGGATGCTACAGAGGAAGTGCTCAAATCACTGTTGTGACTTGAGTCTTTTAAAGGCACAGGAGATGACGCGGCATTGACAGTAAACCTTTGTGTAGACCAAGACATCATGTGCACAAGGTCCCTGACAACAGTTAGGCATACCTAAGACATGAGGTTATTCATACCTAAGACACAAGGTTATACAAAATTCTTAACAGTAGTCATCGTCACATAGTCCTTGTCTGTGTAGTCATCACAAAATTCTTATAACATTCCCTCCTGTCTATGCTTATCTCAAGCATAATCATAAGTTCATTTTGTGGAGTGTGAGAGCGAAAACCCTATCAGGCAGTTTCTTAGCAACTTCAGTATCCATCTTTACATTCGGGCTGGGAAACTCTCTCACGGCCCCTCTGCCTGTAGGCGACCGCCCTATGGTACTCCAGTCCAATTGGGAAGATACAGTGATTCAAAAAAGGTTATACATAGCACATCTTGTAAAACTAACCTCTAATACCTTTAAAGTTTAATAGGAAGGAAGAATAGAAATCAAACAAAACTGTTCAACGCAGGCTGGTCAACCCATCGATCCAGTTAGTTGAACCTGACCCTGCCTAGGAAATCTCACCCTAAGCTTGTGGAAAACAATAAAACATTAAAGACTTCCTTCCATCATGTGATTAACATACAGTATGTATACATAGTGGAGATAACATCCTTCTCTTAAGCTGCACTCATAATGCTTATCAGTATTTTACATCTTCCTTTTGAGATTTTCTGTAAATACATCATTGTGCTGTGGAATTGATGTTTTTATTTCAACTCCAGTGTCACCATAGAAATCCTCCATGTCCTCAGCTTCCAGATCACCTGGAACTTTCTGCTCACCTTTATCCTCCTCATCCGGCACTCTGGTGTACAGTAACATCTTGTTCATTTCAACACAAGACTGTTACAACCCAACAGTACGAAAGAGTCTAGGGACAGAAGGGAAGCAACAAAGCACGTGTACGGTTGGCTAGTCAGCCATTTATTTAAACACAGCAAGAACAAAAGAACAGTAACTGGGCTACAGTCCGCCACAAACACACGGTGAGCAGTAAGCTCCTCCAAAATAAAAGTACAAAACAAAACAAAACCACTCTTCAACTAGTCTAAATCCCCCCTCCCTTTCTTTACCTATTCTTACCTGCTCTGTATCACCTGCATGAACAAATTACCAACAAAAAGTGCACACAACAGGAGGTACCACAACTCACACAACAAAGTAGTCGTAGTAGACTCTACGTTCAGATTTTACAAAGACAATTTATGTCACAATGGTTCTAACAAGTTGGCGTGTCTGATCAAGTTAAATCACAGATCGCGCTGCACCAACACAAGAGCAGCTCTTTTATGGACCAGCAGCAATGAGGCTCCACCAAACTCCACTGACGAGCCGATTGTCCACACCTGCAGCAGGAGGAGACGGAGGCGGGGCGCAAAGGGAGTTCCCAGACACCTTCCATGACATCACGGGGATCCCTCTCATCAGGAGACAAGCAGCACAGAAGAAAAAACACACGCTATGCCCCACAACAAACTCAGACCGCCGACAGCCGTAACAGTCAATCAGCCTCTGAACTAAGTCTCTCAGGAATGGAACACAACAACAACACAACGTAGTCATAATTGTGGTCATTATAATTATGGTTATCAAAACTGATTGTATGAGCCCTGACCACCTCCCAAACATGCTCTCCATCCATGAAAAGTAAGGGTGTTCATCAATACCTGAGTTTTCCGCGAACTCCTCAGATAATGATGTCAAACCTGCCAGCTCTGGTGTAATTGATGAATCTCTGTTGGTTATAGTACAAATAGTTAATCCAATCAACATTTTTAATGTTGGTGTAAGTGTCTTACCACCGCAGAACCACCAGATGTCCGCCCTGGTCACAAGTTGTCTTCTCACCCACGCATCCTGCACACCCCATTCTCCTGCTGATAACTTCAGGGTTAGATTACAGGGAGCCAAAACACTAACAGTACCTTCTTCTCTAGACAGACAGGTGTAGTTGCCGTCATATGGCTCAAACCAGGGTGGTCGCGTGTGAGTTGGCACAGGGGGAAACAATTGGTGTACAGTGGTGCAGTTCCTGTCAGCAGGTAGAGACACAAAGTTATACAATCTGCGGTCGGATTTCTCTTTTAGCTCTTAATTTGGCTAGTGTTGAATTAGCTAGCGTTGTATTGGCTAGTGTCAAATTTACAATCAGTGATTCAGCTGCAGTGCGATTGTTGTTGCCATTCGATTGTCGAGACTGACGTTCGTGTACCCAGAGTATCGGAACTACCACTATCACTGCTACCAGACTGATTAGACACAATTTTTCCTCTCGTACCGCATCCCTTCCTTCAGTATGGATTCCATGGTCTGTCGGCCATGTTGTGGTGTTTTTACTTATCTGTCTCCTCTGGAGTGCTGTATGCTCTCTTACAATGTGTCAGATGAAGCCACGTTCCTCTCTCAGCGATGTGGACTGCTGTCGGTGTAGATAGCAGAACCTGATATGGACCTTCCCAGCGAGTAGATGACAAGTGATACCAATGATAACTGCAATGAAACTTTTAGTTGAATGTTAAACATTTCTGATAATTTAGCCATGACTTGGTTTCTGAAATGTGAACCGTTATCACAGTAAATTGTTTCTGGGAATCCGAATCTTGGTGCAATAATAGTAGCAAGGATTTTTCTCCCTTGCGCTGCAGTGGACGGGTTGGCAGGGGGGACATCTCCCCTCGATGGCAGCAACATCGAGAGGATGCTGGCAAGCTAGCTGGCAGGCTAGCGTCGTTAGCAGCAGCGGGCCCGGCTGCACTGAGCGTGGGAGTTCTCCTCGCCACCGAGGACGTTCGTGGAGTAGCGGGAGCAGACCGGACCGACACTCTGGAGTCAGTGGTCGAGACCGCAGAGGAGGCCCTGGGGGAAGACCTGGTCGTTGGAGACCCTGTGAACGCTGAAGGCTCCGGACCGAAGCGAGCTGCAGTATGCGGTATGGAAGCACTGGACGCCGGCCTAATCCCAGGCTCGTCAGAGGGAGCAGCTAGAGGCGACACCCGGGAACGTTTGTTCCGTGGAGTGCTGGATCCAGATGGGGGTCCCGAGGGTGATGCAGGTGACATGGGACTGGAGATACAGCGAGAGCAAAGCAGGTTTATCAACCCAGGGTTCCAGTGTTGAACCAACATCCAGGGTTGCCTCAGAGTCGACATCAGCGAGTGGGGCATACTTGTTGGCCAGCTGAAGAGCACCGTCATCTCTCCCTGACGGATCGAAGAGGGGTAGGGAGAACTTTCCCTTTCCTTTTGCTGTAAGGATCCATGAGGATGTACCCGGAACTCTCTTATCCAACGAGTGTGAAGTCTTTGTGGGCTGAAGCCGGTGAAGCAACGTATTCAGCTCCGTTTGACGGCGGAACAGCTCATCGATGAGCGATTCAATGGAGCTCAACTCGATCGGCTTTAATGTCTGCAATAGTGGTGGTAGGATTCGCAGATGATTCCCCATAATCGTGAGTCCATGTACTTTCTCAGTACTATCCGTCTCTTTACGCAGTGTAGCCGCTGCTTCCTCAGTAGGCCTGCCTGACAGATACTGGCTGGTGTGGCGGACATGACAAAGGAGTACCTTGGTGGATGCAGTCCACAACCTACTGCAGGTAGTTAGATAGATAGATAGATAGATAGATAGATAGATAGATAGATAGATAGATAGATAGATGTAAGTGTAGAGTAGTGTAGATAAGTGTAGCAGCAGCATTACACACAGTGACAACACTAACTAAAGTTAGTAACTAAGTAACTAAAGATAAAGAACACAATAGGTAAAGAAACAACATAAAATAGCAATATAAAAAGTATAACATTTATAAATAGCAGTAAATTAAAGTGCAAATTGAAAAGTGAAAAAAAGAAAATGGCGCTGGAAACAACAGACTGGTAGAAGATCTCCAACATCTTGCTGCACACGTTGAAGGATCTCAGCTTCCTCAGGAAATAAAGTCTGCTCATCCCCTTCTTGTACACAGCCTCTGTGTTAGATTTCCAGTCCAGTCTGTTGTCAATCACCACTCCCAAGTATTTGTAGTCCTCCACCTCCTCAACCACCTCCCCCCTGATCCGTAGTGGCTGTGAAGGCATCCTCTTCTTCCTCCCGAAGTCGATCACCATCTCTCTGGTCTTGTTGACATTCAGCCGCAGGTTATTCTGTTCAGACCACTCCACAAAGTTGTCTACCAGTGTCCTGTACTCACCCGTAAGCCGTTAAACCAACATAAGCATCCTTAATCAGCGGACTGAAATTTGAATGAGGGAGAACTAGAGTTGTATCATCTGCAAACATTATTGAAGAAAGGATATTAGAGACATTAGACAAATCATGAATATAGATAAGGAATAACAATGGTCCCAGAATGGATCCCTGCTTTGTTGGAATAGCAACCCTTAACACAAACAAACTGTCTTCTGTTGGAGACATACTTTTTTAACCATTTGTACGTAGTGTCATGAAAACCGTATTTCTACATCTTTTCCAGTAAAATATGATGATTTACTGTATCAAAAGCTTTTGAAAAGTCTATGAAAATACTCTAAGTAAATTCATTATTTTCAAGTGCAGAAGTAACTTTTAAATCCTCTGGCACAATGCCTGTTTTCAAAGACAGAAAGTATGTGGGCAAGCGACTGCAGAATTGACTGTTTCACCTGTTTGACCAGGAATGCATTAATATTGTCATGACCAGCTGAAGATGTTTTTAGTTCATCAATTATGTCACTTATTTCTTGGATACCAGGGAACTTAAAAGAAGAATTAATAGGAAAATGTCTCGGAATAAAATCCAGTGGATTACCATGACATGCAGAATTTTCACCATCCAAAAAGACAGAAGGTAGCTCTGGGGCAGTTTTTTTCTCTTTGCAACAACTGATTTATTACTTTCCACATGGTTTAAATGTCCTTTGAACACTGTGACGGAACCGAGCGGGTTACGAAACACAAAAATTGTGGGTTTGGCCAAGGATGCAGAGGCAGTAGTAATTTTGGACAAAAATTTATTAAGAAGGCTTGCAACGTACAAGCAATTTTGGTCCAAAATATGAAAATGCAAAATGACAAAATTAAGTTTAGAAACAAAAAAACAAAACAAAATAATGATAAAGAACTACAGGAAGTTCAACGTTCTGCTGTAACCTCAGGCAGCGAGGACTACACATGTGTCTCTCACCAGACTAAACATATATCTATTGCACCTGCCCACAACAATTACTTATACAATATACATGTCGCATCATTTACTTTATGAAAGACATTCCTAAAAGTTGGCTTGATCAGGAGCCAAACGAGACGGCAGCCGGTAAATCTTTTGTTTGTTTGTTAACTTAAGCGTTGTGTTGTATCTTTAACAAAATAAAAAGCGCAACATTGCATTTCATAAACTCCATCGTTTGTGTCGTTCTTTATCAAAGTTAAAAGATGTCCATGACGTTTGTGCAAACTTGCAAGATAAGTGCAGATGTTGCGGTAGCCGCATAGCTCTGGCCAGTAGCTTAAGTGCATCTTTTGCTGGCACCAAGTCTGTGAGTTTGTGTTGTCAGTATTGTGTGTCGGGTCTTCACATCCATCAGAGCATCACATAATGGGAGTGTCACGTAGTATCAGTATAAATGTGAGACCATACAACGTATGGAGCGTGTAAGTGCACGTGTGTGCAACAGCCGAGTCGGGTGTCTTCCTGTGCGGTCCTCTGGACCGTCACAAACACCTCTTACTTTTTTCACTGAAGTATTCCTTTTTGGCAGATGATGGAATGCATTTATATTGTAGAACAAAATGTGTTACCTTACATTTCTTATTTGTATCCCATATAATGTTCCTTTCTCTCGGGAACATCAAATGTCCTGCTGAGCTGTTTCTATTGAATTTAACCCTTGTCGTCTTGATGAAAAGACTCTTTGATCTTTCCCTCTTCCTGAACTGTCTCCGTAACATTTGTCTCATAAACATTGATCAAGGCCCGATGAGTGACCCCTGTAGTGACATCGTCTAGCTCTCCTGAGAACAGTCACACCTTGTAGATATCAACAGATGTCTCTTCCTCTGCAGAGAGACATGTGTTGATTCAATGCAAATCCACTCATGACGCCTTCCCTTTTGTTCTCCCGAATGTTCTGTATAAATCCACCTCGGCCAGGCCATTCGAGAGACTGGATCTTCATGGATACACTGTGAATTTCTTTTCTCCACTGTCAGTGATTAAACCTCATTTGAACCAGCTACAGAATTGGACCTGAAGAGTTTTCTTCTACAATATCTATAGGATTTATAAACACCATGGGTAAGAGTAGGAATTGAGACATCATTTCTGTACGTTTATTTCTATAGTTCTATAGATTTATTTCTGTAAACCAAGGCGTATTGAAGTCTTGACTGTATTTCCACGTAGAACTTCCAATTGGAAAACAATGGTGGAGCCTAATGAGCTAAACCCTGAGCGTTGGCTTTCCTTTGTTGTGGTGGATGGACAATAAGTTTGTTGTATCTCAAATATACAATGTCACCTCATTGCTGGGAGTAGTTCTTTCCTTCTTTTCCAGACGGTTTCAGGGAAGTCCTCATTATGAAGATGCCTGAGCCCTTTTTAGTTTTTAGCTTCATCCAGAACAGCAAGTTTGTCCATCAGCTGCAGAAATCTGACCACAATGGGCTGTGGCTTTTCTGATGATGCCAATGGCTTCCCAGTCCTGTGAGCCCAATCCAGCTCCCTTTTCAAATGATTCAGTTCTAGTTTATCATTGAGTTTTCTCACTTTTTCTTCAGACTCAGACACATCAATGCCATTTACACCAATATTTTGGCATCTTGACTGGCCCTCCAGATATTCTGTCTTGTCTGAGATTGAAATCATACTTTTGCAAATTGTGTCCAAGTCTATCCTGGTTTCCCTACTGTTCTTGGACCAAGGTTTACATGAGATTTTAAATCATCATTTAACTCAGTAAATTCCTTTTGAGTTATTTCTAGACTCACCTTGAGATCATAGACTTGCTTTGACAGATCATCAGTCCTCCTGTTTGGATCTGAACACAAACAGACTCCCTAATGAACACAAGAGGGGAACTTATATACTGGGTGATCAGCCCATACTAACACAAGAGGGGTTCATTTAAACACTAAACAAAAAAGACAAAAGACAACTTACAAATAAAGCAGATCAGGAAAATAAACTTAGTAGAACAAACAATCTTTACCTAACCAAACTAAATTAAATTACTAATTGTCTAAGGCAGATAATAAACATAACTAAAGCATTAAATGTGATGTGTGTGTGATTAATTTAAATACTTAATCTTAAACTAATATAAACCAACTTAATTGAATATATAATGTGCATTAACAAAATACAGCTAACTAAGTGATAGAAACAAATAGTGTGTGTGGGTGCAGAGGGTTACCACTGTCATGGCTGTGGCCATCACACACTCCCCCCATCCCCCCCCCCCCCCTTTGGAGTCTTCGCTGGGACAGCGGGAGAGGTAATCTGCGGTGGTGGCCACCACTACTGTTATTGGTACTACTACTGTTGATACTATTGTTTCTGTTAATACTACCACTACTGTTAATGCTACTACTACTCTTGATACTAAGTCTTCTGTTAATACCAGCACTACTGTTAATGCTACTACTACTGTTGATACTATTGTTTCTGTTATAAGAATTTACTGTCAATGACGCATCATCTCCTGTGCCTTTAAAAGACTCAAGTCACAACAGTGATTTGAGCACTTCCTCTGTAGCATCCTCACACGTTGTTGCATTGTAACTGCTCCTCTTGTACAAGATTAAAGTCAGACGTTTACTTTACTTATGTCTCTGATCTCCTCCTTGGGTGAATTTATTCGATTACGGGAAAATTCTTTTAACATTTGGCACCCAACGTGGGACCAAATATCTGTTTCTCTTCTCCAACTACCGGACCTGAACACCTTGCAAGGCGGGCCCGGCTGGAGAGGAGAGCAGTGACAGGGTCCGAACGAAGGAGGAATCTGAGGCATCAAAAAGAAATTAGGTAGAGTAGTAACTATCTATCTATCTATCTATCTATCTATCTATCTATCTATCTATCTATCTATCTATCTATCTATCTATCTATCTATCTATCTATCTATCTATCTATCTATCTATCTATCTATCTAACTACCTGCAGTAGGTTGTGGACTGCATCCACCAAGGTACTCCTTTGTCATGTCCGCCACACCAGCCAGTATCTGTCAGGCAGGCCTACTGAGGAAGCAGCGGCTACACTGCGTAAAGAGACGGATAGTACTGAGAAAGTACATGGACTCACGATTATGGGGAATCATCTGCGAATCCTACCACCACTATTGCAGACATTAAAGCCGATCGAGTTGAGCTCCATTGAATCGCTCATCGATGAGCTGTTCCGCCGTCAAACGGAGCTGAATACGTTGCTTCACCGGCTTCAGCCCACAAAGACTTCACACTCGTTGGATAAGAGAGTTCCGGGTACATCCTCATGGATCCTTACAGCAAAAGGAAAGGGAAAGTTCTCCCTACCCCTCTTCGATCCGTCAGGGAGAGATGACGGTGCTCTTCAGCTGGCCAACAAGTATGCCCCACTCGCTGATGTCGACTCTGAGGCAACCCTGGATGTTGGTTCAACACTGGAACCCTGGGTTGATAAACCTGCTTTGCTCTCGCTGTATCTCCAGCCCCATGTCACCTGCATCACCCTCGGGACCCCCATCTGGATCCAGCACTCCACGGAACAAACGTTCCCGGGTGTCGCCTCTAGCTGCTCCCTCTGACGAGCCTGGGATTAGGCCGGCGTCCAGTGCTTCCATACCGCATACTGCAGCTCGCTTCGGTCCGGAGCCCTCTGTTTTCCTTTCGGAATTATCTGACCTACTGTCAATAGTGATAATCAAATATGATAAAGTGCTCCTTCTGGGCGATTTTAATTTCCATATCAATGACAGCTCTGATGTTAGAGCTTGTGATTTCCTTGATCTTGTCACTAGCCTTAACTTTGTCCAGCATGTTGCGACCCCAACTCACAACCTCGGGAATACGCTTGATCTAGTGTTTTCCATGGGGGTAAATGTTGATCGCATGTCTGTCGAACCAACGCCTGGTTCAGATCATTTCTGTATATTTTTTAATATTTATTTTTATGTTCCTGAGTCCTTTGATCCCATCACATCCTCATATCGCTGTATTGACAACACAGCAAAATCAGCAATGGTCCGAGCCCTACCGGACATTCTGGGCTCCTGCTGCGCACTCACTAGTTTAGACGACCAGACGGAGAGCTTCAATAGCGCTCTAACTGCCGTCCTGAACTCTGCCACTGCACTAAAAACTCGGAGACAGACTCAGACTAAAGCTGCCCCAAGGTTCAATGAGGAAACTTTTATGAGGCTAGTTAACTCCTCAAAATCCACCACCTGCTCACTAGACCCTATACCAACAAACCTATGATGACACCCAGCTCTATGTGCCTATACAAACAAATGACTCCACTCAACTCAATAACTTAGAGGCTTGTATAGCAGACACAAAGAGATGGATGTCCAGAAACTTTTTATTGTTAAATACAGACAAAACAGAGCTGTTAGTTGTAATACCATGGAAGACAAAGCACACTGAGGATTTTAGAGTCTGTGTTGATGACTGTTTTAACAGAGAGCACAACTGTTAAAAGTCTACGTGTCACCTTGGATCAATATTTAACATTTAGGCCCCACATAAGAAACATTTCCAAAATTGCCTTTTACCATCTAAGCAACAAGCAAAAATCAGGCCTATGCTATCCTTAAAGGATGCTGAAATTTTAGTGCATGCATTTGTCTCATCTAGACTAGATTATTGTAATGCATTATTCTCTGGCCTGCCTGCATGCACTTTAAGAAGCCTACAACTAATTCAAAATGCAGCAGCCACAATTTTAACAAAAACAAGGAAAAGTTCACACATAACACCTGTTTTAATCTCATTACACTGGCTACCTATTCCTGCACGAGCAGATTTTAAAATTCTTCTTTTAGCCTATAAAGCACTAAATGGACTTGCACCTTCATATGTGTCAGAGTTGTTAATCCCCTACATCCCCTCGTGCCCATTGCGATCTCTGGAAGCAGGCCTCTTGACAACCCCTAGGGTAAAAACCAAATCTGCAGGCCAGCGCTCCTTCGCCTTCAGAGCTTGTGGAATAGTCTTCCATCGCATGTTAGGGAAGCCAGTTCCACAAATATTTTCAAAAGCAAACTAAAAATCTTCCTCTTTTTCAAAACACTATGGCCTACCATATAACCCATGAATTTGTTATTTTAAAATGGTTTTACATTTGTTTTACATTTGTTTTTATTGAAACTTCTATTCATTGTTTTACTCTTCATTTTAATTTATTACTCTAACTTATTGTTATCTTGAATCCGCGAATCCACATACATTGCACTCATGTGGTTGCTCATGATTTCATTGGGTATTTCTGTGTATGGAGTTTTGAGACCATGCTCATGGTGATACTGTACTTTAAATCAATAAACTTGAAACTTGAAACCTAGCTGAAATTGCAATACAGTCTGTTGAGATGCTTCAAGTGTCTCTACAAGATTCCAAAGAATTATAGTTGATGATGGGGGGGATTAGCTCAGGAGGTAGAGCGGGTTGGCTGGCAACCGCAAGATTGCCGGTTTGATCCCTGGCTCCTCCTAGCTGAGTGCCTGGTGTCCCTGAGCAAGACACCTCACCCTAATTGCTCCTGACGAGTTGGCTGTCGCCCTGCGTGGTTCACTCCGCCGTCAGTGTGTGAATGTGTGTATGAATGGGTGAATGTCAGTCATTACAGTAAAGCGCTTTGGATAAAGGCGCTATATAAATGAGGACCATTTACCATGATGAGAGTTTGAGTTGGAGAGAACAAACTGACTGGGTTAGTAGACAAATAAATCAATCTAATAAGGATCAGTCATCTTGTCACCACAAACTGTCTCCTTACTCTTTATTACAGTTTAATTCATCCCTGTCTTTCATATTGTAATAAAGTTTGGGCTACTCCTACTCTACAAAATCTTGGTCCTCCAGACACGTTTTGTTAGAATTGCAACTCGATCAGAGTCACACATCTCATCTGCTCCTTTATTTAAAAAACTGAGAATTCGTACTATTTATAACATCAACATTTCTCAAATATGTGTTTTTATTTATAAGATACATTCAAGTGAAGGGAATATTCCTGAGCAGACTAAACTTTAAAGCAAATTCACAGGTCCATTCCTACTCAACTCGTAAATCTTCAGACCTTCATCCTCCTAAATTTCTTACTTGCAGAGGTCAATTTTCAATGAGATTTAGGCCTACCAAATTGGCTTTTGGCAAAAAAACTGTTCCTCTATAAAATGCTACAAAAGATACTTAAGAGATACATTTAACTGTTGTTTTGTAATTGCTTTTTCCCATGTATTGTTGTCCATGTCTCCATGTTTTATTTTGAGTCAGATATGCTCAAGGAATAAAAAATTCCAAAAACACAATATTCCCCTCACGGACACACACACACACACACACACACACACACACACAGACAGACACACACACTTACACACACACACACACACACACACACACACACACACACACACACACACACACACAGACACACACACACATACACAATACACACTCACATTCTCTGCTTTTATATTGATGTTATTATTTTTTTATTATTATTATATATAATTTATTATCATTCGTATGTTATCACTTTCATGTAGTCATATGATTTTTTGCATGTTAATTTTGTGTTTCCTTATAATATTGTGAAATTTTAACATTATTTAGGTGGAGGCTTCAAATAAGCCCACTGGGTTTTCTGCCTCTCTATGTTATTTGTATTTTTTGTCATTCTTTTTGTATTTTTTTTTTAATTGTGCAAAATAAATAAAACTAAAAGCACAGGGACTCCAGGGAACATACAGAGAGAGAGAGAGAGAGAGAGAGAGAGAGAGGCTCAGTGTGTCATTATAAATAAATCCCAGGCAGTCTAGGCCTATAGCACCTTAACTAAACTATAAGCGTCAAAGAGAAAAGGTTTTAAGCCTACTCTTAAATGTGGGAACAGTGTCTGCTGCCTGAACCAGAACCGGAAGATGGTTCCACAGAAGAGGAGCTTGATGGCTGAAAGCTCAGGAGGTAGAGCGGGTTGGCTGGTAACCGCAAGATCGCCGGCTCGATCCCCGGCTCGATCCCCGGCTCGATCCCCGGCTCGATCGCCGGCTCGATCCCCGGCTCGATCCCCAGCTCGATCCCCGGCTCCTCCTAGCTGAGTGCCTGGTGTCCCTGAGCAAGACACCTCACCCTAATTGCTCCTGATGAGCTGGCTGTCGCCCTGCGTGGTTCACTCCGCCGTCGGTGTGTGAATGTGTGTATGAATGGGTGAATGTCAGTCATTCCTGTAAAGCGCTTTGGACAAAAGCGCTATATAAATGAGGCCATTTATTTACCATTTTATATTAGAGGATTTACGGTAAGTGCTTATATTCTGTCCCAGCTACAGAAGAACAGAAGAGACAGTGGTTGCGTTCATTTTTAATGACAATGTGCCGGCTACGGTTCATGTTAGCTTGTATGTGTGTGCTAACTACTTCACATCGGACTGCTTCAGTAACGAGGGTCAGTACAAAGCTGGCTTTGCCTCGACACTGAACCTGGTAAAAGGATCTGTCCCAACCATACGGGACCCAGCAACTTCACCTGAGCCACATAGGCGAGCCATGCATACATCCACTGTAAACATTGGCGCATGCTACCGCTAGCGTAAGTGGCATCGTCTCCATCTCTCTCCAAGTAGGCGATGACAGATGGAGCTCATTAGCATTTAAAGATGCAGACACAGAAACAGCCTGTTCTCAGGAGAGATCATTAGAGCAGCTTTTAGACAGCTGAAATTCAGGACCACGGATGGGTTTGGGGCAATGCATATTGAATACAGTGTTGTTGGACCTCTGACAGCTGTGTGGAATTGAGGAAAAACAGTACAATATTGGACCTTTAAGTCATTGACTCCACATTTAATTCTCTTATTTTGTTGTACTACATCAGAAGTGCTCATTTTTATTAGGTTTTCATGTGAAATTCCTCTTCTGTTTGACTGAGTTAATTTAAGTGGTCGGGGGACAGACAGCGTTCTTATGTGGTTTTGGGTGGGTGACTGCTCTAATGGAGGCGCAGAGAAGTGTGTAAGACTGCAACTCTGCATCCATGTGTCAATAAAAACCATATTACAAACAATTGACATTAAATAAATTATAAATATAATATAAATAAGGTGTATTAAATAAAACCAGTGAAGACATTAAAATAAAATTGTGATTATACATGCATATTGTAAACAGCGCAACAACATGGTATATAGTGTAGTAGTATATTGACAGTGTCCCACATATAACTGTCATAACTTCATAAAATTACACAATGTGTAGAAATGTAAATATTTATGGATGGGAGGGTGTGTGACTTGCTGCTGCCTCAATGTTACAATATGCAGTAGAAGGCGATTATGTGTAGCATCTGCAGTAGCCAGCAGGGGTCAGCAGAGGCTTTCTGTGTGTGGTATGCAGCCAAGGAGAAGCTGTAGGATATCAAATATTACTTCAATAATATGAATCTAAATCTCTGAGCAATAACAGGCGTTTGTGTATCATTTAGCTCTCAAAGGAACATGCATGCAGAGACGATGAGACATCAAACATTGTTTTTCATGCACTGCACATTTTGCTCTGTAGCTTCCTGAACACATCTTCTTCCAGACTAGTGGAAAGAAAACATCCAAAATACATATTTAGTTGTTTATTTTACTACTTTGTCTTTAAGCGTCTGTAGGTTTCTCTTAAATTACCATTAGATAATGCCTCATTTGCATATCAAACATACATTTTTCTGGGGATTAATGGAGTGATACAAAGAGCTATCTAAAATTCTTTGAATCTAATATGTCAACAAAGTAAGTAACAAGAATTTGGAACTTGGCTTCATCCAGTGTTCAGATTTCTGCCTGGCAGATTAGCACAAATCAAATGAGATAATACCTCATTTGCAGATGCATACACTTTCAGAAAACTTGTGGTACAAAAATAATTTGCCTTCATGTTAGTAGTCAACTAATGACATTTCTTTTCTTTAAACCAAAAAAAACGTATCACCTGGTGTCTCAATTTAAGCGGGTTTAGCTGTGTCAGCGATGTAGGAAGAAAATGAAATGAGAATCATTATGGATGTACATTTTTTTATTATATAGAAACTGCAGCATTCAACAATTATGAAGCTGTAAACCATGTTGCAGACGCACACACGCACCCTCATCCACACGCATACAACCAATGCAGAGCACCGGTGCAGGGAGACACTGAGGCAGTAAAACACTGAGGCAGGAGTCACACAATCAATCCAAAGAGGAGGAGGAGCATGAGGAGGAACATGAGGAGGAGGGGGAGGAGAGTCATTTAACAGAAGTGCACCATCACACTTTACACAGAAGTCAGAGTGGCTTTTAGTTCTCTGACACGGGCAGAGCTCCTGAACATGACACACCGTCCTGAACGGGTAGAAAATATAAATTATTCCTACAGTAAGTACATTCTCTAGTTTAAGACCCATAAATATACGTTCAGGGCTCAAATTACAGTATGTACAGAGGTCCATGCATCCACAATATACATACAGTAAATAACAATAAATATTGGATATAGTCACAATACAGCATTAAGACGGATATTTGTTTTTCTTTGAACAAGTTAAGGGTACAGCAAGACGGTGCAGGAGTCAGCATTCATAAACCAGCTGAGGAAAGGCATTCACAACAGGTTTCTGCCTGTTATTAGGTCTATCAAAGGGGTTGCCATGGTTACTGCTGTCCTGGTTACTAAAGCATAGGAAGAAGAGAGAGGAGAGGAGGGGAGAGAAGAGGAGAGGAAAGAGGAGAGGAGGCAGAAGGAGAGGAGAGAAGAGAGGGGAAAGAGAGAGGAGAGGATATGATAGTGAGGAGAGGAGGGTAGAGAAGAGGAAAGAGGAGGCAGGAGGTTTGGAGAGAAGAGGGAGGAGAGGAGAGGAATGAGGAGAGGAGACAGGAGGTTAGGAAAGGAGAGGAAGGAGAGGAGGTTAGGAGAGGAGAGGAAAGAGGAGAGGACATATTTGGCTGCAGGGTTGAAGAAGCACCAGCGAGCTTGTCCTCCAGGCTTCAACCTGACTCACACTAGAAAGGAAAGCATGAAGAGAACAGAGAAAACAGTGATGTGAGCAGCGAACATCACAGAGTGCCACCTGTCAAACCCACCAAGAGTTCAGCCGTCAGAGAAAGAGGATGAATGGCTGAAAGGAAGAGTGTGGAGACATAAGTGAGGGGAGTGTGTTACACTGTGTGTGAGAGAAAATGAAAGAGGGAAAAAAACAAGACAGGACCTAGTTTCGGCAACACGGCTTCCGGTTGCTAAGTAACGGTCTCCAAGGGCAGAAGAAGCCTCTCTTTGAGGTTGTTGGTCTCCAAAATGAAGCGTTTCCAGCCCCTCCCCCTCCCCCCACACCTCCACCCTTCTCTCCCCCAGTGAGTGAAAGCCTTTCCTAAACGGTTGTTGAATGCTGGCAAAGCCAGAACAAGCGATTCATAGTCACGACTGACGACGCAGTCAAAGTGCAAAGCTGGAACTGGGGCTCCTCCGGCACCGTCTTCCTCTGAGGCGTTCATCTCTGACAGGCAACAAGCAGCAAGCTACATGATGAGTGGTCACCAAGTCCATGAAACACAGTACTTGAATAGTGGGAAAAATGAGCGTCACTGTCCACAGTTTTCTTTTGCACTGGCGATGCAACATCACCGCGGCATCAACCTGATGAACATGAGCATTAAAAAACTCATAAAACATTCAGATTCAAGGTTGAAAAGAAAACAGAAGTCAAACAGTACATTGAAGTAACTTTTTCAAATGAATGAACTCGTACTCATACTGTACTGCATCAGCATATTCAAACACCACTCGTGAAATATTCAGTGCTTCAGAGCCCAGATCTGCCTCTTGCAGCGTTGCATGTGCTCATCTATGCTCAGCTGAGGCTGCAGACGATTCACTGATGAGCAGGGAAAGGTCATGAGTATTAAAGTGTCAATCTCGAAGATTTTCATTGAAATCACTGATGAAAGTATTGCAATATTTATATATGTGCAGAATGACAAACTGGATGTCTGGTGACATTGCAGGAGAAAATAAGTTGCATCTGAAATCCAATGCTAACATGCTATTGATTACGCTGGAACACCGTTTATGATGTCAGGAACTTTCACTCTGTGAAATATTACCTTATGCAAACACAAGAGACTACACCGGCATGAGTATACCACGATGCAATTCAAGAACGAAGTATAGGATTTCACTTTGCTGGGCGGAATATACTTTTTAAAATGAGTTCAGACTTATTATTACGGCTTTACATCTCTTATGCCCACAACATGACATTGACACCCTCTGAAAACTTGAAGCTCACGTATGGTAAAAACTCTCAAGGAGTACCACTTTAAGGTTGTGAAGTGAGAATATTGCATCGCTATCATTGCCAGCATTATAATGGCACCAAAGTGTGCATCATAATGCAATATGCAATATTTTGCCAAGTATGTGCTGAAAGGAAAAGCCCTCTGGTCTTGTGATGATGCTCAATTGAAGCAGATGATGAGGGCACATTTACCACAGTACATGAGCAGCTGACTGCTGAGCTGTCTAACTGCGTCTCCGTGGAGAAGTCTCCATGGAGGAGCACGGACACACCTCTAGCTAGCAGAAGTACACAGCAGAAAGGAGATGTGGTGAAGCCATTGCTACGAGTCATTGTGGCTTCTGAAACATCGTTTGTGTCGTCGTGTGTGAATGTTCTTTCATAGACAACTCCAAACTGACTCAATGTAGTCAAACAACAGTCTTGTAAGTGTGTTTTTTAACTGTAATAGTACCAAATACATAAAGTTTGCATATTCAAAAGAAGGATCCTAGTGGTGAAGCAAACGATTAACCTTTAAACCATTTTTGTGTGACCATGTACTGTGTGATTGTTCTTCTACATAAAGGCGAAGTGTTAGACCAGCAGACCATGGAACGGTTTAAAGTGGAGCTGAAACCACAACACCTTCCATGCTGATGTCTTTCTGAGTGAAACATAACGTCTGGGAGGAAATTATTTGATGGTTGAAAAGATTAGCTTACCCCCTTCTCCAGCCATGATTGGTGGATGGATGGATGTCACAATATTATTGGTTGGTAAAAAATACAAAGAAATTGAATTTGTGGATTTTTTGGGGGCTAAATAGGTGAACAATATGACAATATTTTCTTTTCAGCCCGACTTTAAGGGGGGTTCTGGGTTCCCTGTGAAACATTTCCAGTCAGCTTTACTTGCTGGCATCATAATTACAATTCAATGGATTTTTCCTGTCCAGTGTCTGCCGAGAGCCCTCTGTTTGTCAACTCTGTCTTACAACTTCAAAGTCAAGTTTAAATCATGACATTAATTCATCAATAAGAAAAATCCGGCTTGATCACGCTGCTTGTTAAAAATAACAGCGAAAGAAATATGCTTAAACATGAATATTGGAATTTAGATTTCTGAATATTTTTACTGTTATCAGACAAAGGGGGAAAGGTCTATATGCAGATTTGATAAGGCGCTTGGTACACAAGGGGCAATGATTTCACTTGAGTTATCTTAAACAGCGATAGCTTATCAGTGTTGGACTCGGAGCTGGGCCTCGTTAGCAGGTTGCATCCTAGCCTCCTCTTTTATGCTGTGTAATGTCAGGAAGTGTTACGCAGTCTGTGGCTCATAGCACCACAGCATGTGTTGTAATCATCAGCAAACCACGCTGTGACACATTCAATCTGTTAGATGTGTTGAGCTGTCAACAGCTACGCCTGCTTTACATCACACTGATGACAGCGTCCTCACGTTGGAGTATGACTGTGATGATTTATGATGCATCTTATAAGCAAACATAAAGCTTTCATGACAGAGCATTTTGGTCAATTATTCATAGATGAGAATGAGAAGCTGAATGTTCCAAGGCCTCAGTCTGCTGTTAATCTCCCAAATACACTGCAGGTCAGTCTGCAAAACTTCAACAGCTTAAAACAAAGAATAAATAACATAACACTCATTAAAACATGTCCCAGTTCCTTGGTTTTTACAAATAAAATACATACTGCTTCTTTAGACCAACGCATATTTCCATATGTACATTTTCAGTAGTCATTACACAGAGTGTATTTCAGCACAGTTTAAGAAGTTGAAAGCCACACAGGGGAACAGAGATGCGTTAAAAAAATCAATCTTTTGGCTTGTAGGTGGTTGCTGTTATCTCACCTGGACTGAGTGATGCCAAGCTTGAAGTCAAAAACACTCTCTCCCTTGGTTTGTTTTAGTTTTATCATGTGACTGACGGGGAGTAAAACCAGTAGTTGGATTTTTTTTTCTGCCACTGATATATTAGTGGAAAAAAATGATCCAAACACTGGGAGAGTCAGGTACCTTCCCAATGGAGTCACACTTTTGATTTAAAACGGATGTTCGTACTTCTGCCTCTCATTGAGTCCTGTTGCACTGAAGTTCTGCACTCATAACGGATGTCAAGTATGCCTTAACGGT
This sequence comes from Eutrigla gurnardus, assembly GCF_963514095.1. Taxonomy (NCBI): domain Eukaryota; kingdom Metazoa; phylum Chordata; class Actinopteri; order Perciformes; family Triglidae; genus Eutrigla; species Eutrigla gurnardus. The sequence goes on along the minus strand of NC_139929.1, from coordinate 21,990,031 downwards.
CAAACGTGGTTTTATCCTAGAGCACCGCATGTTTAGTACTGAAGACCTGAGACTAGAACCCAACAAATGCTCCATTGGGTTTGGGTGTTAGTTTGGGTAACATGGGCTAAAATGACGGTGTTCCACTACTTTTGGAAACACGTCTTTATAAAAATTGTATTATATATTTGTGACACGTTTTTAACACGTTAGTGACGTGTTGTTAGCAACATTCGTTCTCTTTTAACTCAGTTTTAGGCTAATTCGCTAATTGTGTCGATTTGTCTTTGGTGTAAAGTTGCATACCATGACAAAACAGCTGCCTGCCTTGAGAGTGAACCAAAACAGCACTGTTGTGGGCCATACAACAAAATCAAAAACGTTAAAACACGAGTAGAGTTAAGGGGAACCAGAGAGTTGAGTAACAATTCTGATCTCCACCAGGAGAATCATGCAATATCTCACGTCTCTCGTTCTGCTGCAGCAAAGGGCATTATATTTTGGGTGGCCAGTTACCTCTGCATGCATCCCTCTCCTTACCCACCACTCTTAACTGGCCAGTATGGGGCGCTAGTGATTACACAGCTGAGTGCATCTCTACGGGCACAACGGGGGAAAAGGGTTTTCTCACTTTTATCGTTTTGGACTGTGTGTTTGGCTAACAGCTAACAGTAGAGCCATGAGACTCAGATCCTCGGGTCGGGCTTTTGCTGTACAGGAACCTCAGATGTGGAACTCCCTGCCTGAGAATCTCAGACAAGCTAAATCAGTTTCATCTTTTAAGTCTCTTCTCAAATCTCATTTTTATGTAAAAGCTTTCTTATAGTGGTTTTATTATTTTTAACACATTCCTTTCTTCCGTTTGCTCTATTTTTTTGTTTTTTTTGTTTTTGTTAGTTCTTATTGTACTGTTTACAATGTTTTGTGTGTGTAATTGTTTTATTATGTTTTATTCTGTTCTATGAAGCACTTTGTAATCCTGTTTCGAAAAAGTGCTATACAAATAAAGTTTATTATTATTATTATTATTATTATTATTATTATTATTATTATTATTATTATTATTATTATTATACAATTACAGTAGAGAATTATAATAGTTCTTGGCAGATTCTGATTTTCTTCCTTCCATAATTGACCACAAGGTTCCTGACTGACTTCTATTTACTCACGTCCTGGAACTGTCCCAACAAATCATTTCACCACCCAGTTCCAGTGATTCGGAAATAATCGTTGCATCTCTAGCTAACAGCTGGACACTGAACTAGCAGCACACACACAGCTACTCAGGCAGATGTCTCACTGAGTTGAATTTGTTTTTTTCGGTAAGATTGCATGACGTGTCTCATACGATGAATCTGAGCCAATCCCTTCCATACATCGCCACTTGTTCTGGGGGTTGAATGAATAGTCTTTTATGACGCCTCAAGCCCATTAGTGTCTAGACAGGAGGTTATTAACTACTGTGAGTGACATCTGTCACATTAAATTTGTTGAAAAAAATGAAAGAAACAAACTGATTGGTGCAGCTTTAAAATGTATATCTTAGTCAAGAATCAAGGCTGAGTAGGAAAGTGTTCATGGGAACCCAGAATAGCACCAGCCTTAACGTTGAACACCTCAAACAGAAACGAGAAGAAGTCTTACTGTCAGAGTGGGTCCAAACTGAACTTGCATGTGATGCATACTTACATACCTGCATCACACTGTGCATCTTAAAGAAGCTTTAGTAAGCATGCTAAATTGCAGAAGTGTGAACCATTGCATTGCAATATTCAGATCCCCCCCGTTATTTACTTGTAAGATTGTATTATATTAAATCATCCACACTTAAGGCTCAGTACAGATATGTACACACCAAATATAATTCAGTGGATGCTTCAGGATAATAGAAAACACACAAAATAAATTAGAACATCAAGTATCTGCACTGGCCACTCATACCGGACTCACGAAGCGATGGCTACTGTAACTGCATGAAGGCATACCAGAGTGTGTTTTAACCCTTAAGTCCCGGCTGGGAGATAAAGGTGTTTCTCCTGCAGCCTGGATGTATTGCATAAACAAACCAGAAGGTAATCCCCTCTCAAAAAACCACCAGCCAAACTATTGATTTCTTTTCTCTCTTGTCTACACACACACAGAGAAAGTATACAGAGCAGACAGGCTATCAAGCTCACAGATTTTTTTTCTTAAACATTCACTTGGTAAAACCAGCAAGTACTTCTGACTACAGCAACAAAACAGCGGCAAAGTTTTAACTGAGAGGACTGTCGTTCTTCCTTGGCTGTCCTCGTTTGGACCCACAGTGAATGGAGTGGTCTTCCAGACCCAGTTATATAGAAGGGAAGCAGACATGAGAGGCACAATACCCTTATGGTCAAGCAGAACACTGTATAGTATTTCTGCTACTTTATGAACAATATCTTTCAGTCGTATGAATCAGTTTGATTTACGAGTGCATCTCACTGGAAGGACGTCTGTCAAAAGGAAAGGCTTCCTAATAAATAAAGATTGAATTAATGATTACACTGCATTTCCTCTGCTGTTGAGGCAGGGTATCAGGAAACCATGAGTCTCTGTATCATAGTGGAGTAACTTCTCTGTCTGTAGCAGTAGTGCCAAAACGACCAAAACTTTTTTGTTGTCGCCTCCAGTTAAGGTTACCACAGGCTATTTTAAAGGCGCCAGACCAAGCTGGTTGCTAACAGTAGAGAGACATCCTACTCCGCCGCATGGCCTCGCTGATCAAATAGGCCGGGCTGATCTCGGGTTCCTCAGTCATCACCACAATGTTCTGCCACTCCCCACACTGGTTGGATTTCTTGATGGTATCCACCACGCAAAGAGCATAAAGACAATCCTCAAAGGTGGCGGCCATTGTCAGGGGCGTCCCATCCCACGTTCGCCTGTCGTCCTGGTCCTGAAAGGCCTGCCGCACAGCCTGGATCATGCGGATTGTTCCGGTGAGATATGGGGATGGGATATCACTAAAGGCCTTCTCCGGTAAGGAAGCCTTCTCAAGAGGCGTTGTGTCTTTGAGCAGAAGTTCGGGACCTCCAGCGCTTCCTCCGTCTCTGCTGTTCTTCTGTCCATACAGGTCTGTACCCGTGACCGTTAACCTTCCGACTGTCCCCACGACGATCACCTCTTGCCGAAACTCCCCGGGCACGTTGAAGTTGAGCGTGACGGTGCAGCAGGCTCCCCCCTCCAGTGCCATCTGAAACGTGCAGAAGTCGTCGCTGGTGATCTGACGGATGCCCCGGATGTGATCTGTTTGTTTGACGAAGGTCTTGAGGAAGCCATGGACTTTTGCAGCACGCTGACCGGTCAGAAACGTAAGCAAGTCGATGATGTAACTGCCCACCGAATGCAGACCACCACCTCCCATCAGGTCATCGCAGCTCCAGTTATATTTCTTCCCCAGGAGACTGCCGCTGTGGACCTTTAGGGCAAAGATTTGATACCATGAGATTGAGAACAAAGAACAAAAAATTAAGAGTTGGCATGGTTCAAATGTTGTATCAGAAGAACCCACGCTGCTAAAGTAACTTGACAGTTCTGTGGGCGCTGCTCTAACTCAAATGAAACTCGAGAAAGTATCACATTGTTGTTGTTATTATAAATGGCAAGAAAGCAAAAGAAAAAAAAGTGCTCATAGTTTTTGTCATACCTGGGCCTCACAGACCAGAAGCTCCCCGATGTACCCTTCCTCTAACAGCTCCTTCATTCGAACGAAGGCCGGCAAGAAACGTAACACATTTCCCATAATGCTCAGCAACTTGGGGTAGTACTGGGCCGCTGACATCATTCGGAAGGCATCCAGAGGCGTTGCTGTCCTGTCGCAGATCACGTTCTTCCCAATACCTTTTAAAAGAGAGGGGAGATAGTGGGGAATGAGCCATTTGAGATTTTCACAAACGTCTTTGTGATTAGAGATTTACTCTTCACTGTCATTGTTGAGATGAATGAGGAAATAGGGAACCTGAGAGGAGGAGAGAGAGAGAAGTAATGTGGTCAGACCAGCTACACTGGCAGACATAATATCCTCTTGAGCATGAAAACATTCCTTGAAGAAACAATGCAGAGCTACACCCACAATAGCTGACTCATGAATTCCTAAACCTTTTCCTTTTACCCTGAGTCATGGGAAGTTTACAACAAAGGAGGGTTCGTTCAAAAAGACACATATGTTCACCGTATTTAAGTCAACATGCTCAGCATACTCAGCATGCTCTTGGTAAGCCTTTTCAGATGAGTAAATATGTTTAACACCATGAGGTTGTATGCTTCCGCCAACCAGTCAAGTTGCTGTTTGCATCCATGTCAGTCACAAATGTCTTCATTTTATCCAATTCAATGAGCATATGAATTCTTCAGTTGTGGACAAAAACATGTTTTGTGAAGTCACAGTGACTATCAAAATCTAATCAGTTAATCATAGAGTCCAAGTGGATGTTTGTGCCAAATTTGAAGACATTCCCTCCAGGCATTTCTGAGATTCTACCTTCATGAGAATGGGAAGGACAGAGAACCCAGAAACACAATCCCTCTGGTCACGGTTGTCACTGTCAGAGGTATAATCAAATGTTTCTGGTAGGTTGCTAAAGTTTGGTGATTAACAACATTTAAACCTATTTCTACAATCAAGTACAGAATCACCAATATGGTAAAAAAACCATAAAACCATAACCAATGTTCAATCTTGCAAGGAGAAAATCTGGATCTCTGAATGCTGTTTATAAGGGTTTTACAGTTGGCGGGCAGGCAAGACGTTGCAGTCATAATGGTGTGGTGAACCTGCGCCGCTGGGTGTTACTGGAGGCCGGGTTGAAGGTTGATGGAAAGACAAGCACAGATGAAGAAGGGAGAAGATAAGGAGCCTGCAGACACTGTATGACACCTAATTAAATCACTTCCATCATATTAAAAGGACCACTGGTGCCAGCAAACCCCAAAGACAACATAGACAGAGACTGACAGGAACAGATTGTCTTTTCTATTATTACTCTTACTGGACAGTCGACAGGAGCCAGTGCATGGCATATAAAAAACATGAACTGGATTTGAACCTGACGGCCCAGTGTCATAGCAGCATATTCTGTTATTCAGGATTAGGTCTACAACTAGCAACCCTTTTTTATTACTGATTAATTGGTCTTAGATTTAACTGATTGAAGGAGCTCTATATGGATTTCAGGGCAAATCTATGATTGAGGGATTGCCTCCACTTGGCTCTCAACATGGTGACAGCTGAAAAGGCAGATAGGCGCTAACAGTGCTAACAATGCAAACATAGGACAGACTGTGTATAAGACGTGGACATTATCATCGTGACGTCACCCATTGGTTTGTGGACTACAGTTTTGAAGCCCCAAGTTTGGCATTGTGGCTGTCGCCATCTTGGATTTTGGCCATACAGGTTCTGGATCCATCTGGCTTCTGTTGTGAAGTTAGCTTTACAATTCAAAGTCAACTTTACAGGTAAGAAACCACGCCCTAAAACAAGCCATTCTTAGAAACTTCTGACGCATGCAGCATATGGTGCACTGTCACTGGTTCAAGTGCACATGTGGTGGGTCCCGTTGATACTCCAAAACCTCATGTTGAGCCCCCTACCGGACAAGAAAAGGCTAAGATGCAATGTAATAGTAGTATGAGGTATCTGGTCAGTTCAAAGGTCAGTTCAACAACACATTCTAGTTCGGATTTAAGGAATGTTGTTTAGGTTTAGGAGGAAGATGAGTAGAGACCCAGTTATTATAAATTAAACTTAGCTATCTGATGAGGCCCCGAGACATAAATTAGTGTTGTCTCTCTTTGTGTGTGCGTTACACACCAGCCATAGGAAGTAAAGTCCATATAACGGAGTAACTAAGTATCTTTTTACACATGAACTTATAAGTACAAATTATAGCTTTAGGATGGTGCTCCTGGCAACCTCTCTCTTCCATTGGAGAGGAAGAGGATGCATTTACTAAGGTGACAGGATGAGCGAGAAGAAGGCCGTTCAGGAAGGAGAGCACTCGAAAGGACTTCCCAGGTGCAACAGGTGCAGAGGCTCCAAGAAGAACTCTTCCAGGAATTGGAAGAACCGGGTTCGACGCAGGCTTTTGGACGCAGGCTTTTGAACGCAGGATTTTGGACGCAGGCTTTTGGACGCAGGCTTTTGGACGCAGGCTTGATGTCTGTTTAAATAAAGATCATTCTCATTCCACCTGCCTGACTCCTGACTTCATTTATCATCAATCTACACATGGACATCTTTGGGGAAGCCACAAGCACAGACAAAAGCAATCTGACTGGCAATAGCTCCAACATGCTAACATTAACATTAGCTAATGTTAGCCTTGCCCTGTTTGAGTCTCTTCACTGCTGCATGCTTCCTGTTGAAAAGCTTCGGAGAGCACGTACTGTTCTTTATCTAGGATGAGGAAGTTAACAGACAGGCATCATCGCAATAACATCTTAGTCTTCACCTTGAAGTTTTTCCTTTGTAAAACTGAAAAATTGCATTCAATTGCAACTATAGTAGGTGATCGTCGTAGTGGGTGTTTTTTGTTGTTGTTTACAATATCTCAAAAATGTATTTTGACCAAACTTAATATTCCCGTGGCCACTGCAGCCGCTCACAATGACCTCAGAAAGCGTATATGCACACACAATATAAGGGCATGGCTCTACACACATTCCTCAAGCCCTCAGAGTGTTAAGCAGCACGCCGCTTCACTCCCAGCCCTGGCTAAGGGTTGTGTGTGGAGGGGCTGTGTTGGAAGTGAAACTTCCCATGCTAATCTGCCATTAGCTTGAATCGACCAGGCCAGGAAACTAATCCCTCTGACCCAGTTCTGAGGAGCGCCGTGGGTGCCCCCCCCCCCACCCGCCACCCAACCCCTGCAGACACACAAAGCCGAGCAACAACCGTGCACCCCCGTTCCTTTTGGCAGCAACTCACAAACAGAAATGGAAAGATGCATTGTCCTGGGTAAGGCCCTTCTGGGTAAATGCTAAATGCTCTTGACTTATTGTATTTTTGGCACTCATATTGAGCCTAATGTCTTGACTGAACAATAGCTTGGCTAGCTACTAAACTGCCTAAAGGAAGATGTCACTCTCCTGCAGTGATTCCCATGAAAACACAGTGTTTTAAAAAAAAAAGGGCAGCAACTAAATACAAGTTTCAGGAAGGTCCACAAGAATACAAACCCAATCTAAGGCTTTGAATGCAGCATCTGTCCAACTCATGACTGGAGTGACTGACCTTTACAGAGATTAAATAAAATCTCCTCTTCAGATCGACAATGACCTTCTGCTCCACACAGACAACTCTGAAAGGTTGAGGCGGGATTAAAACAGGTCAGCCTATTGAGTCATCAGAGCGACTCAGACACTGAGAGGATACTCTGCATGTCCAATAGATAATAGATGCACCTGATCACACGGAGATCACACACACAGAGATAACCACCCGGCAGCACTCTGTGAAATGAAGACAAAGTTGCTGAATACTGCTAGCTAGCTCAACCAGCCTTTCCATCGGCTGATTCATTTGGAACGAGACCAACAGCAGGATGCACGTGAGAAAGTGAAAGCAGCTGCCGGTGATTATGGAGGAGGAAGACGAGGAGGGTGCAGCCCACCGTTTCTGTTTCCGCAACCAGAAGTGACACAGGGTTGGAAGAGAGTACAAACATTACAGATAATGGTGAACAAGACATTTTAAGATGATAAAAATGTGTATAAAGCAGCAAAATTGGTTATTTTGGCCATTGTTGAAGGTTCTCTCTAGTGAGTATGCAGGAGTGATGTCAATGAACACAAATGATCATGTGAGTCACACAAGGTGGAAATTCATAAAGATAAAGTTGACTTTTCCAGAAGTGGGCATAGGAATCTGCATGACTGAATAAATCAGCTACACTGACAGTAAGGTTAGTGCCATTTAGACCAGCAGCACCACCTTTACTCTCAGACCCTGAGGGCTGCGGTGGGTGGAGTCGCTACAGTAACTCTGTGATCGCCGGGCCGAACTCGGGCTCCACCGACAGTTCAAACTCTTGGCCCAGTGGGAGAGCAGTAATGGAGCAGAAAAAATCCTCCAGCACAGCAGCTCAGTCCCTCATCATCAATAATTCACATTCAGGACATATCGAAACCAAGAGTTTAAAGACAGAGAGAGAGAGGGAGAGAGAGACAGAGAGAGAGAGAGACAGAGAGAGAGAGAGCAGCAATCCTAGATTACAGCACAATTAAAGGTAAAAAGGTGAAAGGATTCATTAAATCTCAGTTTGGTAGAGAAGCGAGGAGACACTCCTTGTTGAAGCTGAAATAGTGTGCTCTGTAATTGTAGAGAAGAAGGAACGCAGCAGACATGATGTATCTTGTACAGCATGAAGGACAGGTGTTACCCGACCACAGTTCATATCCACCCTCTCTGCTTCCGCCTGCTTCAGTAGCAGTGGTGGCGGCCTGCTGCCTTCAGGTGTCTTTGATGTGCAGGCTGCATGTCCTGTCAGAGAGAATCCGCTGACCTCACAGTCTGTAGCTCTGACCTCACAGACTGTAGCACTGACCTCACAGTCTGTAGCTCTGACCTCACAGACTGTAGCTCTGACCTCACAGACTGTAGCTCTGACATCACAGACTGTAGCCACGTCCTGCCGTCTCTCAGACCGAGGCCTCAAACTCTTCAAACAAGCCCAAGTGCAAGTGGTTGACATCGCTGTGCCTGAGGCCCTTTTTCTGACGACGGTGAAGCAGAAACACACTCAGCGCTTTCTTTTCCCTCATGACTACTGTTTAGTGATTTACCAGCACACATTCTGCACATGGTACATATAGGCACAGCCTTCCTTTAACACATTACGTGAATGATTGTAAACAGGAAATACATTGTGCAGATAAATGTATTTTGAGTCAGATGAGACAAACCGTGTACAAATGTAAGTATGCTGTTACACGATATTTATGTTTCCAGCTGACTTTTAAATCGTATTGATAATGAACGTTACTTCATTGTAAGAAGATAGTGCCCATTACCAAAACCCAAACCCCTACCCCTAGGGTAACAGCATACTCAAACGTTCATTAAGTAGGCAGTATGCAGTACATACACGTTGAGTTCGTAGTAGGCAGTACGTTAGTATAGCATTCCGAACATGTACCATCACCTGCGTTTGTGGCCATGGCCTGACCGGTCTGTCCTACCTGGGTGGGTGTCACATGACCAATGGAGCGTAACATGATGGACGTTGGCTGAATTGAGACAGGGATAGATTGCTTCTCCCTGGTGAAACGGATGTTGAGTCTGGTTCTTTTTACACTGAATTTTTTGACGTTTAATTTTTTGAGATGTTGAATGTTTTTAGACTGAATTTTTTTAGAAATTGAATTTTTTTTTAAACTGAATTTTTTTGAGATGTTCATTTTTTTACACAGAATTTTTTCAAATTCAGAGGCAAAAAAAATTCAGTGCTAGAAATTTGATGGTTTTTCAAATTCAAAGTCTGATTTTGATAATAAAAAATTTAAATCTTAGAAATTCATATTCAAACTCTGATGGCACATGACTTCCATAGCCAGCAGAAAGAACGGGTTCCTCTTCTTTTTGGAAAAGCTCACACGGAGAGACGGACACACATCAGCCAAGCCTTGCTGAAAGCCAGTCCTACCTGCAGCATGCGGGCATGATGGGCCTCTAGGCGTACGGCATGGGGATGCCGTCGTTGCATGGGACCTTGCCTGTTCACACCTCCAGTGACTGTGTGCAGGAACATACTGCTGAGGAAGGAAAGGCTGGAAGTGTGCAGGAAGTCAGGTTGGGTGTAAGTGAGGGCGAGGCTAACATATTTGTTCACGACAGCCAAACTGACTTGTACATAATGTAATAACCGTTTTATGATGCATAATAGAAACAGTGTTGTTTTCGTCAACGATAACGATGACAAAATCATTTCGTTGACGCCACTTTTTTTCATGACGATAACGTGGCGGCGACGAGATAAACATGGCCCTTTGATGACTAAAACATGACAAGACTTGTGTGAGTTTTCGTTGATGAGACGAGAATGGACGAAAATGTAAGTGGGTGGTCTGTCAGACGTTTAAAATGCATGACTGCTTATTGTGCGTGTCAATTAAAACCTAAAACGTATCTGCTGCTGCATTCTATCCTTGTTTGGTCACACCCACCACCTGGCATGCAGCGCACAACGTGCTCAACACGTCACACTGTTGTCACTCATCACAGACAATGGACCATGATGGAGGCAGTTTCAACACAGGGGCTTGGTGGTCGCAAACGTAGAGACGACATATGGGTGTATGCTAAATATAACCCAGCAGATAATAAAACTGAGTGTATTGTGGAACAAGACGGTGACAAATGTGGCCACAAATGTGGCCACAAAGTAGGCGGAAAAAATACGACCAACCTTAAGCGGCACTTGAAGGCTCGCCACAAGGATATTTTTTTCGAAGGTAAGTGCTGTTAACATATCGTATAGCCTACATAACGTTACAATGTTACTCGACAATCGGCTTGTGATAAATTTCACAGTAAGCTTATGAATTAGTAAGTTTTCCACATACTTCTGGCGCAAATGGGCTGCTAACTTCAGGCTAAAGTTAGCTTTTGTTACGCTAACGTCAATTCATTATGTGTGTGTTACTTTAGCAGCATGTTTAGCCATGTTTACATTCAGTGATGGTGTGGTCATCTCTTTGTGTGTTTATGTTCTGTCAGCACGTAACTTGATATGTTAAACAGGTTGAGTTATTGTTATACGTAGAGTCTGCTAGCTTTAGCCTAAAAGCCACAAGTGACGTTGTGCAGCCCTAACCACAACCTGTGCATTTAGTGCGCTTACAGTAAAGTTGGGACACACACACACACACACACACACAACAGTACAGATACATTATAATTTGGCCGCTGCTCAGAATGAAAGATCAGACGGGTCAGTTAATAAGCTATGTATTTTTGTTTTGCTTGTTTGATAGTTAAGACCATTCTATTTTCTTAACATGGGAGTATTTTGACTATTTTGCATAGTATTTTGAGTATTTTTATGGTATACCTACATTTGATTGTTTTGTATTCACCTGTAAACCTTTACAGGAGGTGTACGTTGTATACAGAGATAGAGTAATTGTATCCCTTCTTTGTTTTTTCCTCAACCAGATCCCAGAGACCAGAACTCCTAAAGAGAAACCTGGTGGTCCAAAGAACAACAGGGCACAGTCATCTATCCCAGCAGCCTTCGCCGCAGCATCCAAATACAAGTCAGACTCCCTGGAACAACGTGCCAAAGAACAGGCGATCACTCTTCGGATTGGACGTACTGGTCTACCTGCTTGCATAGTTGAGGATGAGGATTTAATCCTCATGATCCTCCTTTGATAAGAGGCTGACCATACTCAAAAGAACAAAAATAAACAACCTAGTTGACAAGATGTTTGATGATGACGAAAACAAAAGTACAAAGAGAGGCTTGCCACAGTATGTTCATTGTACTTTAGCAAATTCTGAGAAATAAAGCCACAATTGCCAAAGAGTAATGAACATTGATTCCACTGTTACCAATTTATCTGTGTGTAATGCACAATCCTAGAAAGTATTTGCAGTTGGCTGGAAACCTTATATGTCTTAAACCATTCCTTTACTATTGTAATTATTGGTGAAAATAGCTGATCTGCAAGCTCACAATATGTTGCAATGTGTTGAACTTATAGACCTGCTTCTATTTCCACAACTTATGTGTCACACTGCCCAACAGCAATCTCCAATACTTATTGACCTAAATTAATTTGTTAAAAGACTATACTTCTTTTTTTATCACATATAGAAGTGACTAAAATTTGACTAAAACTAATAAGCAACTTTTTGGCCTGTTTTGTCTTTATTGAAAGAGGACAGCATGAGAGTGAAAGGGGGGAGGGAGGGGGATGACATGCCGGTCGGACTGGAACCTGGGGATGATGCAGTGTGGGCTGAGCCTCGGTTCACGGGGCGCCAGTTCTACCACTTAAAATAGAAAGGCATAACAACACATCCTCTCTTCTCCTTTCTTTGCAAGATGCATCACAGCATTCACAGCTGCATACAAGACAATGTGTTTCCGTGCTAAAACGAAGCGAAAAGCCATCTTTGATGCGGTCCAGTGGCAACAGCTGGAACTCACACCAGGTTGATTAAGAAGGATGCTGAATGCTTCATCATGACAGCCCACACAATAGGCTCTCCACATAAGGAGGCCAGAAATAGAAAGCGAGGGGAACCGGTCGGAAGTGATATCCATCTGCCATGATGTGCCGTGCTCCTGCGGGGCGAGGAGGTCAGGAGGAGGAGACACGCCAGGGAGGAGCTTCTTAGATTCCTACACACAGAATGAGTCTGAGAGACTGTCGACGCGTCATTTGTGATTTATTATATATCATTATCATAGTATGGAATAGTATCATCAAGGCGTTTCACTGCAGGTGAATCAGGTCAAAATGTCACTAGATATCACCGTCACACTCAAGTTCATTTCTTACATTAAGATAATACTTTTTTGTGCACATTTTCTGAAATGTTATGTTTGAATATGCAAATAAGACATTGTCTTATTAAGTATGTGCTCATGTGCGTACATTTCCAGAAGAAAAATCTGAACATTATATCAAACTAGGTTCCAAATTCTTCTTTTATTTTGTTGATACATTGAGTCAAAGTAGACTATTAGATAACAGTTTGTATCACTCCACAAAGGAATTTTAGGAATAAAATGTTGTATAAATCAGGCTAAATATGAACACCAGCCCTTTAAAAACAATCCACAAATGTACTTTAAAGCAGCACTGACCACGATGTTTAAATCAACAGTGGTTTTGGAAAGTCATCTTTTAGCTGATTGATTTGGTTTTACAGCCTCGCTCTCATCAATCCTCTTCCAGCAGCAGCAAGCAGCTGTTTCCAGCTCATTGATCATGATCTGATCAGCACCAAACAGCAGACAGACAGAGTGAGACTAGCTGGTGAACATGGTGGAGCATTTAGCAGCTAAAGAGTCAGATATTGCCATCAGGAGCTGGTGGAGACCAAAACCTGCGTGTGGCAGCGCTGTGATCAGACAAAGCGTCCTCCACCCCTGAAGTACTTGCATTGTCTGTTAACCATTTGGAGGTGGAAAAGCTCTGAACATCACACACACACACACACACACACGCATACCACAAACACGCGCATTTCATTTGTGTAATTTGTGTGTCCACCACGAAAAAGGATCCCAGTTCACTCTCCCTTGGCATTGTTTTCATGCTAAACTACACAGAATAAAACATGGACACTTAATGTTGCTGTACATGAACCCATAGATCAGGGGAGCCAACACAGGAGCCCCGCCTGCAGGGAGCCCAAGTTGCTCTGTCAAAGGGGTTTTTCCTGAGGCCAGCATGTTTTTTAAGTTCTTTGCAATGGGAGTGCCAGCAGTGTGAACGGGCCGCCGCACGATTTAACGCTTGAACCAAACGTTCCACATAGACCAGGTAGTGCATGCTCTCTGCCTCCATTCTTCAGCCTCCCTTTATCCACAGCAAGGGCATTCTGTATCATAGCAGCAAGACAAAAAGGCTGGACGAAGGTGAAGATCCATCAGCAGGTGCTGTAATTATAAATATATATATAATAAAGAATACAGTCCACCAAAGGGACGACATCGTACACACTGATGGTACAACAACTGCAGATTATATTTCGGGTCTGTATTGTCTGTGTTGCAGCTTCAGGTCCATTAGTGCACAGCAGAGCTATGAATGATGGCACGCATTAGTCTGGCTTTCCTCTAATGACCTTGCAAGGAGTTTAGCTCTCCTAAATGTGTTTGAGTGCTGCCATTAACCCCTTCACCAGAGTGTCTCTCTGACTACTATGGAGTTAAATCATAACCAAAGCAGCCGCTTCTGGCCACGTGGTTCCTAATGCGTCCTAACAGCACATGTTAATGATGATGGCCGTGCAGGCTGCAGGCTGCTATGCCAGCACAGACACACTGCATGTAATAGTTAGCGGAGCTGAGGAAAGAGAAGCTGTCAGGTCACATGTGGCTTTTCCCAGATCCATTTCTGCATAAACTGTTGATGGATTTTAAGAAATTATCATTTCAAGTCACTATCTAAAGCGTTGTTGGGGTCCTTGAAAGCACTGTACAATTACCAGTTATTATTATTTTAGGAAACTGAAAATGTATTTTAAATGTAATCTCTCTTACCTATTGTGACATCTAGCAAAGCAGATGGGTTTTTATTGATGCTGCAGTGTCACAGCCCCCCCGTAACCAAGGTAACCAAGGTGGTAATCCAACCACATGTTACTTTTTGGCTGAAACGTTACTGTTGAGCATCACCACTGGATGCACTGCGAGCACTATGAATTGCAAAATGGAGACTAAAGCTTTCGTCTTGGCTGCTGCTGCCTTTTAAAGGAGTCATAACCTGGTTTTATACGTATCCAGCCCCCCTTGGATCGCTTTGGATCAATTCGTAAAACTTATTAGAAAAAAAAAAAAAAAAATTTAATCAAACATTGAGCTTGTTCTGACCCTTTTTCGTACCGCGATTTTATCACGCGAGATTACGCGCGAGGTTTTGACTGGTCCGGATGTGCATTGTATAATATGTAATGAGGCGCGCGTTGATTCGCCGCAGGAAGGACAGAGCCGGGGGGGCTTGCCTGCATGCAGACTCCAAAACATAATGGCGGCGCTTCGGCGATTTCAGGTAGCGGACGGGGCGGGGTTGGGTGGTGAAAGAGGGGTGGGCTTATGCAAGTAGCCGCCACGGTGACGTCACCGAAGGCGCAGAATCAAAATCTCGTGCTTTAGGAATGCACACCCTTGTGTGCTATTCCTGTTCGGAAAAAGAGCAGAAGCGAAAAAACGGCGCCACTTTCAAACTCCAGCCTTTCAGGCAAGTTTCAACTGAGGTCAAACACAGATATGCATGTTTTAACAAGAGAAATTGCGATTTCCTGGTGATGACTCCTTTAAACAAATTATGCAAATGTGAGTATGTCTTTGTGTGATCAGGCCTCCACCTGCACCCCCTGTGGTCCTCAGGGGTCTAATTAACTGCAGAGCTTAACTGCTACCCCTCCTTTCTGATCTCTCTGACACACACATTCCTGTTTTCATGACTTTTGGGGACATGACATTGAATTCCAATCATTTTCTGGAGATTTACTCTAAATCTCATCTCAACCAGTCTCAACCTAACCCTTAAATCTAAACCAAGTATTCACCATAAAATGTAAAGATGTATGTTATGGGGATGTGGAACAAAACTAACATTGTCAATGGAGAGATGCTCCTCCCACACAGAGCAGACGGTGTATATATACTGTATATATATCCATCCATCCAACCATCCATTTGGTGGTTGGATGGATTGATCTACCGCTTATCCTGTATTCAGGGTCGCGGGGGGGGCTGGAGCCGTTCCCAGCTGTCATTGGGCGAAGGCGGGGTACACCCTGGACAGGACGCCAGTCTATCACAGGGCCGACATGTAGAGACAGACAACCATTCACGCTCACATTCACACCTATTGGCAATTTAGAGTCACCAATTAACCTATCTCCATCCTGCATGTCTTTGGACTGTGGGAGGAAGCCGGAGAACCCGGAGAGAACCCACACTTACACGGGGAGAACATGCAAACTCCACACAGAAGGAACCCGGGCCGACCCGGGAATCGAACCCGGGATCCTCTCGCTGTGAGGCGACAGTGCTACCTACTACACCACCGTGCAGCCCCCTGTGTGTGTGTATATATATATATATATATATATATATAAAAATATAAAATAAGAGTTCATGATGAAAGTGTGGCAGGCCGATCTAGACTGGAGGTCATAAATCAGAAAAATACTGGATTAATCGTGGAAAATTTGAATTACGGGAGTTCTCCTTCGTATCAAGCAGCTGAAGCAGCTGAATAGTTGTAGCGTGACGTGTTTGACAACATCACACATCCTGTAATGTGAATATTGTGCATGTGCAAAAAAATGGCAAGTCCCCACAATGTAACTGTCATCAGATGTATGTCCCCACATGGCAGGTTAAATGCACACACAAACACACACATAGAGCATCCTAATCAGCATGCTTAACTGAGACGAATAAAACATGGCTGCCAAAGACAGCGTTGTCAGCCTCCACACAAAGACTCGTCTCAGAGCCTCCCTGTCCATTTGCATTCAGAACGGCCTGTATTTGCCTTTGTCAGGTACAAACCATGCAGGAAGCAACCGGTCTTGTTGTTCCTGTAATTGCTAATGAAGGTGATTCAAAGAGCAGTTCAGCTTGCTTACATGCGGGTTAATGACTCCTATGTTTGTGTCCCGATTCATTAATTATCACCACAGAACAAATGTCAGGCCATTAGAAGCTGCTTGGAAAATTGATAGAGGCCTGCAATGTGTGAGCAACACACCAGCCTGCTCACATGTCTGAGGAGCGCTGCAGAACAACACCCACCGAGAACTGCCGGCGCTCCTCAATAATATATAGGTAAGTGATTCTGTGTCCAGAGAAACTGTGCTGTGACTGGCCCTAATTTTCTGGCTACACAGTATGACAGTAACGCCCAATTTCCACTGCATACGTCTCCGCTGCGGTGCGTCTCCGATCCGGCTTCGGTCCGCCGTCCGCCAATCCCCACAGGATGCGTTTGAGTCCGCCACGGCGCAGTCCGGTAGAACGACTGTGACGTCGCAAGACCTCGCGATAATACGTAATCGCGCGAGACTGCAGTTAAAGAACTCTGAAAACCTCTGACCTGTTGACTCCGTACCTGGCCCCGCCCATTCTGACGTTTTTGTGACGTAGTTAACTGAAATATGATCCGTCGTCAAGAGGTTTTATTAACACAAGTGTTTTATTTTGAAGTAACCGGATGTTTTATTGTTGAGTATGTACCGAACTTCCTGTTTTGCTATATTTGCTCTGTGCTGAATTGCTGCGCCGTGGTCCGGCATCCGCCAGAAATAGAAGTCCTGCGTATTTGTTGCGGAGAGCAGCGGACTGCCGGAGCCGAGACGCAGCGGACACGCAGCGCAGCGGACCTGGTGGGGATTCACCCATAGAATAAAGTGAAACGTATCCGCTCCGCTGGCGTGGCGGAGACGCAACGCAGCGGAGACGCAACGCAGCGGAGACGCATGCAGTGGAAATTGGGGGTAAATTATATTAAAAGCAGCAGCGAGGGGGGGGGGGGGGGGTCATAATAATGCATGATTGAACTTTGCACCAATGAGGAACAGCGACTTCACCTCGACTCTGCATGACCCAAACCCCCCCCCCCCCCCCCCCCCTATAAAAAAAACCACCAATACTCAGACGAGGACCTAACACTTGTTCTATTTTTAGCTCTTACTTTATCGGCAATGATATGTTGTGGTTTCTTACTTTTTACAAAAGCGTCTGCTAAATGCCCTAAATGTTGTTTTGATGATCTGGTTGGTATGTCACTCAAGTAGACTTGCAAATGTGTCATCTCAAAAATATATCAAAGCTCCATTTAGTTTTCGATAGTTGTCTGTTTCTTTATAATCAAACAATATTTCGTTATAAGTAATTTTACAATACTGTCCATGTAGAATAATAATGCATTACTGATGACACTACTTGTACGTTACTTCCCCCAGTAGGTGCAGAATTGAGCTACAAGTCCTCCCTGTTCCTCCTGAACTACTGAACTTGTTTAGTAAGCTAATCATAGATTTAGATTTGATCGAAAACAAACACGGACAACGACCGAAGACTGAGTTGGCTCCACTTCATTTGGACAAAACTGGGTCAGCATCATTTTCCAATCATGCTTTCCATAATTCTCCATGGATCTGAATTCAGGAGTGATAAGAGAGCGCTGTGGCCAAGGAGGTGAGCTGGATGCCTCTCTCCTCGTGGTCCTGTCGAGGGCCATGAAGGCCATCTTTGTGTGGACTGAATGAAAGAGCTGGAGGAAGCTGTGAATGCTAATGAGCAGCAGAGAGCTAATGATTACTGGCCACTGCGATGCACATTTCCCATACACACAGCTACATGCTGCTCTTGGAAGGAGCACATGATCATGGTCCTGGTTGCCTGTTAAGCTTATTACCTCCCCGCTATGTGCTGACAGAGCAGTTCCACCCTTTGATTTAGGATGTTGAGAAGCTCCTCGAGAGCTAACACCGCTCAAAGCCCGAGCCGGGGAGAAACCACGAACAGGTCGCTGGAATAAAGGACGGCGAGCGCTCATTCATAACCATTAATGTCCCGAGGCGCACGGGCAGCCGAGTGACTTCAGGCACAAACTAATGGACAGAGACGTCTCCATTGAATCACATTGGGGTGGGGGGTGTTCCTCCTGAACAGCTGTGTGCCAGTGAGGCACCACTGTTATGGCCACTCTGGAGACAGATGAACTTCCCCTGAAGCAGAGGAAGAGACATGAGCTCACTGATGCTGGGTTGAATCTGGAGTGTTGTCATGGTGATGACGCCCCCTGACACCCCTTACTTTCTGCCTGCAACCGAGGTCAAGAGAGGAAAAGAGGAGCAGATGGGGGGAATCAACAGTTTGGTGGTGGAATAGTTAATGATGAATATCAGGGAGGAGGAGGAGGAGGTCTGGGCTGGGTCCACCATTCAAACCTTATAAAACATCTGAACACTTTAGTAGTGTGTCCATCAGTTCCTTGGAAACAAAAAACGAAATAGTCATTCATCAATAGACGCTAACAAGCTAACATTAGATTTGTGAGTTAGCTCAATCAGATACGCAAACATTCACACCTTTTCCCATCATAAAAACATTTGAATTCATTCTCTACACGTACATTATGACCAGCTAATATTTTAGACATGTATGTTTTACTTATATCTGCTTCCATGAATAAATATGTTCCAGACTATTGTGTTAATCTAATTGCCATTTAGTCACATGTTATTGGAACACAGTTGAGTAATTCAACTACTTGTTTTTACATTAAATGTAGTTAAAAATGTCACATCTTTATTAAATGTTTGAATGCTTGTGCTGTGCAGCTCATTTTATTTCAGTGATGAGTTGGTAGAAGAGACTCATCGTACAGAGGAGTCAATGTCACACATCACTCTGACAGGAATATCGTAGCTAAGGGGAAACAGTGTTTCCTGTCTATAAACAATCTTCATTGGGAACGCCACCCAATTACACTGTGACCACTGAGACATGACACATAACAGTCTGAGACTCTGAATCACTAACATGAGACTGAGATCAACAGTGACGTTACATAAATCAACCTAGATGACCTCCATTGACCATCGACACATTCCTGTCCTTTGAGGCGGCGTGACGCGTTGAAATACTTTCAAACCTTTTTTTTGGGGGGGTGGGGGGGGATTTGGCAGGCTGTCTCCTGGCTGCTTTGGAGGATATAACTCACTTTGGCTGGCTCACAGCAGGCAGGGCACCGATACAATGATTCATTGATGTGCTACTTCTGGACAGTGAGATAAACAAGGTGAAAAATGCAAAGCCCTTGTGAAATGACTGTGCAATGAAACAACCAGGTAGAAAGAGCTTTGCTGTGGTACGTAGTCACCATTCTACTTTAACCCATTAGGTTTGGAGCTGCCTGTGTGGGTTTGAATAGCAGAGTAGATACAGTACCTCGTCTCCTGATGTGTGAAAGATTAGCCTATTTGCATCTTCCATGTTGAGCTGAGCTCTCATTTTCATACTGCGACAGACCTCAGCGGCTCCCTGCCGTATCAACCCACCTCTGGATTCTCGCTGCATTTTGCAACGTTCAACCAGGACTCATTTCATGATTTCACCATGTTGTTCTCAGGTTCTACATGTGATTTCCCTGGAGTACTTATGTCTGTGGTCTTACTTCATTCCCCCTAAACTAGAGGTGTAACGACTCATTTGATTAATCGATTAATCATTTGTGAGTCCTATCGTTTCAACTAAATCAATCTGCCAAAATAAATAAATAGAATGAATCGTTTTGGCTTCACCAATTATCAATATCAATGTGTTAAATCGTATGACTCCTGATTCTTACTTATGATTCTTGTTTTAATACGTCTAAGACACTCTCTCCCCTGCCAGCATGTAGTCTATTGAAAAATGTTCAAAATAACTGAGCATTACATTTTTGTATTCAGTATAAAATATTATGCAGGACTACTTTTTTATAGAATAAATATGTTAAATAAGTAATTCTGTGGTCTGTTTATTTTTTCACCTTTCAGAAGAATACAGATAGTCTCACTCGCATTATTGCATGTTTATTTCATGGATATAGAATTTTCGTTCCAAGTTACTGAATCAAATCGTGGTTTACAGTATCGAATTGAATCGTTACAAAAAAAAATCCTCCTTGAATCGAATTGCCAACTGTATCGTTAATCGAATGGCTGTGAAGCCAAAGATTCACACCCCTATCCTAAACTCACCATGCGATGTGTGTTGCTGTTCCCTGCAGCATTCTAAAGAGACTGAAGAGACGAGGGGCCGGCGGATGCAGGTTCCTGACCTGCTGACTCCATGAATGGACCTCTATGACATTCACAACATTAATAAAGCAGCAAATAACTGTTTGCTTGGTAAAGATATAGTTGAGTAATGTTGACCTGAGTTGAGAATGAAGCCCCCCTCTGTGTGTTGTTAATAAGTGGATGTAGTCATCGGGCCGTCGCCCATTGGATTGTGGAGATTTGAAGCCTTGAGTTCCATCTTTGTTTGGTGCATGAGAGCAGGCCTCTGGCTAGCTCACGTCTGAACTGAGGGCTTGGGTTCGGGCTACTCCTCAGGTCTACACTGTTAACCCTTGAAGCACTGCTGGCATTGTTTGCACTGTGAGCTGGTGAGAGCCGTGTGGAGGCGATAGAGGAGACACCTTGAAAAGAATAGTTCAACATTTTAGGACAGTGTTAGATGATATCAATGATTGATGTTGATGTTGCTAGCCTAGCTTAGCATAAAGACTACAAACAGGGGAAACAGCTAGCCTGGCACTCTCCACATTCAAAAGTAACAACTAACTCCTCTACAGGTCACATACTAACACATTTACCCTTTGCATTTCAGCTGTACTCCCAACAGAGATGTGAGAAACCCGATGCTGTCAGATACAGTGAAGGGCTCTCTGTCTGTACAGGTATGATGGTGCCACACCTTCAACGTTCCTGTGATGGGAAGCTGTGCAGTCACAGAGATATGAGCCTTTCAGTAACATGAACCTGATAGTCTAGAACTGGAGACAGAGCAGACAACACTGAGTGCCTCTCTTCCATCCCTACATCTCTGACCTGGACGGCAGGTTGTATACTTAGAGCGCTCAGGCAGTAACATGACAGTCCATCAATGCATTACCAGACTATATACGACTCCTCATTGTCCCACAAACGCACTGTTTCTACCCACCACCCACCAACAGGAAGAGAGACACACTTCACTGCGGTGAAGGGACCAAAATATCACTTCCTGTTGCAGCTGTTTCACTGTAAACACTTTAATGTGCAATATAATACTATGATAATACTAAATGTATTAATGCATTTATCACAAGCCACGTGTGATGTTTTTTGTTTCATCCCATGAAGCACAAATATCTGCGAGAATGAGCCCCAAACACACCGTAGTAAGCAGAGTGTCGGTGCGTTCAGAGGTCCTGACAGAGACAGGTCTGCCTCTTGTCCTCGCTCCCAGATGGCCAATTAAGAAACACCGACAGGCACATAAAGGACATCTGAGCACAATGGAACGGCTTCACCTTGGGAATACACAGCTGAGGACACAATATGAGGAGCCAGATGCAGTCAGTGACATATTACAGAAAATGATGTGTGGAAGAGGACGTACAAGCTGCTAGACACACGTTACTTCATGTTTTTGTGCAGCATTTCACAAGTGATTTCCCAATACCAGCTGATTACGCAGGTATATTTGTTTTGGCATGCCACGGTTAGCTTAGTCACACACACCCGCACACACACAGTAGCTGGATGTGTTTCAACAGTCTGATCAGTGAAAAAGCAGAAAGCCTATAAGTTAATGCAGCTGCGTGTCTTGACATGATATAAAAGCTGAAGTGATGAACAGAGGCAACAACACTGACCCAAACACTGAAGTATGAGACGTACGAGCACGTGTCTCTGTTGTAAGGCATCACCATCCATAACAGAAAGATACACTGTTTATCATTGCTGGTGGTGTTAACTGGAAATGTACAGTTTGTATGTGTGTGTTATGGATTCATGTACCTGTTGTATGCAGTGTTGGGAACGTTACTTTAAAAAAGTAATTAGTTATAGTTACTCACTACTTGTTCCAAAAAGTAACTGAGTTAGTAACTGAATTACTTTATAATAAAAGTAACTAGTTACCAGGGAAAGTAACTATTTGCGTTACTGTAAAAAAAAAGTTGCTTTATGCCAAAGAATTTGGATTTTTCTTGTAATGAGATGGCAAACTGTAGTCTTGTAGTCTACTCCTATAGTCGCGTAGCGTGTAGTCTTGTAGTCTACTCCTATAGTCGCGTAGCGTGTAGTCTTGTGTATAATAATTGAGATCGCATTCTCCGCACCTCGCATGCGTGAATAATTAAAACTTGAGGAGAAATTAGGGTTAGAGCGCACAGCAGTAGACATAATGACGGCGAGACCCCGGTGCCTATGAGCCGCCGGGCCGTTCATCATCATCATCATCATCATCATCATCACCACCGTCTTCACCATCCGCGCTCCACAGCTGCACCGGATTACCGTCCAACACCAGAACGGTGGGACGGCGAGACACCGGGGCCCGCGTGGCCCTTGCGCGCCGCTCATCCCAGCAGCAGCCCCAACTCCAGCAAGTTTGCACGTTTCTCCACGGACAACAGGCTGCCGAGACCAGCCACGAGCGGCGCGCAAGCAGAACACGATCCTGACTTTTTTTTTAAACCGACAACCGACAAATTAAATTCATAGTAATGCACCGCATTTAACGTTCAGTAACGATAACGGCGTTGTAACGACGGAAACAGTAATTAGTTAGATTACCCCGTTACTGAATAAATAACGGCGTTAACTAACGGCGTTATTTTAAACGCCGTTATTCCAAACACTGGTTGTATGTCATTTTGGTTGAAATTGGCAGTTTACACGCACGTCCTGTCGGCACTTCATCAATTTAGACATTTGTGTAAAATTTTCATAATTACAATTTGAATACTTGAGTTATGGCCAAAAACAAGTTTTGTGAGGTCACAGTGACTTTTGACCACCAGATTCTAATGAGTTGGGGCTGTAGACCTCGCAGCTGGAGCCACCTTAACCCCGGCCTTTCTAAGCCAACGACTTAGGACCGCAGAGTTACTGCAGGGGGTCGTTAAAATTATCATTTTTTCTTACAAAAATGTAAACGTTATGTAGTGAAATTGTGATGCAGAAATGTCAATATAGGATTAAAATATGTTGTATAAATATATGAATCTGTCACAATTATTATTTGAATGGCTTAGCATTGTGTACAAACATCATTACAAACTACTTTCATACATGGCACTATAAGCTGCATTACACATTATTATTGACCGGTTTAATGAGCAACACATTGTTGTACGATATGGAATAGGGGGTCCCTCCACCGGGTCACTATAGGCCGAGGGGTCCTTGGCCTCTGTGCTAGACTACGTATCACACTTTGAGCAGGTCATCTGGAAGCTGCCAGGACCAGCAGACAGCACCAACAACTCTGAAGGAATCATAGTTTTATGAAGCATTCATAGAGGGGAAGGTGAGCTGTCTTTTTCCTTGGCAGTCGGTACAAAGCAGGCGTCATTAAGTTAGTAATAATGTCCAGGGAGCGGGTTGACCTCTGTCAGGACTCATTCCACAATAATGACCCGCTGGCTGTACAGTATCCCGCTTATTAAACAGTTACTTACTACAGAATAAATCATTTCACACAGAATATTGATTCACAAATTGTACTGCTTCCATGAGAAAATAGTCCGCATGCTGTGTACAGAGATCAGAAGTATGTCAACAGCTGCACTGTGTTATTCACAATAGGGCGCAGAATGCAGAATAATTAAGGCTGGTTTCCTGTTTGCACCAGGAGTGACATGAAGTCACCAGGAACAACATGAGAGATGCCAAGATACATGAACGCTGGGATTAAACATCAGGGTTATTCCACCAAATATTGATTTATGAACTCTTTACTCTATTAGTATTGTGTTGTTTCAAAATAATCACCAACTTGCTTTCTTTGCATTATTCAAGGTCTGAAACACTTCTCACATCTTTTTGGTTTTTTTCACCAGTTGAGAAGATAAATGCTGTAAATGTCAATATTGTATTTGGATTTTGGAAAAATTGTTGTCAGTAGTTTATATAATAATGAAAAAAATGGTAATTTCACTTGAACACATAACAATTAATAGTAATCCCAGAGAAAGTGAGCTGTATATATATATACACATACACCAATACAAATGATGACTTGAAACCCTCCACATCTTAGCGCACCCAGAGGTTCAGGACACTGTCCATGTAATCACAATGTCCTCAGTTTAAGTCTGGAACCTTGTATGTCATTCTCTCTCTCTCTCTCTCTCTCTCTCTCTCTCTCTCTCTCTCTCTCTCTCTCTCTCTCTCTCTCTCTCTCTCTCTCTCTCTCTCTCTCTCTCTCTCTCTCTCTCTCTCTCCTTACTGAAAAGCCTGCCTCCAGTGCCGTCTTTTATATTTGTTGGAAATAAGTCCATATCAAAAGCTTGCCATCTCTCTTGCCCCCATGGATTCAATAATACAATGTGATTTGTCACCCAAAGGTTACGGCAGTACGGCAGTTCCTTATGGGCCCATGCTGAAGAAAAGCATCACTCTGAAGGGGCGGGACGGGAGCTGGTCTATGTTCCCTGTTTTCTCCAGGAATGCTCACTTGTCAGCGCGGCGTGGCAGCGGCTGAAAGAGCCTCCCCCATCCAGCCATTCATCTCACACACAAAGGCAATTTCACAGGAAGACAAGCTTTCTCTGCTTTTCTTCCTCACTTCTCCTCCTCAAATCTTCCTCTCACAACACACACGGTGATTAGCATGTTAATGGATGTCCAGGAGAACATGAACATGAACCAGTGGGAAACTGGTGGTGAAAACAACCCGGCGGTGACACTGAGAGGGAAGGCCTGGGAATGGCAGCTACTTCTCTATCTGGCATTCTCCTGAAACTGTTGATCCATCTCCAAACCCTGAATCTATCAGACTGATGAACACAAAGGAAGTCTGATCTGGAAAGGTTACATTTAGTTTGATAACTCACATTTTAAATGTTCCTGTGGAGATTTAGGAAAGAGTCTGTGATTGACAAGTGAAAACAAATTATTGCTTTTCCACAAATGTCCAAAAACAGAAACAGTCTGTCATCTGTGCTGGTCTCTCGGAGCAGGATCACAGACCCTGCTGGACCCACTAAATCTTTAAAAAGAAGCGGAGCTTGCTGCCAACAAGCTCATCACCGGTCGGAAGTGTGGTTGCATAAGAGCATCAGCGCTGGGAACATGGATTTATGATGACGCCTGCTGCCCTTTGCTGTCCGGTTATAAATAGCTCTTTGCCTTTGGGTGGCCCTTCAGAACAGGAGTCAGGGCTCCAGATGGAGGATGATAATAAAAACACCTGGACCAGCTCTCACCTGGAGCATCAGACTCCATTCTTACAGGTATAGAACAGATTCATCTAAATAACAGTCTCTACATGTCTCCCTGTGATAGACTGGTTACCCGTCTGTCTCTACATGTCAGCCCTGTGATAGACTGGTTACCCGTCTGTCTCTACATGTCTCCCTGTGATAGACTGGTTACCTGTCTGTCTCTACAGAGACATTAGAAGACAGACAGTGTGCTGGTGAGGAAGTCGGGCACAATATCCTGGAACAAAATCAGGTAGCGGTCATTTGACCCACATTTCTGTGTCCCCCATGGGACCTTCATTTGGAAAAAAAATGGTAGTCAACAGTGAGAGAGAGACATTTTGTTTAACCCCTTTGAATTAACATGTACCGTGAATTACAAATATTATGTTTTTGAAAGATAACTGTGCACGTCAAGTGTCAGTGTGTCATTTAGTTTAGTGTGAACTACATCTCTCGTATTATATTGACACAGTCCCAGCGGCATGGGCGGGCATTGGCGGGCCGTGCCCGCCCACAGAGTCAGCCGTGCCCGCCCTGGGCTGGAAGCTGTTTATTTTATTTGGGTTTTGTTTTTTACCTCGGAGTGGCCAACACTCTATTATTCCTATCTCGGTTTGTCGATACAATTCAACCAATCCAATCAACGAACAAAGGCAACGTGCTGGCCAATTACAGGTGTTGGGGGGGGCGGGTCACTGAGTCATACTCATGAGAGGGTCGCTGTTAGTACTTGACATCCATGGTCGCAGTTGCTCATAGAGTCGCTAGTTAGCTGTGGTGTTCGGTATGGATATCCGTATTTTTTACCCCAAAATACGTGGACAAGAAGTGACGACACGAACGGGAGCGAGCAGGAAGCAGCGATATTCACTTGTACTGGAAACATCAGCACTGAAGTCAACAGTAACACTGGAGTAAACATTCATGCTAGGAGAGGTAGCTCCCTAGCTGCTGGAGCTAGCGCTCCCAGTATGAATGTTAACTTCAGTGTTCAGGTTGACATCAGTGCTTCTGTTTCCAGTAGAAGTGAAGCTGTATGGTGCTATGTGCATAACACAACCCTTGTTGGTGGTCTTCTTGAATAAATGGACACAGCACTACACTATTTTGTTTGTTTGTTTTTTAGATTTTGGGATGAACTGCCCCTTTTTAGTAAGAGGAAAATGATTTCTCCGCACTGTAGGAGTGGTCACAGAGCCATTGTTCAGCCTGAAGCAAATAAAATGTATGTTGAAAAAGTTTGCCCCCCCTGAAAAAATTGAATGCCCCCCCTTAATTTTTTTTCTGCAGCCGGGTCTGTATTGACAGTCTGATACTTCAACAGTTATACAAACTGCAATCTTTTAAATGGACAAACATGTGTCCTTCATGGTGCAATTTAAAAAAAATCAGGCAATGCGTGGTCCGCCAGAAGAGGCGGGACTTTGCCTCTCTAATAATCGGTTAGTACAGCTTTAAGCGTACTTGTGGATGTATGAAGCAATGGAGGATGGGAAATTAGTCAGAGCGCCTGTGTACTTTGATTAAAAATATTACTGGAGTTGGAGGAGTATAAGATGTTTCTATTCTTAGACAGCAGCGTCTGGTCCAGTCAGCAGAGACCAGCAGCTCAGGACACACTGACCTGATCACATTCATTTCAGTTCCACTTCAAAAGCAGCACCATTTTATTTCACTGTGTGTGTGTGTGTGTGTGTGTGTGGTCTAGTAATGGATTGCCATGTACACTTATGAGTAATCAGACCAAAGATTGTGATTTTGAAACTAAATGCAGTGAGTTCCTTATCCAGTAGTCATGTGGGATCGTTATGTCGTGCTGCCGTAACTTTTCAACCCCCTCGTGGTTTGCGTTACATTTTTTACTTGATGGAATTTGTTCCATTTCACAATCTGATCAAATCTGGAACAAAGCGATGAAGGGGACTTTACACAGACGTCATGAAGTGCTGCTCACGCTATAAAAACACACTTCCAAGCCTGTTGCTCATTGCTGTAAAACTGTGAAGCTGGAGGGCTCTGCTCCCACCACTTCCTCCTCCACCCGCCAGCACTGCACCAACGGACAGGAAGTGCACCTGAAACTTGCTCGTGTGACATTTGAGTTCAGCTCTCAGACTCCCCGGTGGCGTCTGGCCACGTGAACACAAGCTGCTGCCTTGGCCACACAGCAGAGAGGTGATGAGGAGGGACGCCCCCCTGCTACACTGCTTTCATGTGGGGGTGTTGGTCACACAGTCAGGGGACATAAATAATCATTTTCATGATAATAATAATATTCTGATAAATGAATGAATCAGCATTTGCTCAACATTAAGTACAATAGTTTACAAAGATGTAATCATTTAAAATGAGTTGGAACACTGTACTTCACACTAAATCTAAGACAACCGACATCATGTTCATTTTCTACCACATACTTCAGTATTCTGACCAAAAGAAATAAAGAAGGTCTAAAAGTCTGGTTTTTGTAGAGCTTTCAGTCATATCTCAAGTTCATCCTCAGCAAATGGAATTAAGCAGATGAGCTATCTTCGTGACAGCAAGGCCATGCTGAGGAAGACTATGAGACTTGGTAGATAGCTCCAGAACTAGCTAGACATCGTGTTATGATTTTTGTGATGTTATTCTGAAGTATATTCTTGGTATTGTGAGGCATGCCCATTAACTCTTGTCTACTTACTGTAGCAATAAAGCAGGACACACCTGGAACCTTTCCACGGCCATTAGACCGCTGCCTAAGAGCAGAAATAATACTGTAAATCTATTAGGTAAGAAACTGGTACCCCAGCCTGCTTATTTGCTTTTGAGACTGTAACATGGAGCTGAAACAGCATTTCCACAGTATCCATCTTCAGTGTGGTGACATATTTCCAGGATAGACATCCATCTATCCATTGTCTACCGCTTATCTTGTATTCAGGGTCGCGGGGGGGCTGGAGCCGATCCCAGCTGTCATTGGGCGAAGGCAGGGTACATCCTGGACAGGAGAACATGCAAACACCACACAGAAGGAGCCCGGGCCGACCCAGGAATCGAACCCTGGGATCCTCTTGCTGTGAGGCGACAGTGCTACCCACTACACCATCGTGCAGCGAAATTTAATTTGATGGTGGAAAAGATTAGACCAGCTATGGGTCGTAAAATTTTTCAGATTGATTGATGGACAGATGTCATGATATTATTTGTTGAAATTGGTTAAATGTTGGTTTGGTTAAAGGGATAGTTCGGAATTTTGGACATAAGACCTATTTTCCAACTCAGCCGGTGTGTTCGAGACGTCTGGAGACGTTTTCAAGAAATTTCATTCAGTTCTTCTAGTTGCCGAGTTCGCTTGTGCTATGGCTAGCGCAAGTCAATCGTTCTAGTTAGACAGGCATTAAAAACAGTCTTGCCCACTCCACAGTGCACCCATGGCAAATCCATTAAAACACTAGACTGTCGGTGTACATATGTGTTGATAGAATAATATTTCAACAAAACTAACCTTGCATCGCATGAATCATAATTTTTTGAGGGACAAGTTTTTAGCAGCAGCGGAACTTTACTTTGCTGTGTCGGACTCAAAACTCTAAGACGCGCCGCCCGAAATACTGCCCGTAAATAGGTAATCAAACCGGGCCGAATTGTCGGGCCTCATGCCCTCAGACCTGGGTGAAAAGCGCTTGGACCTCATGCAAACACCGGGCAGCCCACGGCCACGCCAACCCACAATTACGCACCGCGAACCTGGACCTCTGCTCCGTCCGGAGAACCGTAAACCCTCGGACGCGTTGCATGGGATACCCTCCTGGCACCACCAGTCTCCGTTTGTTCAGTCCCGGTTCTCAGCTCCAGCGGGGGCTATCTCGGTCTCCACAGACGCTCGTTCACGTTCTGCCCTTTGAGCATCCCTCTCACGCAATTCTTCCTCTGTATATTCAGGCTCGTACAGGTACGGTTGGGTTTGGGTGGAAAAAAACTCCTCATCAGAGTCTTCAAAAGTTTCAGTATATTCTCCAAAAGTGTCCATTTCTGTGAGATTGAAGAAACTAGCACTGCAGGCTACTCTGCGTCTGTAGCAATGACAGCAGGTAAACAAACTATTATAGAACCGGTAACTTATAAGTGCTAGGTGATATCACTCCGCCGCTGACAAATTGAAAGTATGACACGCTGCTGCTGCTGCTGAGACATAAATCCTTAAAAATGCAAAGTTGGTTTTATTTCAAACATTCTATCAACACAGATATGTACATCTATAGTCTGCCGTTACAATGGATTTGCCTCGGGTGCACTGTGGAGTCGGTATAAGTGTTTTTAATGCCATGCTAACTAGAACCATTGACTTGCGCTAGCCATAGCACAAGCCAACTCGGCAACTAGAAGAACTGAATGAAATGTCTTGAAAACGTCTCCAGACGTCTCGAACACACCGGCTGAGTTGGAAAATAGGTTTTATGTCCAAAATTCCGAACTATCCCTTTAAAGAGTTATTTGAAATGTACCTTATGTGTGGCTCTGACACAGCCACTTCTTTTAGGCTGCAGTATGTTGGAAATGTATTCAAATGGATCTGAAAAAGAGCTTCTCTGGTTTAAGAAAATCACACTTTCACAAGCTGGTGGCCAAAACATCCTTCTGTCTTTGAAAGCAGAACGGTGTGTGTGTGTGTGTGTGTGTGTGTGTGTGTGTGGTTCCCAGCGCTCTAAGAAAGCCTGAGTGACATGAGACGCCTCAGGAATGATACAGTAGTAAGCCAGAGAAAGGAGGGGCGAGTGAAAGCCATCCCTATAAAGCAGAGATGCAGCTCAACGAGACAGACCGGTTTGCTGGACTGAGGGACGGCGATCCTTCTCTGGTAAAACCTGACCAACATGTGGAGCTTGTTGTTGACTTGTACTAGTGTTTTCCACTTTCCTTCGCTTTAATGGTTTTCCTGATTCTTGGAGCTTTTCATTTTACATAGCACGTATTTTTATTTTGTGCAAAGATTTGAGGTTACCCTTTTTTGTTCCGATTGCTCGTCGCCACTTAGCCGTCCCTAACTAGCTGAGAGTATAGCTGACTTCAGGGCGGGATGTATTTGGACGGCCAAAAGATGGAGAAACGAACTGCTGTAAGACTTGAAAGGCGATGTTCACACTCACACTGTGCTGAAGAAGTCTGATCACCTTATCAACATGGCTCATGAGGTGAGCAATGAGCCAGCCTCGGGCAGATATCAGCTCACACACCCTGACAGAAGAGGAAGTTGGTTGAGCGTTCTCACCACTGACCAGTCTCAACACTCCCGTCCACAACTCATTCATTGCTGTGATGCAATATACTGAATTTATGACTGACGTCTTGTGGAGATTATTTGGCCGGTCATGTCAGGTGACGCTCTCAGCATTTCCACTACGGGTCTACTTTCTTTACAACTGTTTCATTGTAGTTTTATAACTGATTTGGGACTACTTTGTTAGTATCTCTTCAAAAAGTAAAGAATATGCAGGATTTTCCTGTGAAAAGCCTGAATCTCCAAAACATCAACAATTTAAATATTTTCAGCTTCCTCACAATGCATTACATACATGAGACTGGTTGGTTTACCTTAAAGGTAATACAACATTCAGAGCCTTAACACAGCAACAAATAACGGGGAGCTGTGTAAATATACAGAGGAGTAATGTCGGCTTTAGTGCATGTTAGTGGTCGCTGTCCTGTGTTGCTGTCATACGGCGGTTACAGCCGAGAACCCCCCCCCCCCCCCCCCCCCCAAAATAATCATTAGTTACAACCCTGTGTGATTATTGTGCAACATGTTATATATTAACATAATATTAATATGAAATAAATACTGACAACAATAAGTACTAGGCGGGGGAGGGGACAGGCCGGTGTGTCGCTACGATGCGGCGAGGAAATGAGCCCACAGGAAGGAGAAGGAAAGAATGGTCACGGACACGTCTGCTGCAGGTTGAGTCAAGTTCACGGGGACATGATTAGTGATTCTGGCTCAGGATCAGCTGGCTTGTGCAACTTTCCCGCTGGGTGACATTTGGACTATTGACACATGTAGACTGTCAGACGGGATGAAGAAAGAGATCGGTGTCCTGTGTGTTTGCACTGAAGTGGCTTAGCGTAGCCCATGATGTAGCATGTGCATGCAGAGTATGAACATGCGGTCATGAACAAACACGGCCTCCTGTACTCCAGGCCTGCCCCTCTTGTCAGAATTGACTGAAGCCAATGAGCAAACAGTATGAATGAATGGAGCCACAGAGGCCTTATCTCGAGGCAGAAGTCACACGTTGACATTAGGAGTCACACGTTTTTCACTACGTCAATATGCAGAAGCCCAACCGCATGCCTGCAGCAGCATTAACAGCAGAAGCATGGGAACCTTTCAAACTCAACGTGGTGATTAGGAGGAAAACGTCCAATCCAAAAACACCACATGCGACGCGTGAAAAGCCTGGTGAGTTTCAGCCAAAGTCAAGAGGAGCCTCGTCAGTCAGACGGCGCTGTGCTAACGCAGGCCCTCCTGCTGCTGTCAGCTCATGCTGCTCCACACAAGTGTGACGATGCTGTGATGGAAACTAGACAGTCACTCATGAGAGTCAGTTTACCCCGTCATCGTTTCTGTAACACAATGATGCTCCTGTCATCAGAATGGTCTTAGTACAACAGGATCCTCGGTGCTAGTGATGTGCTGGTTCGGATCTATATTCCACATTCAGGTTTCCAGCTGCTCCCCTACAGTGATGTGGACGCGTTTCTGATCTCGACATGAACAGCAGTCAAAGGCGTAAATGTGGTCAACTCTAGTGCTTTGCAACGCATCACATTTCCTGTAGTCACACTGTTCAAACTCCCATTTTCTTCCTTCTAGTTTTGTTGTAGTTATGACTGGAAGCTCCAGAACAACTATGGTGTTAAATGTTAGGCTTGGTTGAAACTGTGTTTTCGAAATGCATAATTAGTTACTCTGAAAAAATAATTCCTACATGATGAAACAATGATTCAGAGCATCACTTCTTGCAGATATACTCCTCCCTTGCAAACTGTTTTGTAGCTCAGATCCAATATGTTTCCCGATATAATCTGGTCCATAAGCATCTTTGGACCCATTTGTGTTTTAGTCACAAACCTGACCTATCACAGCTTACTGCTAGCTGAGCTCTGCTGCCAAGCTGTGGGGAAATCAAGCCTGTGTGGAGAGTATGGCCTCTATTCTTTCACAGCAGCTCCACGCCTCCCAACACACTCTCCAAAATAAGCTGCAATGCTCCAGATTTAAACTAGAACAACCTCTCCTTGTGCGTCTGGCTTTTTCCTGGATTCACACTTCCTCCTGTCTGTTGCCTTCATGAACACAGGTTAAGTTCAGCATTCGACCAGGACTTTGTTTTAGAGGGGATCTTGACCCACATCGAGCACTGCTGTGGTTTTGTTTCCTTAGCAGCAACGCTGAAGACAATCAGGCCTCTATGAGCATCACACACACACACACACACACACACACACACACACACACACACACACAGAAACCAGTCTCGGTTACATCCTGACACAGAAGGTCACATTTAAATGATCCATTCGTGCCTCTAATCTGCAGCACCTGAAGACGAATGCAGGGCATTGCCCAAGAGCACTGCAGCTCACAAGAGGGCAGATTCATCAAGAAAGATATAGGTGATGCTGCCCATCAACCTGCCCTCATCCCGGCCCCACCTACTGACTGAACCCCGACCTCACTGGACCTGAAGTCTGCTCCCTGCAGGACAACCCCAGCACCAGGCCGCAGCATCCAGCCCCCCCGCGGCACCACCAACACTCACCCAGCGTTTTGACAGCGATCTGCCGCGTCAGAGGCGGCGGCAGGTTGATGCACACGAGATCCACATCCTGATGCAGCAGCACGTCGTCAATCCGGTTGGTGTAAAACGGGACGTTCATCTCCTTGGCCAGCTCCTCCGCCTCCTCCTGCGTCCGGCCCCACAGCGCTTTGACGGCGAAGCCCTCGTTCTTCAGCAGCGGGATGATCACCCTGGCGGTCAGGCTGGTGCCGAACACGCCGACGCCTGGAAGCATGGCTCGGGTTGATTTGGCCGATCTACTTCTGTGTGTGTTCAGTTTGTTCCCGGAGCTCAGGACGACGCCAGACGTGCTGCAGCGGGGAGGGACGCGGCGGTGGGGCCGTCAGGTTGGCATCCACCTGCAGCCAAACACCCGCGGTGCTGCATTTCCCCGTCTCTCCGGCCCCGCGACCGGGCATGTAACGTCGTTATTCCTCCCCGGGAAAACAAACCAAAAACAGATGCAAAACCCGGGCACGCTGCTTAAACGTTAGAATGCAGCATTAACGGCACCGTTTCGATCTTCACCGCGTCCGCGTCTGACAGCGGCACTGTCGCGCTCGTCACCTCCTTCCCGGCTTCGCTCTTCCAGCAGGACCCTCCCTTCAGATCAGGCGAGACGGAAGAAAGAAGAGCCAGAGAGGGACTTCATCTGTCGGCATGCTGACAAATACACGGCGGTCGCTTTCTGCCCGCAAACCGGAGGATCCGCAGCAGGAGCAGCGGTGCTGTGCTGAAGGCTGCTCTTCATGCTGCAGGGGTCAAGTCACACACAGACACAGGAAGCTGCTAACCAAGTGTCAAAATAAAAGCTTTACGGACGCGCTGAAGATGTGCCAGCAACGTAGACGTGGAAAAAAATAAGACACACACGTATGTGTATATATATATATATATATATATATATATATATATATATATATATATATATATATATATATATATAAAATAATGATAGTAACAACAGACATAAGATTTCCCAATGATCTATTCGGTATTGCTGAGTCAACATAAAAAATGTAATTTATTTTGGTTTACTTGTTTATATATATATGTATTCATATATATATATATCGGCTCCAGCCCCCCGTGACCCTAAATACAGGATAAGCGGTAGAAAATGGATGGATGGATACATATATATATATATATATATGAATAAATATATATAAACAAGTAAACCAAAATAAATTACATTTTTTATGTTGACTCAGCAATACCGAATAGATCATTGGGAAATATTATGTCTGTTGTTACTATCATTATTTTTCCTGCATACATTTTTGTTGTGTTTCTTATCCATACTCTTCAGCAGTGCCTTTGGTTGTTTGAACACATCACTGTTCATTGAGCCTTTAATTCTGAATTACAGAATTACAGGATTCTTTTTTTAAATATAAAATTGTGGTAGAACCACGTTACTTATATTGTGAAGGCTACATTAGACAACTTCCCGCCTTTCTCTCTCTCTTTGCGTCGCTTGACGTAGCTCTCAGCGCGCTTTCCTCCCCAGTTTAACCCCTTGCCTGCGGGACAGAAAGCATACGAATCACTATAATGTTACTATTATGTGATACGTAGATACATTCTCGTTATGTCGTCATGTGTGTCGTCATAGTTCTTTAAGGGAGAGTGGCACTAGAGACACCTTTTTTTCTATAGCTGTTGTTTACATACAGTTGCTCCATATCTGCATACTTGTGAATAAAGCACTTTATTCTGTGGTAGACTGGTTACCTGTCTGTCTCTACATGTCGGCCCTGTGATAGACTGGTTACCTGTCTGTCTCTACATGTCAGCCCTGTGATAGACTGGTTACCTGTCTGTCTCTACATGTCAGCCCTGTGATAGACTGGTTACCTGTCTGTCTCTACATGTCAGCCCTGTGATAGACTGGTTACCTGTCTGTCTCTACATGTCAGCCCTGTGATAGACTGGTTACCTGTCTGTCTCTACATGTCAGCCCTGTGATAGACTGGTTACCTGTCTGTCTCTACATGTCAGCCCTGTGATAGACTGGTTACCTGTCTGTCTCTACATGTTGGCCCTGTGATAGACTGGTTACCTGTCTGTCTCTACATGTTGGCCCTGTGATAGAGTGGTTACCTGTCTGTCTCTACATGTCAGCCCTGTGATAGACTGGTTACCTGTCTGTCTCTACATGTCGGCCCTGTGATAGACTGGTTACCTGTCTGTCTCTACATGTCGGCCCTGTGATAGACTGGTTACCTGTCTGTCTCTACATGTTGGCCCTGTGATAGACTGGTTACCTGTCTGTCTCTACATGTTGGCCCTGTGATAGACTGGTTACCTGTCTGTCTCTACATGTTGGCCCTGTGATAGACTGGTTACCTGTCTGGCTCTACATGTCAGCCCTGTGATAGACTGGTTACCTGTCTGTCTCTACATGTTGGCCCTGTGATAGACTGGTTACCTGTCTGTCTCTACATGTTGGCCCTGTGATAGACTGGTTACCTGTCTGTCTCTACATGTCAGCCCTGTGATAGACTGGTTACCTGTCTGTCTCTACATGTTGGCCCTGTGATAGACTGGTTACCTGTCTGTCTCTACATGTTGGCCCTGTGATAGACTGGTTACCTGTCTGTCTCTACATGTTGGCCCTGTGATAGACTGGTTACCTGTCTGTCTCTACATGTTGGCCCTGTGATAGACTGGTTACCTGTCTGTCTCTACATGTCAGCCCTGTGATAGACCTCCCCCCCCCCCCTGAATACAGGATAATCAGTAGACAATGTTCATATTTACTACTATGATCTGTTATCATCACACTGGGAGCTTCAATGCACTATAATGTTGTCCAATCTTCCTCCTGGCTTTTAACTGTTGCCTATATCTTTCAGCTTTCCGTGGTGCTGCACAGGGATCTGAACCCCAAACCCACAGCCTCCTGCAGCCTTTACGCTCCACGGAAGCTTGTAACACAGCCTGACAGGATGCAACAAGACAGAAACTGTCAACAGGAAACACATCTGTTTTTGTGATGCTCTGCGATACGATAGAGTGGCAGCTGAGATCAGAAGCCTTTGGAAGGTGTGTGCGGCTCCTCCACACACCTTCTTCTTCTGGGTTTATTAGCTCAGACACCTCACACACTGTGGCCTCAAGCAGGGCTTTGCCACAGCAGTTCATTTAGTTTCTATAAACCTGAAAATACCGGACAAAATCGCTTTTTAACCCTAACATACTGTTCATGTTTCATGCCTTCAAAGTAAGGTTCGAGTCCATTTTAAACGGGGCCAAGGATTCGCTCGCAAATATAATAAAGTGTCTTTATAATAATTAAATAACTACAGATCTATTTAGAATGAATACATGATCTGTCTGACATTAATACATGGATTATTTATCCCAATTAATGTCTCAGAGAGCAGGGAGAGTGTATATATTTTAGGTTTTACAACACAAAGCTCTACTATCACACAACAGCGTGTCCTGTTTTTCCTGTGTTGGCTTCTTGTGTGACTCGTTGATCAGGACCAGCCTCAGACCGCTGCACTGCTCGAACCAGTGCTGCTGCAGCTGCTGGGCTTGTTCTCCTTTTGCATGTATGAGACAACTGTGGTGTGATGGGTGAAAGACCTCTCTCCCCTTCAGTACATTGCAGGTGCAGATTGTCTCGACCCTGACCTCTACATGACTTCTGGTCCTTATGTACAACATATATGATCACTGCTGAGATGCCTCCATGACCCTTCAAAGACCATAAAAAATCCCATTTGGTCACATATTTTTGGTCAAGAAGCTGTTTTGAAAAGGGTGTGGAGCTATAGTTTGATATGTCAGACTGCTGTAGGGGTTATGCTGTTCTGCTTGGTCTCCCTGAACTCCCAAGTGTAATTATTAGTATTATTATTGTGTCTTTTACCCTTTTTTTTCTTTTTGTCTTTACTTTTCTTTTTTTTCTTTCTTATTTCTGTGTCAGGTTTTATTGTCTGTAGTTTATGTACTTTGGTAGTGTTGTTGTTTTTGTGTTGTTTTTGGCAGACCTGCTTTGCAAAAAAAAAGTTCAATAAAAATATGTTTGAAAAAAAAAGAAGCTGTTTTGATTGTAAACTGATGGGTGTGTGTTTTATATTTGACGTGGAATGACTAGTAGACATTGTTGAAGCTGCAATGCAGTCCCACCAGCAGACTCAAACGCTGATAATATCCTGTCCACTCACCCTCACACCTTCCTTTCAGTCTTTTCTCTCATTCATGTTTAGGATCAGTTACAGGAAACCACTGAAGAATTTACAAACCAACCTTGATTCTGCACAATTTTATTAGCATACAAAGAAGTGTAGTTGTCTGCTCTTGTCTTCTATTTTGTTCTTATCTTTGAGCTGCATTGATATCTTTCTCTTTGTTGTGTGGGGATGGATGACTGGCACACCCGGACCATGGACTGTACCAAAGGCCTGCCACAGCAGAGGGTGGTTTTGGAAAAGACCATCTCTGTTGAACATGCACTTCTCCTGGTTGAATAAAGTATATGATTATCATATTGGCAGTCCACCCCTCTGTTTTGTAGATTGATGAAAACCCGATGTGTGTTTTTAATACACGTTGAAGGGGAATTCATCCATTATCTTTCACAGAAACTGTCCCTGACACTGTTAAAGGTTAGCTTTAAAGGTTTCTCAGTTGGATATTAAGAGCATTAATGCACACTCATGGCCGTCGCCTTGTTTCAAGGCTACTGATGAAGCCTGGGCCCGGTCTTCAGCTACAGCATCACATCAACCATGCAGACTGGAACCAGAGCTGCAATGCTGGAGGGTGGCAGCAGATGGTGCTATAAATAATGGGACGGTGTCCTCGCAGGTGCTCTTTGGGTGGCAGCTGATATACAATTAGAAGGCTTTATTTCTGTATTTTTATAAAAGATCTTTACACTAATTCTAGAATGGTGACACTCACCATAACGGCTACTCAGTGGAAGTGAGACTGTTGGCAGGTGCAGACTAGATTGACTTCGTAGGTGTTGTACACAACAACACTGAACATTGCTTGCACAGAAGTCAAAGAAGTCAAAGAATTTAACTTCAATTTTAATTTAGTTTTTATTGCAATAGCTCACAAGCCAACTTTTAATTGTCTGATCAAGTTCTGGCTTAGTACAGTTAACACATATTTCAAAAATACAAATAAACAGCCTGCTAGTCCTGAACACAAAAGATCCCAATGACAGCTTCTTACCCTCCAGGACCTCTGCTGACCTACAGCTGACGGATTCATCAACGACATTTCAATGGATGGAAAAGTTGATGCTGCTGCTGCTGTTGTTGTTGTCATTGTCGATGCTGCTGCCGCTGCTGTTGTTGTTGCTGTTGATGCTGCTGTTGTTGTCGATGCTGCTGCTGCTGTTGGTGTTGTCGTTGTCGATGCTGCTGCCGCTGCTGTTGTTGTTGTCGATGCTGCTGCTGCT
The DNA here is from genome assembly GCF_963514095.1 of Eutrigla gurnardus. Lineage (NCBI taxonomy): Eukaryota > Metazoa > Chordata > Actinopteri > Perciformes > Triglidae > Eutrigla > Eutrigla gurnardus. Next base: position 21,951,106 of record NC_139929.1, on the reverse strand, counting down.
GTTGGTGTTGTCGTTGACGCTGCTGCTGTTGTTGTTGTATTCGTTGATGCTGCTGCTGCAGCGAATCAATGAGAAAATGTATTTGTGTGTTCCAGTCTCACACACGTTCTACAGTCTGGACAACATGCAGCCTCTCCCATCCATTTGATCAATGATGCACCGAGCAAACAGAAGAGAGAGAGACGGTACTTTGGACTGACAGATTATGCAGAGAGAGAGAGAGAGGTGAAAGGCAACCACAGGCCACAAAATGTCAAAGGTCAGCCAAGGCCAAAGCTCCAGGGTGTTCTTGTCAGAAACGTTTTCTTTTTGAAGAACGTGTGTGTGCGTTTCTCATCTCAAATCAAAGCAACCAGCAGCTGAAGCCTTTTGAACACTTTAGTTACTTGAGTTTGAACAACACAACTCCACTTCTTCCTGCAACATTCATAAAGAATGCAGACATGTTGACAGTAATGGTCATGTGTGCAGCCAGCTGATGTCACATTATGTTCATACAGTCTCTGGTTTGCCCTCCCTCTTCTTCTCTGTCGAACACAGCCACACTCTAATTGAATCAGATGTTGGTGTGGCTTGTTTGTCACAGATCATGTGACCAGTTGAGGTCAGGCCTGTCAGCGCTGGATAGCTGATCATCCAGTTAGATAGAAATGGGCCGGCATGCAGGCCCCTCCCACAGCAGGCGTGCTGGATGATAACCTGACAGGCTGCTGCAAAGAGATGACCAACAAGCTCTCTCTCTCTCTCTCTCTCTCTCTCTCTCTCTCTCTCTCTCTCTGAATACATCAGCCCAATAAGATCTGAGAGAAACGTGGCCTGGTTGATTTCTGAAGGGTCCCATGACCTCTCACCTCAACATGTGTGAATGAAAATGGGTTCTGGGAATTCCCCTTTACAAACCGGAGGTCTCACCTTGACCTCGCCGCTTCCTTAGTACTTGTTTCACCCTCTCTCCCTGAGGGAGGGCCGGTCAACCAGGCAGACTGTCCAGAGTGGGCTGAGCCTGCGGTGATGTTGGAATGGAGACCCACTTGACCCGTCTTGAATCACAGAGCCCGTCTGGTTGACCTGCTTTTTGGGTGTGACATTTTTGCTTTCATATCTACACAACCAGTGACTTTATGAAGACATTTTTTACTAAAGAACAAAATTGTTTCTAGATCTAGCTTCATATTGCAGTATGTTAGAGACATGCACTTTATGCTAATCCCATGTAGGTTTGGGCAAAAGCCAGTTTGTGTGTCGCCTACTCTAAAATGGTGTATTTTAATATTTCTGCATACTGGGGTCCGTAAACACTCTTGGAATTGTATTGTATCGGTTTGTCTGGAAAGTTGAGACGACTGTGTTCATGTGTGAGGGTCCTGCAGCCAGACGGGAGTCAGGCAGCATCAAAGGAAGGAGACGCTGCCCTCTGGTGGATAAATGCTGTTCCACTAATGTAACTACAAGTGTGCACATTTGCCGCAGTCCACGATGCACAGCCATTCACCTCCACTCACTGTTTGTGAACGATTGGGAGTTTTTTTTCAGTCTAATGTTGCGGGTTTGTTGTTGTAAACACTCATCACATGTTGCATCGATGTGAGCAGCTCCGTGGAAGACAGCGTTTCTAAATAATCATTTTAGAAGTGTGAAAAGTGTAAAATGAGTTTCACAACGATGAAGTCCAACTATATAGCCCTCATCATCATCATCATCATCATCATCATCATCATCATCATCATCATCATCATCATCATCATCACAGAATAAAGCAGAGGTTACCTCCATCCTGATGAAAGTGTCCCTTCACACCATCCCTGGTGTTCATGTGGAGGCTCAGGGGCCTCATTTATAAAGCTTGCGTACGCACAAAACGGGGCTGGAAACGTGAGTACGCCACTTTCCAGGCAAAGGTTGTGATCTATAAAAAACAAACTTGACGGTGTGGAGAAAAATGTAAATACATAAGCTAATCACACATGTTTTAAATTACTACACACACATACACACCCACAGGCACAGGCGAGAGAGCAGCGGGGGTAGGGGCCAAACAATATACATAGGACACATTCCTTAGCGGGATCCGCACAGGGGGGGAGTATATGATATATGTGCATCTCGACAACATACATACACATACATAGAAGACAGCACCCGGAGGGATGGACCGTATGAGCCAGTGTGGGTGGAGATACCCAGCGCTCCAACCAGGCCGCGGCTTGCTAAAATTACGCTCCGCCTGCATCTATTGAATGAGCCAATCAGACTCATGGGGAGTCTCAATGAAATACCCTGCGCACTCTGTGTAAGCGCCTTTTGAGTGAATTCAACCCTATGTTGAGTTGACTATTAGGTCCGTGCACGTATAACTGCCGGAATATGTTTTCCTGATATTTGTGCTAATAAAGCGCTGTTATTGATACAACCCATAGACTCTCCTCCTATATTCAAGCTTACTGTTTTTTTCACAACAACGGGAAAGTGTGCTACCTGTAAGCAAACTCTGAGGCATGCGTACCGGTGTTGTACCCAATTCGGCACCCCCCGCGTCAGATGCACCCCCTTGCGGGAGCGCGCACCACTCGCTTGATCGGAACGGAAAGCAGTTCGACTAAACAAACGCAGGGGAAAATACTATACTACGATTTAATTATTTGTGAAAGAGATGGAAGAGAAGAATACAAGTGATTACAGTCTTTAAAACTTTAAAACGAACGCAAAGGAACACCTTATTGTTCTGTGGAAATATATAGCCTACCCCAGCCATGACTACAAAATGAATTAACTTAATTTTGATTTGAGCAAGTTGAATGTATTTGACACGGCGTTTCACAAGACTAAATATGATTCTAGCATTTCTTGCAATTCATAGGTACAAAAGTAAGTGCTTTTAAATGGGTTAACCTGTATATAGGTCGAAACAATAGCCTTCTGATCCTGAATATCTCTTGATGAAAATGTAATGTGATCTATGCCTGATAGACAAGTCATAACCTATGTGTGTTTCTCACCATTAAAGGGCAAATTCTCTTCATCAAATAGCTACACTTGTTTTTGTGAAATTAAACATTTTTCTTGCTGCTTTATAAGATAAAATATAATAAACCAATTCCACATCCACCACTGACTTATCTGTTGTCAGACCTATCAAACTCATACATATCTTGGCACCAATTGCATGCAGCCAATAGTGAGGTCAAAGGAACAAAATGATGCAGATGGGGTGCATTTCATGGCAGGCCTTGTGTTCCATTTCCTGTGATATGTACCCCCAGCATAACTCTTACTGTGAAGCTGTCACATACACTAAACTGACTCTGGTTACACATACTAGTCTCATCTGCGTAGCGTGAAAAGCATTTGATGCTAGGATCAACAGAATCATGAATGAAACTGACTCTGCTTAGACATAATAGTCCCATGAGTGTACTGTCAAAAGTATTTGATGCTGGGATCAACAGGAAAATAATTAGGAGGGGGTGCATATCACGACAGGCCTATTTTCACACCAGGCAGAATAAGCACCCCCTCTTAACTTTTACTAGGAAAGTGGCACATGCATGAAACTCACACTGCTTACTCATACTAGTCCCATGTCTGTACTCTGAAAAGCATTTGATGCTGGGATCAACAGAATTCTTTTAAAGGGGGGGGTGCATATCACGCCAGGCCTATTCACAACAGGCAGAATAAGCACCCCCTCTTAACTTTTACTAGGAAGGTGGCACATGCATGAAACTCACACTGCTTACTCATACTAGTCCCATGTCTGTACTCTGAAAAGCATTTGATGCTGGGATCCACAGTATTCTTTTAAAGGGGGGGGATGCATATCACGCCAGGCAGTGGCGTGCACAGACTTTTTGAAGGCGGAAAGAGAAAAAAAGGGCACATATAGCGCGTTCTCACCACTGAAGAGGATTGTTGACAGGGGGGGGGGGGGGGGTAAAATGTTAATAGTAATAGTATAAATAGTAAAAAAAAGTTTCAAAAGGGCATTTTCGTTGATAAAGGGCAAAAGTCCTGGTGCGTTAGCACCACCTAGTGTCTATGTGTGCACGCCACTGACGCCAGGCCTATTTTCACAACAGGCAGAATAAGCACCCCCTCTTAACTTTTACTAGGAAGGTGGCAGATTTATGAAATGGACTCCCCTCATCAGTCCTGTGTGTACTCTGACAAGTACAGTAGTGATGCTGGGAGAAACACACCACTTTCATGAAAATAATGTAATTGTTGAATTTAATTAGTTTTTATTTTTACACTGAATAGTATTTGCATATGAAATGAATAGAAATGTAGGCAACATTCCTCACTCCCCACCATCGAGGCTGTCCAGCACAGAAGATGTCTGCGGAGGGCGCGCAGCATCACCAAGTACAGCTCCCACCCCAACCGTTCCCGGACTAGCAGGTTCAGGAACAGCTTCTTTCCTGGGGCTGTCTCCCTGCTGAACTCTGCACCTCCCCCCACCCCCCCACTGAACCCTGCAACATCACCCCCCCCCCCCCCCCCTGGCACATCGACCCCCATTGACTGTACTCCTCCCGGCCTTGACGGCCATGCACCTTGACCCACCTGTTCATTTGCACTGACTGCTTTATACTGTTTTACTGTACTCCACTTATGCCCTCTACCTCAATCCACTTCACTCCACACCACTTGTTCTTCACCTGTCTTAACTGCACTTTACATACAGAGTCTGATCTGCACTCCCCTCTGCTATTTAGCAAAACTGCTGCTCACTTTTATAGTCATGTTATAGTCTTATATTGTACTGCACATATCCTACTTCATACTGTGCATTCTCATGTCTATAGTCTTTGTCATATTTTACTACTCCGTGTTACTGTACATATCTATCCATACTGTATATATCTTATTTATAGTCTTTTCATAGTTTACAACCTTACTGCTCACATTGCACATACTGTATCTTATTATATACTATCTCATTATTTATATACCACTGCCATTCATATGCACATATTCTGCACTTTCTGCTTATTTGCACTTCTGGTCAGATACTAAACTGCATTTCGTTGTCTCAGTACCTTTACTCTGTGCAATGACAATAAAGTTGAATCTAATCTAATCTTAAACATAAGTAGCTTAGAAATTAATTGCATTTGCCCCTTCATGTAGTGTAACTACTTTATTTAATTACATTTTACATAATAGCATAAATTTGTTAGCAAAGGATGATAATGTGCAGCAGTTGTAGCGCACAAACCCAGAACTAGTCTGATAAAGAATTAACGGTGGGAGAAAATACACAGTGGGGAATCAGCTCTGTTTACCCTGGAACAACTTCTCTCTCACTGGAGAGGAAAATCTCCTATTGATACATGCTCTATGTAATAGGCCTACATGCACATCACGTCCCTTTTAGTATCTCATTGGCTGTCAACTATCACGCAGACTACCTGCATTAACATATCAAGTAATACACAACACAAAATAAAGGTTAATTTTCTATAATTAAGAGCATCAAATGTCAAAATATTAATGTAGCCATATCTAGTCATTCTATTATAATTTATATACATTTACACAGCATGTGATAGCTACTGAATACATTAATTGTAGCCTAGGCGTATATTATCCAATTTCGGAAATGACGCTACTCCATAGAGACGACACATTGACCGACGACAGTAGCTATTGACCGACAATTGAAAGGAATCTATTGACCAACAATTTTAAGCAATGGATCCAACACTGTACCAATCAATTTTGGACTACAAATCTGAAGGCCGATATTTGCCCAATATAACAAAGAAAGAAAAAAATGAAGTTCGGAGAAAGGCTACAAAGTTTATTCTCGAAGGTGAGTTATGGATGTCTTGGAATAGGCCTACAGCCTATACATCACGCGCTTACGTGGATTTAATTGTAGCCTAGGTCTCCGACTTTGCAATGTATAATACATTTGTTGATGTTAATGTAGGCTTATGTTACAATTAATTTCCTAGGTGGATCACTATACTTTTTGAAGGGTCCTGGAAAGGCCATAAAAACCAAAGTGGTTAGAGGCACAGAGGAGGCTAACGACATTTTTAGGGATTGTCATGACAGCTCCAGAGGTGGTCACGCTGGTCAAAGAAAAACCCGAAATGCCATTTCTTGCCGATTTTTCTGGCCTGGAATGACAGATGACATCAATAAATGGGTAAGTAAGCACTGCAATTGAAGGGGTGGGGGGGGGCACATTGGTTTCTATTTACTTTCATCGCGTTACACATAAAGATAGGACAGCATGTATAGTAAAAAACAGATCACATGACATATGTTCTAAAACTTGTTCTAGCTATGTTCGACTCAAATATGAAGTGACATAATAAATGTCAGCAGATATTTAACTATTTCATGTTTCAGGTGTCAGAATGTGCAGTGTGCCAGGCAGCTGCTCATATCATTAAACAGGAGGTGGAGTATACCCCAATAAAGGTAGCTGTTGTTGACACATTCTAAAAATCAATGCCTGTTGTTTTATCACAAAACATATTACATATTGCCATACAGATAAAAATACATAAATATCATTATATACTTCACAGCAGTTACCAAACTGGTTTTGTTTTCAGTGCCCAATTACCATCTTCTGCCCTTTATGGGGAGAAGATTTCTACAGAAATGTATAATTTTATTTTGTACTGGGTTTTTTTTTTCAGGTTACACATCCATTTGAGCTAATCGGGATGGACTTAATTGGCAAACTGAAAAAAACTGACAGTGGATACGAGTACATATGTGTGATGGTAGACTACCTGACCAAATGGCCACAAGCCTATCCTCTCCATAGAAAATCGGCAGCTGAGGTGACGGAATGCATAATCAAATTCTTTCACCAGTTTGAGGCTCCCAAAAGGATCCTGACGGACCAAGGAAGGGAGTTTGTGAATGAGGTAAGTTAAAAATACTTTGAAAAAATATTGCAGAAATATTTCAGTTGTGTTTTGATCTATATAGAGTATGTTCTTTTTATTTAACAGATTAACAAGGAAGTTTGCAAAAAGTTGGGAATCAAAAGGAGTCTTTGTTCACCGTATCATCCTCAGACAAATGGGCTGGTAGAGAGGATGAATGGTACAATACAAAGGTACAATACAAATGGTTGATTTAACATGAATTCATTCAATATTTAATGTACATTATCATCATATATTGTACCTATACCATATGGTCGTACAGCAGCAAATGCAAATGGGATCACAAATATTTTCATGAGATGCCTATGGTCAATTCAAATTCTGATTTTTTTTAGAGCTCTCGGCAAGCTGGTGGCCAACAAACCTCAGAGTTGGGATCAGTACCTGGATGCGTTCATGTTTGGGTTGAGGACCAAAAAGCAGATTACAACTAAGTTCTCCCCATTCATGTTGATGTTTGGACGAGAGGCTCGGTACTTAACACAAGTGCCAGAACACTTCATGGTTAGTAGACACATGTCTCAATATAATTTTATGTCTATCGATGCAGTGTTGAAAACATGGGCTGAAAGAATATAAAAAACATTTGTTCACAGGTTGACAGCAGTGTTGAAGACGTGGTGGCTGAGGAAGCTGTGTCGGAGGACATAAAGCGCCTTGACGACATCAAGGACATTCTCCAGGGCAACATCTCCAAGCAGCAGGAGAAAATCAGGAGACAAATGAAGCACGGTGCTGCTAAACCAGCATTAAAAGTAGGGGACAAGGTGTGGAGGCAGAATGTGAGGAGTCAGCAGAGGAAAGGTGGAAAGCTGGAGCCAAACTTTCTTGGCCCTTTCACCGTGGTGGCACTTCAGGGGAAAAGTGCAGATCTGCTGGCTGAAGGTGGGACTGTCATAAATAAAGTTAATGTAGACCACCTTCAGCTTGCAAAGGTGGAGCAGCCCCGAATCCCCCACAAAATCGGTGCATCATTGGGCCCAGTCTCCGCAGCACCAACCTCTGCAGCACCAGCCACAACAGCAGGTCAAGCATCGCCAGCCTCCACCCCACCAGCCTCCACCCCACCAGCAGCACCAGCCTCCACCCCACCAGCAGCACCAGCCTCCACCCCACCAGCCTCCACCCCACCAGCAGCACCAGCCTCCACCCCACCAGCCTCCACCCCACCAGCAGCACCAGCCTCCACCCCACCAGCAGCACCAGCCTCCACCCCACCAGCCTCCACCCCACCAGCAGCACCAGCCTCCACCCCACCAGCCTCCACCCCACCAGCAGCACCAGCCTCCACCCCACCAGCAGCACCAGCCTCCACCCCACCAGCCTCCACCCCACCAGCAGCACCAGCCTCCACCCCACCAGCAGCACCAGCCTCCACCCCACCAGCCTCCACCCCACCAGCCTCCACCCCACCAGCAGCACCAGCCTCCACCCCACCAGCCTCCACCCCACCAGCCTCCACCCCACCAGCAGCACCAGCCTCCACCCCACCAGCCTCCACCCCACCAGCCTCCACCCCACCAGCAGCACCAGCCTCCACCCCACCAGCCTCCACCCCACCAGCCTCCACCCCACCAGCAGCACCAGCCTCCACCCCACCAGCCTCCACCCCACCAGCAGCACCAGCCTCCACCCCACCAGCAGCACCAGCCTCCACCCCACCAGCCTCCACCCCACCAGCAGCACCAGCCTCCATCCCACCAGCCTCCATCCCACCAGCAGCACCAGCCTCCACCCCACCAGCAGCACCAGCCTCCACCCCACCAGCCTCCACCCCACCAGCAGCACCAGCCTCCACCCCACCAGCAGCACCAGCCTCCATCCCACCAGCCTCCATCCCACCAGCAGCACCAGCCTCCACATCCACCTCACCAGCTCCATATACTCTTACTTCAGCAGAGAAATGTAGGTATTATGATATTGTATTTCTTAAATTTGATTTTTTTCCCCCCAAAATGTACAAATCTTCTTTTTTTCCCCCAGATGTTCAGGAGGCATGGGCAGGGAAAGATGTTCATGTACTTCTTTCCAAAGTGGGCCCATACAAGCTGTTTTATTGGGACATTCTGAATACTGGTCCGGACAAGGAGCTGGAGAGTGAGGTAATACTCTTTCATTATTGTATGAAATCATCAATTTCCACTCCCTATTGGGTAATACTTCAGTAATGACATTTAGAGTATTTTGTGTAGAAATAAAATGACCTTAAAACATGCAAGGAAAATCAGGAATACTACAACAGTGTAGTTGATAGTTTTACAGTGAAACTGCCACTGTGTAATACTAATGACATCTTTATAACATTTTTTATAGGTGATCAATGCGTATTTGTCTTTGCTACTGCGTCAGTACAACCAGTGCAATCCTGGAGATGGTGCGGTCATTGACACTTTCACAATGACCTCAATATGGAAAAGAAATTTCAGAAAAATCCGCGTATGTACTGGAGTGAAATGACTTTGCATTTTGTAAATATTACAAATATGCATTTTCAAGTTAAAGAGATTATGATTTTTTTCCCCCTTTAACTTCTTTCAGATTGATCCAATGGCACACAAAGTCATAGTGGGAATTGTGAATGACAACCATCACTGGATGTTGGTGGTGAGAAGAGCAGCATTGCCCAACATTATAGAATTTCACTAATATCACTAATGCCCAGGGTGTTTTCCTAATTTATGTTGTGTTTCCATGTGAATAATAAAAGGTGATGTACCCACATGAAAAAAGAAGCCTTTTCTTGGATCCATTTGGGGAATCCAAAGGCAAGATCCAAACGTGCCTGGAGTCAACAAGGTAAATTTGACTGTTAAATGTAGTAGCTCTTCTATGAGTTGCTAAATGATGTACAACAGTTTTCACACATGTGTTATTTACATACTTTAGAGCCTTCATGAGGAAAAAGGGCTGCAACGTTTCCAGGTGGACATGCAGCACTCTCCCCCATAGCCGTCAAAGAGATGGCACATCCTGTGGTGTCCTGGCCTTAAAAGTGAGTGTGAAATGCAGTTACGGAAACATTATTGTCAAACTCAAATTAAGTAGCAATTGCAGTGAAGGTCTTGACCTGCTTTTAGACATCCTGACGTAGGTTTAATAGGTAGGTAATACTTAGAATTTGTTTGATTTGTATTTAATGAATTGGGGCAGGCGGTCATAGACCATGCAATGCTTATTACATGTTCTTAATCAAAGTTCTCTTCAGTTTGCAGAGAAAATTTTACAAGGGCAGGCAATGGACATCGACACATCACAGAAGGCAGTGGACAAGTTCAGACTAGAGATAGCCAAGTCCCTCCTTAGAGAATCAGGTGTTTCCTTTTTGCTCAACATTGTCAGTCACTTCATGTTGTTGTTTTTTATTCATGTTCTCTCACAAATATGAAACCGTAAGACAGTCGATTAATACTGTGCAATGCAAATTGTATTAATCTGAACATGTTTGTCCAATATTGTTTGTCTTAACAGATGACCTGAGCAACGTGTGCTTCTTTTGTGGGATGGAGCACCAGGATGAAACACAATGGGTAATTTCTACGCTTTCAAAAATGTTAAAAAAGGAAAAGGAATAGTTTTTACTTCATCATTGTCATGGTTGCCCTGGTTATTTACAACAATTGATTACAACAATCTTATGCTTCATCGGCATCTATTAATAAAGACATTGCTTATGTTGTGCTCGTTTTGTGTTGACATTTAAGATTACTTACTTTCTATTATGTGCTGGACAAAATATTTTTTTAGCCCGAACAAAACACTTATGTTGGTGAGAACATTCAAAAACTGAATTAATATTAAAGATATTATTAGTCAATAAAATTAGAGTTATTCTATATTTAAGGACACGTTATAATATAAAACTTGCATACCACTACCCCTCCCTATTTCCCCAGATTTGCTGTAACGTCTGTCAGAGGTGGTACCACCACGGTTGTGTAGGTTGGCCTCCAGTGGATGAGGAGTACCTGTGTCTCGCTTGTGAATAATGGCGCCACTTGCTATTTATTGTCTATATTTGTATATTGTTAGAATATTTATATTATTTATATTTTTGTTTGTTTTTTTAGATGTGATGTGTTTATTGTGAAGGTGTTCAGTGTTCAAGTGTTTTTTCCATCACAATAAATTATGTAAATGTTCCCTATGACTTTGTGTGCACATTTCCCAAAAGAAGAGTCTAGAGAGAATATGTCATCACCAGGTATGAATAACACTATCGTAGTGGGAGATGTGTTGCCGTTTCTCCCAGCATAAAATACTTTTTCAGAGTATAGTCAAAGGACTGATACTGATGACGGGAGTCCGTTTCATGCATCTGCCACCTTCCAAGAAAAAATTAAAAGGGGGTGCTTATTCTGCCTGTTGTGAAAATAGGCCTGGCGTGATATGCACCCCCCCCCCCCTTTAAAAGAATTCTGTTGATCCCAGCATCAAATGCTTTTCAGAGTACAGACATGGGACTAGTATGAGTAAGCAGTGTGAGTTTCATGCATGTGCCACCTTCCTAGTAAAAGTTAAGAGGGGGTGCTTATTCTGCCTGTTGTGAATAGGCCTGGCGTGATATGCACCCCCCCCTTTAAAAGAATTCTGTTGATCCCAGCATCAAATGCTTTTCAGAGTACAGACATGGGACTAGTATGAGTAAGCAGTGTGAGTTTCATGCATGTGCCACTTTCCTAGTAAAAGTTAAGAGGGGGTGCTTATTCTGCCTGTTGTGAATAGGCCTGGCGTGATATGCACCCCCCCCCCCTTTAAAAGAATTCTGTTGATCCCAGCATCAAATGCTTTTCAGAGTACAGACATGGGACTAGTATGAGTAAGCAGTGTGAGTTTCATGCATGTGCCACTTTCCTAGTAAAAGTTAAGAGGGGGTGCTTATTCTGCCTGTTGTGAAAATAGGCCTGGCGTGATATGCACCCCCCCCTTAAAAAGAATTCTGTTGATCCCAGCATCAAATGCTTTTCAGAGTACAGACATGGGACTAGTATGAGTAAGCAGTGTGAGTTTCATGCATGTGCCACTTTCCTAGTAAAAGTTAAGAGGGGGTGCTTATTCTGCCTGTTGTGAATAGGCCTGGCGTGATATGCACCCCCCCCCTTTAAAAGAATTCTGTTGATCCCAGCATCAAATGCTTTTCAGAGTACAGACATGGGACTAGTATGAGTAAGCAGTGTGAGTTTCATGCATGTGCCACTTTCCTAGTAAAAGTTAAGAGGGGGTGCTTATTCTGCCTGGTGTGAAAATAGGCCTGTCGTGATATGCACCCCCTCCTAATTATTTTCCTGTTGATCCCAGCATCAAATACTTTTGACAGTACACTCATGGGACTATTATGTCTAAGCAGAGTCAGTTTCATTCATGATTCTGTTGATCCTAGCATCAAATGCTTTTCACGCTACGCAGATGAGACTAGTATGTGTAACCAGAGTCAGTTTAGTGTATGTGACAGCTTCACAGTAAGAGTTATGCTGGGGGTACATATCACAGGAAATGGAACACAAGGCCTGCCATGAAATGCACCCCATCTGCATCATTTTGTTCCTTTGACCTCACTATTGGTGCTTTTAACTGCATGCAATTGGTGCCAAGATATGTATGAGTTTGATAGGTCTGACAACAGATAAGTCAGTGGTGGATGTGGAATTGGTTTATTATATTTTATCTTATAAAGCAGCAAGAAAAATGTTTAATTTCACAAAAACAAGTGTAGCTATTTGATGAAGAGAATTTGCCCTTTAATGGTGAGAAACACACATAGGTTATGACTTGTCTATCAGGCATAGATCACATTACATTTTCATCAAGAGATATTCAGGATCAGAAGGCTATTGTTTCGACCTATATACAGGTTAACCCATTTAAAAGCACTTACTTTTGTACCTATGAATTGCAAGAAATGCTAGAATCATATTTAGTCTTGTGAAACGCCGTGTCAAATACATTCAACTTGCTCAAATCAAAATTAAGTTAATTCATTTTGTAGTCATGGCTGGGGTAGGCTATATATTTCCACAGAACAATAAGGTGTTCCTTTGCGTTCGTTTTAAAGTTTTAAAGACTGTAATCACTTGTATTCTTCTCTTCCATCTCTTTCACAAATAATTAAATCGTAGTATAGTATTTTCCCCTGCGTTTGTTTAGTCGAACTGCTTTCCTTTCCGATCAAGCGAGTGGTGCGCGCTCCCGCGAGGGGGTGCATCTGACGCGGGGGGTGCCGAATTGGGTACAACACCTGTACCACATTCTGGAGACTGGAGGGGAATCAGCGACACAGATGGAGCTGTGGGGAACTGAAGTCAGATTGTTGGAAGTAAACGTGAGAAGAACTATATATTTTTGATGACTCGCACACATTTAATTACACTCCATATCATACGTTAGATCCGCGTTATCATAATGAACTCCAGCAATGTTTTTGATGCTTTTACTGAGTTTTTTTTTTCTTTTTTTTTTTTTCATATTAACACCTTCTTTTAAAATCTGACTTGTATCTTAAATCAAAATCATTTCGTAATATTGAATCAGCGCTGTCACCGCAGGAGGAGGAGGAGGAGACGGCCCAAATGCATGTAATACAGGATACAACAAATACCCTCCATTAGATCACTGCAGAACACAGCGGGAATAACTAAATATTCTCCTTATTTATGTGCATATGTCATCAACGCACATACATACAGCCATTAAGCCATCGTATACTTGTTACACTTTATCCTCGTTTTTAAACCACCAGAGTGCAGAGGAAATGCACTATAATGAGTGGCACGCTCCTGTGCGCTCAGTCGTGGAGCGTGGAGAGCGCAACTTTACCGAACTTCAGGAGGCAGACTCCACCCGGCAAAGGTGGTAGAGTCCCCAGCATGATGAGCCTCGGCCCCCTGCCCGACTGGAGGGGTATCAACAGGGCGCAAGAATCCGTGAGGATGTTATGCGTTTGTAATATAAGGAAGACAACAATCAATGTTCATTTTAAACGTAGTATTTTATTAATCACAGTGCGCGTTTGCTGTAGCTCATCTGCAACGTTGTTGCTGGCGGTGATTGTGTCTCGCTGAAGTTGCAGGACGGCATCAGTGAGCACCCGACCGCTTGATGTGCCATGCGTCCGGGGTGCGCTGCTGCTTTGCGCCGGACCCGGACGCTGTGCCGAGGGCCCGTCACCGTCACCCTCCTCACATCACCCTCCTCACCGTCACTCTCCTCACATCACCCTCCTCACGTCACCCTCCTCACCGTCACCCTTCTCACGTCACCCTCCTCTACGCCACACGCTGCAGACTCTGGAAGGACAGAAACGATTTAACGTTTTGTTTTATATACAATAAAAGTTTAAAATCTGTTCACCCTTATACCTCTGGTCTCAGTCGCGTCTGTGTCTCCCTCCTTTTCGGACACAATCCCTGTCAAAGTCACATCAAAATCAAACTTCCTCAAATAATCTAGCAATACATTAAATCCATGTTAGGAGCAGAAAGATGTCATTTACCTTCAGATCAGACCACTTTTTCGTAAGTTCTGCCACCGTCCGCTCTGTTTCATATCAACTTTTAACCAAGTGTTTCCTAACCGTGACCTTAGAAATTTCAGTGTGGCTTGTGACTAGAATGAGGGCTCAGACAAGTTTGGGTTAATTTCAGCACTTTTAATAATTACTCAGAGGCACAAATACAATTAACAGGGCTACCTTCCTCTCTATTTGCACCCACAAGCGACTTCCTGTTCCAGCCTGCAAGACCTGGACACCAGCAGCAACACAAAGAGCTTCACCTCCCAACGGTACACACACACACACACACACACTCATACTCCCCGCTGGTCCTCTCACACTGATGCTTGTTATTTGATATTCTATAATATCACCTCTGAAAGTGAGATGTGTTTGAACAAGCCGAGCCTCAGTGACACCTTGAGGTAGAAAACATTCTCCAGTCACTTTAAACGTTAGAGCTGTGAAACACACACTGCTGAAAATCAATTTTAATTTTATTTAATTATCTGTATGCGCCGCAATGGCTATTCAGCTCAGTAACCTAATTAAAACTTCTTTCATAATGTATCTATGCAACTTTCATGGTGTCAAACTTCTTAAAACTAGACAAATCCAAGTTTATTTATACAGAACAATATTTTATCTTTGGCGGCTAAATTATAAAACTGAAATCGTTTCAACTTCATATAGTGACAGTTTAAAAGCGTCATTTGTACCCTGCTTGCTCCACTCCTGGGTCTTCATACTTCCCGTCCAGGGTGCTACTGTATCCATTATGCACCAAGTGTTTCTGATGGTTGAGACAAAACACAAAAACCCGACATCCCCACACACACCGCCTCGCTCTGTCTCCTTCCATACCAACCACACCGAAACCAACACTTAAAGGAACAGAAGATCAATAACAACAGAACAAACACTACAGAGACTGTAACTACGGAGCTACACAAAAATACATCATCAACTGAACCAAACACATCAAAACATGGGTGTTGCAGAACTGACAATCGAGAAGTTCTCTTCAGGAGAGCGCCTCCTTCTGCTTTACAAAATACTGCACAGCTACTTGGAAAAAGAAACTGTGGAGGTACAGTGAGAGCGACTGGAGTTTACAGAATTGGTTTTGCAGCATTTAGACGGTCTGAAATGCACTGGAAATTGGTTGCGTTTGCTCAATTATTAATTTTGAGAATCTTAGAATCATTTTCGCAGGTATGAGCTCTATCATAAAAATGTTTTTTTTTTAAAAGATCGTCAATCTAAAAATGGTGGCTTCTGTACAGCCACGCTTTAACATGCATCAATAATACCTCTACAGTTTCCTTTTCTTAATAGTCATTTTGGCACTTTTTTCTCCTACACAAGCTCATTACAATGACTCTACTCAGCCTGCGACTCAAAGCCTGAAGAGATTTGTTTTGTAAAATATTATAAAAACAATGAAACATGAGTATTAAATAGTGTGGAATTACTTGCTGTCTGCATCCTTTTCCATGAGCTCATTTATCGGCTGACGCTCCACTAATGTGAGAAGAATGTAGCGGTGTACTGACCGGTAGAAAGTGTCACTGCAGGCGGTAAAAGGTGAGAGGACACACTAAATTAAGTGCTGAGACATCCGTAGTGCAAAGTCAACAGTGCTGGAACTACGTAGATATGGGAGGAAATGCACTTATTTGTGCTTTTACATTTGAAACGCCAACAATTCTGAGGGCAACCTACAGATTTAATGTGAGCCAATCTAGTATTTTTTATAAATCTGCTTAGTGCTGTCAAACAGCCTTGGAATTAAAAAAACATCTCCAAGTGAGCACTACTTTGCCATACATATGTATACATGTGCATTTAATATGTCATCCTATAAAGCTGACAAAGAGTCCTTGAATATTTACTATGGCTATTTTCCCTACAACAATAGTGTTCTTTGAGGCTGGGAGAAGTTGAGCCATGATACCAGATATCTGACAGAAGGGGATCAGACATGTGGTGCAACGTTCAACGTCCTTCACCAAGTCGTAGAACAAGCGCAGAGCGCTACGACTACCGACGCCGCTTTAGGGAGGAGCGTCAACTACACACCACCCTGGTTCTGCCTGCCTTCTCTTCTAGTTCAGACCGACACTTCTTAAACGTTATTTTAAATGAAAACAATTAGCATAAAGGGTGATGCAGAACATACAGGTCACCAAACTGTTTCTACGATTGAAAATCCAGCATTGCATGTATCCAGTCTACAAAGCTATTGTGCAGCTTGTCCTCTCTGTGCATGTTTTTTCAGGTCTAGCAAACGTCTCTGCTGTCCCAGAGTGCAACACCAAACACTACAAGGTTTATATCAACAGCACACATTCACTTCTTTGCTTATCTTTGCACGGCAGTGCCAGTAACGTGACAACATCGACACGAGAGGGAAAGAACAGGAAAATGTAACAGAGTTAAATGAACAATATAAAGTGTCTCTATGCTCTATCTTCCACATGCAGGGTACTGTGGCCCGGCGTGGACACGCTGCACTCGCTCTCTCAGCCAGTCCTTCATCCTGGGGTCCTGCAAACCATCTGTCAATCACAAGTGGTCCCGTCTTCCAACAACCCCCGCCCCTTCATCAAAAACCAAGTTAGGCTTCTTCCCTCAAAAATGCCCGGTGACCGGTATCCATGGAAACAGTCCATGTGTGCAGGGTGGGGCGTGAGAGGGTTTTTTGTTCTTTTTAAGAGTAGATGGTGATGACTTCACGGCCGCCACCTCGCACCAAGAGGACCCGATTCAGACCCTCCAGGAGGACCTCCAGGAACTCCATGTCTGAGAAGACGGCAGTCAAGAATTAAAACACAAAGAGAGACACATGTTATACTGTATACCTCCACCCAGCCTCAGTGCTACCATGACAACGGGAGCATTCACGAGCAGTAATTTAACCTGCACTAACAATAACACAGTAGCTGTGTCCCAAATCTGCATCCATCATTCAGAGGCTGCATGAAGGCTGAAAGGCGGCCTTCTTTTCCTGATTCAAAGGATCCAACTGATGGATCCTTTAGGACCAAAGATTCATTTTCCACTAGTGACAATTGGATTTCAATCAACATGGCGTCTGCAGAAAATCAGAAGCGGGAGATGCTGCAGGATACACTCTCATGATGTATTTCAGATGATATTTCAGCAGATCCTCCATCATAATATGAAATAAAAAGAATAAAATATGAGCTTTGGCTCCATTATAATCCGAAAAATGACCTCTTCTATGCTTCCTTGTCAACCACAGCTAGTCGCCAGGCGACAGGAATAGCAAAGGGGACGCAAACAGGAAATCCTCTTCATTCTTTCGAGACCACTCTGTTTCGGCTGCGTACACCGAAGGCGGCTGATCACCTTTTAAGTTATTTTTGGTCAATTGTTTTCATGGACGCTGAACCCTGCACTGTGTTCAGCAGCTACTCTCTTACAACAAGCTGACGCTCACTCTAAAGATTCTCCTGATGATACGCTATAGATATCCTAGATATGAGCAGCTGTAAGGATACAGTTCTCGTCTCCTCCTCTGTTCCTCGGTGGTCCCGGCATGTTGAGCAGAACCAGGTGGGCTCCCTGCGACTTGTTCACCACCATCTCGTTCAGCTTCACAGCCGTGTGCATCCGACGGACATTTGACTGGTTCCTAGTTTGACAAAAGTTCACATTAAGAACATAATTTCCTGTTCATATAAAATGGTAAATGATCTTGATGTATTTCTACACTAACGGATAAATCTGTAGAGTATGATATACGTATAAGATTGGCTTTTGAAAAGCACAGGTCCTGCTAATAATTTAAGGGATGGAAGCAGTGACGGTGTTGACGGAGGATGAACAACACCAGGACCCTGAAACTGAAGCAGCCAAACGTCAACATGTGTTCTGTGAGAAAGACCTGTTGTTAAAACATGGCAGCAGTCCTGAGTTAAATAGGAGCCGCACGCTGAAACCATCCATTCAAAATACCACATTATCATAATTAGTAATATGATTTTGTCCAGTTGCATTGTGGCTAAAGCATTTTGTGTGTGAGCCTTGACACAAATGACAAAACAAGGCATTGTTAATCGATAGTCTTGAATTCCATTAAAGAGGCAGCATGTAAGCAGTAAAAGCACATGACGCCGACAGCCAGAAGCCATTTTACATTAACAAGAAAACAATTTCACAAAATTCTGCTTTCCATTCAACTGAAGAATTTGTCAAACCCAAATGATCATTCTGTTGCATTTTCGAGCAACTTTGAATAAGAGTAAATGGAAAGCACAAATTTTCTCATGCATACAAACGTCTTCAATAGAACATGCAAATTAAATCCATCGAGGCTTTGCCAACGACATGCTGTCTGAATAGGAAGTCCATGCATATTAGGACACACAAACAAGGACACACACACACACACACACACACACACACACACACACATGAGCTGGAGGACACGGAACAAAGCTACGTCACCACAGCAGCAGGACACACAGACGGCCTAGAGCAAAAAGAATGCCACTTACAGACTCTCCCACTCTCTAGAAGGAGGAAAATGGGACAGAACAACAGAAATAGGCTTAGATGCTTCCTACATCAGCTCTCCAGCTCTCTCCACCACACTGCATGCTTCCAACTGTCCCAAACGGCACGTAGTGACACCCAAAGGTGACCCACGAAAACCCCAGAAAGTGACATGGAGCGTTTGACTTTACAATGTGTTTACAATGACTCATTAGAATGACAAATCCAATAAAAGTGGACTGGGACACACCAGATGAAGTCCACACACTGATAGTATGGACGTGAATATAAAGATGGACGACGTGGCCACTCCACAAAAGTGAAGCCCCCTCCGTGTTAGCAGATACACGCTAATTTATGCGTTTTCCTTTCATGATTGACAGCTGCTCTGAGTGAGGTAGTCATGGAGACGAAGGCTGGAGAATCCTACAAGAGAGGAGCTGTAACTTCCATAACCGTTGCAAACAGACTACACGTTTAGATCTGTATAGTTATATTAAGCGGTTCATATGCTCACTAAGTAGCTAGCTTAGCATAATTTCCACTGACTCAGGTTAGCTACGTGGATGGCATGTGAATACGCCGTGGCTCGTGACTTGTGATTGGCTAAGGAAGGTGTGTGGGTGGGACCTTAATACTGCGGCTCCACCCCTCCATCACTACTGAGTAGACTCTCACTCTAAATGACGTCATGAGCGCAAGCTAGCAGTGACCATACTTCATTTTTGTACAGTGAGAGAGGCGGCGTCCATCTTTATACAGTCTGAGGTATGGACAGTATGGGATGAGAAGGTGTTAGTCTAAACAGCAAAACGGTGTGTGTGTGAGCTGCGTGGCCATGCATTAGACTGGAATGGCTGGAAGTGTACACACATGCGCACACACACACCCAATGCAGCGTGAATGCACACACCATGCAGAGAGGCCCGTTCCTCCACCACATCCCAACATGGTCCTGCTGGACGGAGGCTCCGGCACCATCACTACTCTATGTGCTGGTGTTTACTCACAGCTGACATTTCACAACTTGTTCAAAATGGTGCAAATGTGGTTATAGTTGTATGAATCTAATTGTATCTGCATTGCATTCTGTAAAACGTCAAAAATACCAATAAATAAACCTTGAGAGTAAAAAATAAAATGGTGCAAATGTCTCTCACAAGGCACTCGATAACTCCTAATCATGTTTTGTACCGCCATCTTTACAACACTTCTCAGGAGACTTGACGCTCCTTGAGGTTACAGACCTACAAGGACAAACTTTCCCTTCCTCTCAGCTCCTGAGTGACAAAAGCACTTACGGTTTCATGTTGAACAGGTCGCGGACGGCCACGTTGGCGTTGCACTCGCGGTTACGGTTCCGCTCTGTGAAGAGCTTCTCCTTGGTCCAGGTCATGTGGACCCGATCAGGCCCGGCGTCGGCTTTGTCATTTATGGCGGCGTGGGACGCCGTGTTTCGGTCGTGGATGAGCTGGGCCTGGAAAGGATGAAGGAAATGTTAGTATGACTCAGGAGATATTTCAGGAGAGGGAGAATTGATGGAGAGAAATTAGAGTAAGGAATCAGAAATAATCCAAAAAGTTAGAGTAAGGAATCAGAAATAATCCAAAAAGTGACAGACTGCTCCGAGAGAAATCAACTGGGACGAAGGAAGAAGAGACAACAACAACTTTCCTTCTTTAGGTTGTTGAAAGTTGGGTGAAACCATGCTAGAGAATAATGAGAGTCATACAAACCTGCTCAGCTCTTCTACATTTACAACAACACACATTTGGAATCACAAGACAAACGTTCTCTGGGCAGAATGAAGGCTGGACACACAAGATTCACTGGTGAACTCCAGACAACCCACAGACCTTGTTGGGGGCAGTTTCATACAGGAATAGTTCTGCAACCAGCTAGACTGATAAATAGCACTACAGGTAGGAGGACAAATAGGTATTGTTTTAATTTTGAAGTGAATTGTCCCTTTAACACATAAAACAGTGTAAAATGAACGGATAGTGTTCAGATAATGGAGCACAGCATAGCTGAGTGGGATGAACATGTATCATTATTAGACCAAACTATAATCTGGTCACTGCTGCTCCCGTACCTACACAGGACAATGTCAACCATTATATAAACAACAATACATGATGGAGTTTTTATCACGTGTCATCAGAAAGATATGGATTATGGCTTCTGTGCTCCTTGGTGCCGTTTGATATTTGATACATGCATAAAGTCTCTTGATTAAACACAGGCACTGCTCGTAAAAACAGCAGGATGATAATGTAACATATTTAGGCCTCCCTGATAAAAATAATCAGTTTTTAATGAAAATAGAAAACATACCGAAGGAGGGACTGTGATAAATAACATGCACATTCTGTTTGAAAGGAAGAATGTTCAGCTTGTGGATACATAATCCTCTACTGGACGATGGTTACAAGTGTGAGTGGCAGTAGGGGGTTAAACTCAAATGAAAAGAGAGAGTACAGTATTGTCAAGTCAGAATGTCAGAGGTATAAACCACTCCTTGGACTGTAATGCTCCATAAATGATGAAACGTTGTCCTGTTGCTGCACGTTGTGTTAAAAGAACAATCAAGTTTAAGTGGATGTGAGTCTGCAGTTCAAGTGAAGTGGACAGAAATGTTGTTTTCAAAGTTGACAACAGTTCCAAATGTTTACACTATCTTCAGGTTTCTAAGACAATACTGTCCACTCACGTAAGGGGGGGGGGGGGGGGGGGGTTGAAGTGGGATTATGGTGGTGATGGGAAGTCAGGCAGCGGTTTCAAGGTGCAAGGGGCTGATGTTCACAAAGCAGCTCTCGGTGACTATACAGGTCATAGCGCTACTGCTGGGCCAGGCTGGACTTCTACTGGCCCAGATGGTTGTATCTTTACCCGGGAGCAGGCCTCTCCTTCTGGGCTCCTCATAACTTGTTTGTCAGTGAGGGCTATTGGCACTGTTCTGTGTCTTTATAAGGCTACAATAACTAGCTTGTAATCCACTGGTGCACTCTATGTAGACCCAATGCTTTGGCTTTAGCTCTGATGCAGCATTGATACTCATCATCCACCCTGAACTAGTGCGAGTACACTGTATGCAAAGTCAAATCAGTAAGCTGATGCTATTGATAAAACCACACGTGGTTAAAAAGCATTGTGGATTATCCTCCATTTCTATACACACGTTGGACATTTGATGAGAATTTATAAAATAATCTGTAGGTTTTTCCACTTTCTTTTATCATGAAACACCACCCAGGTTTTGGTTTTAGGAGGCCAGTCTATATTATTCATTTCTACAGCTCTCCTCATCTGAAACCATGGCTGGGAGAGCTGTAGCCAAAGATCCCGCTTTGTGAAGACAGGTGTTGTGTGTCTAACAGGAAGGGACACAAAGGTTGACAACATCGGCTACCTCGTCCTCCTGAGTGTCCTCCGCCACTGAGGAGGGCCGGCTGCGGTCCGAGCTCGGGGCAGCGGCCGTGTTCTTCCTCCGGATTGAGCTACGCGACTCGTCAGTGATACTCTGAATCTGAGCGGTGTGGGGCGGCCCAGAGAGGCGGTGGCAGATGAACAAGGAAAGGGGCCAATTGTCATGTAACGCAGTGGTACGCCAGATTGACTAAAACACTGTTTGGATTTAACTATGTAGTTATGTTTGGAAATAACACACTGTATCAGCTGACCTGTATGATATGACATTTACATTTAGCGCATTTAGCAGACGCTTTTGTCCAAAGCGACTTACAATAAGTGCATTTGTCAAAAACTAGAAAGATGGCTGATCAGAACAGGGAGCAAATCTTAAATATTCAGTCACAATAAATACCATCTTCTTCATGTTGTTTATGAGCTAATCTCATTAGTGTCTAATCTAAGACACACCACAAACATACTGCATTCCCTTGTGTTGAATTGTAATGCAACTAAAGAGGCAAAGCGACCGTGCATGGTTGCGTTCAGGTACATGAATTGTACATTACCTCTCTCTCCCTCTCAGTCCGGGACAGTTGCATCTGTTTCAGCATCTGGGACCTCTGCTCCATCACCAGCGTCTTCTCATAGGTGAAGGCTGAGATATCATTGTCGTGCTGCACAGGAGAGGACAGGAGCATCGTTATCAATGCAGCTTGGAGCAGTCCTCCAACTCTCCACAGCAGTTTGGTCATTTTGTTTCTCTTACCGTTTGGCAACCAAACTAAACTCTTAAGTCCCAGATCGGAAATAAATATCAACATCTATTCACTAATGCATGATGGGAGATTGTATAAATCATTTTGTGTAAACAAAGATAACACAACATAAATAATAACGGTAAAATAAATATTACATTCATAAAGGATCCAGGGATGAAACCTTCTGGCCCTTTAAGAGTAAGAAAAATGCCCCATAAAGGATATTTTCTGGGTTCTGGTATTGTTCAGCGTCATGTGACAAACTTAAGTGCTTAAGTACTGAGAGGTAAACAGGATCTACTTCATGTTGGAGGAGCAGCACATCGGCCAACTGAACATAACCGTTTTCACAGTCTCACCATCTCCACCACTTCCACTTCTGCATTCAGTCGCAGGTGGTAGAGGAACATCTGGAGATCTTTCTTCATTTGGATGCTGTTGTCATCCATCTGGGCCACGGTGAAGATACGCATCTTACACTTCCTCCACACCTGGATGACGGAAAGACACCGTTGTTATGGATGAGGGTCGAACGGCAAAGCAAAACTGTCAGTTAGAGGACGGTGGATTGATTAGTGCGACCCCCAGGATCAAGGGGAGGGAAGAAGAGGGAGAATTCTAGTATAGACAGATAGATCAGTGAGAATGAAAGAGGGAATTTGGACATGAATTTGGAGAGGAATATTGAAATAATGACTTGTATGTGTATGATAGCTCAGAGAAACACAACCTAAGACACACCAACCTTGTGCTGTCGCAGCAGGAAGGGCAGCAGCATCAGCAAGCCTCCATCATGAACCACCCACCACACGTCGATGGTGCCCTCCCCCAAGCGGTCCTGGTTGGTGGGGAAACTGTCCACATTCTTAGCCACGAGCAAGGCCATATGTGCTGCAGTGGACTCCCGCACCGTCTCTGCATGGACAGAGGGAGACAGCGTCCATTGCATCTTTTCTACTGCATGGCATGCCTCCATTCTTCTTGCTCTTTTTTGGGTTTTCAGTTGACCAAAGTTGAGGATAGTTCCTTGTACTAGTTTCTAAACTAGCTGTGCCGATACTAGAGGGTGGAGTTAAAACACTGCGGCCCACTGATTGGTCAGAGAATGGTCACATGCACAACTCACTGTCCCGGATCCTGCACAAACCCGCCATTTTTAAGTAACCAAGCCACAGCATACAAACCACGCCAGTCAACTGAAGAGCTGCAGACATGGCCTATCAATCACTATGTGTGGTCTACCGAGCATTAAGTTATTCATATCTCAGTGGGAAGATTGCATTCATTCCTGTTCATCTTAAAGATCTTTTACCACGTTGCTGGCATGTGATTTATTACATTCATATCTATGTACACATACAGCTCATTAATTAAACACTCGTATCAGCCGGTACTCAAAGGTATCAGTATCAGTTTCAGGATTTAAAAAGTCGGATTGGTGCATCCATAACAATATTCACCTGATTAGGCATTTCTCAACCTACACATGTCCTCTAATTTAAACTTCTGCTCGGTACCTATGAAATTCTTCCATGATTGCGGGTCATTGGACTGCCTCCAGGTCCCGGGCCACGCCATTAGGACTGTGTTGTGCTTCATGCCTCCCAGCCCCGCGGACTGGATGAGGTGTGAGACACCATCTCTGAGGTTAGAAGACACCACAACATGGCAGAAGCCCTTTGTCCGCTCTGCTGACATGGCAGACTTGATGTTCTGGACAGAGAAAGACAGAATAACAGCACACAGAAAGCATGAAGGAGGTAGAAACGGATAGATTACTCATACCGACTATTGAGAAAAACATGCCTTTTTGAGAAAAGCTGTTTAATTATTACTATTAACTCAAAATGACCATGCAGCCCTGTCATAAGTATCCATTCAGGGCACAGGATGGGCCTAAACAATGCCCATGAATACAATCTGTGTAATCTGGGATTCAGCTTCTGCACATGATGCTTTTGTATGAAAAACATTACACGGATTAAAAATGCTTTTCAGGACACTGTTGAATCAGGCTAAACAGGAAAAATAATCAAATGACCTACTTGGTTTGACCAGTAGATGGCAGTGTTCATCTGCAGTTCAGGTGTAAAATGTAGTCTAAATCCTGACTGACACAACAGATTGACTGTAATGCTTAGCAGTCGATGGATAGATAATAACTGAAGTAATATGAAACATTGGTGTTTTATCAGCAACAGTGAAACCTGAAATCCTACAGGGAATAGGATCAGTAGTGCAGTTTTGGTCATCATCAACATAAATGAATACACTACATTATGGTGTACACATTTTTATTTCCAGTATACCTGCTCAGCCTTCTTGGCCTCGGCGTCTTTGGTGAGGTAGGTTCCCTCTAAAACATTTCCCACGATCGTGAGGCCCTTCCCTGCCTTCAGCTGAGTGGTGAGAGACAACAGGCGACAGTGTTTGACTCCCTGATCTGAGTCAAGATTCAGCAGCACCAGCAGTTGAGGCCTGGATACAAAAGCAAAGTGAGATTTCATTGCTTTGCAAGGATGGAAGGGAGAGGAGAGATTCATCCTTACAGTACATGTCGCATGGTCCATGAACAGCAACACATATTTTATAAGTGTACAAATCACAAATGAATGGATTTTTCTATCCATCCATCAAGCCTTTTAAAGTACACCTTACTGTCGTATAGTACGTGTGTTTGGCACAAGACTAACAGAAGAGGGGCAACAGTTAACAGTTACCTTAAATGAGAACCATCTGTGTAATTGGAAACAGTATCCACACTGAACATGCCAAGAAAGTATATTAAAGGTTTTGTTTTGGAAGCTCAGCCAGCGTGGGCCTCGCTACAGTATAACTATGCTTCAACCTCTTCTGTCAGATTAGGACCAAGAGATTAATCAAATTCACCCTCTGTTTATTCAGGTCGGTCTGTCCACTGCAACAGTGACAGGTGGCACCAACTGTGACCACATCACACACACACACACACACACACACACACACACACACACACACACACACACACACACACACACACACACACACACACACACACACACACACACACACACACACACACACACACACACACACACACACACACACACACACACACACACACACACACACCTGTACTTCTCCTCTTCTAACCAACCCTAACCCTCTTTGTGAGGACCCTCATCGACATAATGCGTTTCCGAGGCTGTTGCCTTCACCCCAATATCTGCTGTAGCTTCTGGGGGCAATAGCCCATATTTTTGGGGGTCTGATGTAGAGAATGGAATTGGAGTTAAAAGACAACGTTTACGAACGCATTGTTTCACATGTAGCCAGTTTACAAGCTAATCTTAAACCAATACTAATCTAAATCAGTGTTAGACTATAGCCAGTGGGATTTCAGATTGAATTTCAGCCAAAACCCAACAAGTTAAACCAAGTCTGAACCTTCAAACTGGCCTTTGAAGTCATCAGGATGGACCAGAAGTAACTTCCCAAAAATGTCCTCACTTTGTTGGTCAAAACTCTTTTCGGTCCTAACTATGTAGCAAGCACACAGACGCACACACGTCATCATACATCATGTGCTGTACCTCCAGTTCTTAGTGTGTGGTGGAGCCTCCTCCAGGCGGATGAGGGCGTAGCGTGCTGCATTGAGGGACAGGCCGCGGATGCCGTCTCCCCACTCCTTCTCTGCCCTAAAGCCAACAAATGATTGACCAGGGATGATCCACATGAACAGAAAGCAACACAATGACAACACAGAGACTTAAGTCAGTGGATATATTTCAACAATCTAACACTGTTTTCACATCTATTTGGCGTGGCTAAACGATTTTTTCGGGTGCTTTGCTGATGTAGTCCAGTTCTTTTGGATCTGGGAGAAAATATTCTGTTTCAACATTTACAACAGTTACAACACTTAGCTCTTTTTAAAATGAGGTGGATGATCTTAAATGCATGCAGGCTAATCCAAAAATGAAGGAAATTTCCCCTCAATAGTAGCTAAAACACTCAAGATGTCTGATCAAATTCAAGTATCTTAAATCAGTTCATATTCTGTTTATAATCTATCAGTAGTACATACTTAAACTGATTCAGCTAATTCTCTGTAAGCATAGTTGCTAAATTCTGTCTTATTTTTAACGTTTCCTTGTCAAGGATTTACTGTATATCCAAGAAAAAAAAGGCTGCATACAAAGTCCTTCTTACCCTCTGTATTCAATGTATTTGTAGATGCAGGAAGCGATGGCCATGGCCACGATAGCATAATACCAGGAACAGATGAACATGAGAGCCAGACACAAGCTCATTCCCAGGAAGGACAATGCCCTGCAGGAGAAAACACACACTTTACATCACCCGTCCATGAACTAAACTTACAGAGCAACTGTTTCTGGTTCTCTGTACATTTATGGGGCTCTCCTAATGAAATGAAACCAGTTCTGCTTGTGTTGTTCCATGTTGTCCTTGACCTTTGTTGCAGAACTGATCTAAACGCCACCATCACACAAATCTCACTCAATGTGCATCTGTGGTTGTGTTAGGTGTGATGCTTGGCATGTGTAGGAAAGCCTCTGACAGGTTAAACACATTATGTTATTTTCTGCAGCTAGGGGTCTCTTAGTCAAAACATTAACACAACACAGAGTTGGGTGAAGTTGTAAGGTAGTGGGGGATTATGGGAGTTGTCTTCACCACTATTACCATTGTAGCAGTTAACGTCTCCTGGTTAGGATTCCTACAGTATTCGTCATTGCTGAATGTAGCCGGATTGTCCACAGAGGTCTCCTCCTCCCCAAAACAAACGGATCACCTGATTAAAACCAGTAACAACACTGGTTTGCTGTTGGGTGGACACAGGACGTCCCGGAGGGGCTGTGAGGCAAACTGCCACCAACGTTTTCTCAGCTTGTTGCTCTGATAACTTAAGATCCAGACGTCCAACGACTAAAATCCTTCATCCAGCTAAGAGCTAAAAAGTGCGTCATAAAAATGTAACTTGAAACTGGATAAAAAGTGAAGTGAGTACCTTGGAAAAGAAATTACACATTTTTCTGGGTGTGAAAATTGATAACACAACATACAACACATGACAACACACATGTTACATGTTATACCTTTAAATAAGCCTAAAAACGGTTCAAACTGCAGTGTTATGTACCCTCAGATGAACCTCAGAGACTTTTAATATCCTCTTTCTTCACTGAGAGAAAGTGAATGTAGAGAGTGAACTGCAGGGAGACAATATAAGCCTGTATAATTCATCACCCACCAGTGGTAGTATTTGAAGCGTGGTCTCCAGTTGGGCGTCCGCAGCAGGGTCTGAACTGCACAGGCCAGGTTGACAAACAAGTAGCACATGAGGAAAAACCTGCAGAGGGAAAACAATAGGCCTAAAATCACTTATCATCAAAACCTCCACTTTATGACCTACTGTTAGTGGCTTTAAGAAGTGTAATGCATGAGGGATTATAGACTTTAACCGCTGATCTGATTTTATGGAAAGAGAGCATGTAATATTACTATGCAGACACTGACATGGAGAGGATGGGGGCCACGGCGTCCAGGGAGGCAATGAGGATACCGATCTCACAGATCCCTGCGGTCAACAGCAGAGCCCAGGTAGGTTCTCCGTTAGCTTTCCCGTGACCAAACACCTAACGCACAAAGAGGGAGATGAGCACGCAGCGTTGAAGACTGCTGTGACCGTTTGTGTTGACGGTGTGTGTCAAACCTGCAAGAAAGGTACGATGCCATCTCGAGCTATGGCCTGCAGCAAGCGTGGGGCGCCGGTCAGACTTTGCAGTCCCGCCCCACAACAGGAGAAGAAGGAGCCAATTACAATCACCCAGGGCGACGGCCATGATAGTGTGCCTATAACAAGGTTCCCTTTTACAGAGTCACCAAATCTGCAATGCAAAAACAATTACTGCACATTCATTTGACCATGTACGTTAGCAGAATCAATTTCCATTAACTTTAATTAAGCAAGTCTGGTGATATTCTTCTTCGTATTTCACTGTCAAAAAAATCCTACAAAAAAACCCAAACAAATCATGAATGTATCCTAGTAGCATCCAAATATTGTGTGTCTACTAGCTACAAACAACTTGCATATTGGATGAAGTTGGTCAACACATGCATTGAAAAACACCACAACCCTCCATGCTGATGGGGCTGAATCATTTCCTTAAAAACCTGAGCACCACTGGATTGAGCAAAGATTAATTAATTAAACAAGAAGAAGTAGTACATTTGTTGGGGAACATTTCCGTCCTCAGATTGTTTGTTTGGTGTGTGGGTCTACAGAAAGCGTAGATTTGTGTCAAGATATTTTGAACGTCATGGTGAATAACTAGCTAGTTTCTCCTTGACGGAGAATTTAGTTAGATACAAAACACCAATCACTTGGACACAAAACCACTGTGGGAAAGTTGCCCATGAAGCCAATACAAACAACAGTGTGTGCATTCATCACAATGATTTTGAGCAACAATGGAGCTCTAACATGTTTAACAGGGTGAAATGTCTAAAAAGGATGTACAGTAGTTCTCAGGACAAAAACGTGTTTGAGACGGTACAGTGGTCTATTCACATCACATGGACACTAAATATTTGCGAGGAAAACATCAAATCTGAGCCTCTTGTGCTGAGGGCACGTCACTGGATGATATTACTCATCTGCCCTCAAGAGACGGTACTCAAACAAATGACGTTATGCAGAATTTGTTTTTCTTCCAACCCTTTGATAAAGACATCCGTTATGAAACCATGTCCGTGTCTTACTTGTCTCGAAGCAGAACTCCCTCAATGCAGGCACCGAATAGGACCACACAGGTGACGTCTGCGAGGCAGTGTTCAGGAGGGCAACATTTGATCCATCACTTTGCTTTCACAAGGCTTAAGTAATGCACACATTATGTATTCAGCCTTTGCAGGCTTTGATTATTTTTCCAAAGGTAGGCCTGCCACCAACCTAGAAACCTGCCGGCAGAGGCGGTTTAAAGTTATCTAGCAGCAACTGAAGTTGTGATTGCCCAGCTGATTAAGATAGAATTGTTTGAAGGCTATACACTAGTCAGGTGACAAGACTTTCTTGTGTTGGTGTCAAAAAAGGTTTAAGGATACAGATGAAGGAGGTGGTGGCGATAGCCAGGATGGTCCCAATGGGGATGGACTTCTGAGCATCCCGCAAGTCACCGGACCGGTTTGAACCGGCCATGATACCTGAAATCAAACATGAAATATTTGGAAACAAAAGTCCATGTCCGGAAATTGGGACCATAATGCGTTTGTCGTAGTCTCACCAGTGACAGACGGGAAGTAGATGCCGACCAGCAGTGTGAAGAAGGTGGTGATATCATTGAATACATAGGGCATGTAGATGTCTTGGGAAGGGTCACCACCCACAACAGATGGCAACTTCTGGTTTTCCACCAACATAGCCAGAGGACCATACACTGACCACATATTTTCTACATGAGAGAGAAAAAACAGAGAGGTTACTAAATGCCTAGAGCCAGTGACTGAAACATGGTTTCAAGAGGTCCATTCAGTTTTGTGGACCTCAGTCTCTTTGACTTCTGGCTACGAGACAGGAGTAGTGGGACAGGATGGTTTGGCGGACCTAACCAGGGGAATAAAGTACAATCCAACACTAATACCAAGGCTGTATCCAATGTTTTTCTGTTTTCATTTCTTTTTACAATAGAAGCTTCTATTGAGGTTTCTGGCTTGGAGCTTCGGATGCCTGTCATCAAACGTTATGACGTCATCGCCACAAATAAAATCCTCAACTGAATAAAGTGTTGCATCGTGTTAAATTAGTTATTTTCAATGAAGCCACTGATCGATGAACGTAACTTGTCGATGCATGCCTCCCTTTGTGTGGGGCAACAGAGCAAAGTGTTTTGTGACTGCAGGGGAAATGTTGTCTTTTAAAAGGCCAACAAACATGGATAAAATCTTTTTTTAATAAAGAGTGACTTTCTGGCTTCATAACGCTCTGGAGTTATTGAAAATGATTGGATCACTCAGGTCAGAAATAATCCTACAGTCACAACTGGACTAATAAAATTCATGTAGCCTCATCTTATTCTGCAACTCTGCAGAAACACCAGCTTTAAACACAACGAACAGACACGCAAAAAGAACAAACAATTTGGGATTTATATTTCAGATGTCATGAATAAAATTTCTGAATGAAACTTTGAACTATTTGGTACAGCCTAAACTAATGCTGTATCTAAAGCTAGACATACTGGCATACTTCACTAGAAGTGTTTGACATCAGAGCCAGCAGGGATCTCAGTGTCCACACGTTTAGAAGTGATCCAACAGGCAAACTCATTACAGCTAATGTTCCCACTAGTTAGAGCAGCAGACTTGTAAATAGACAAAACGTAAAACTCATTGGAACCAGAAGGGAAAGAAAAAGAGTGATCATACGGTCAAGGAGGAACTATTTGAGAGATACTGGGGAGAAAAATAAAAAGCAAATGGAGATGGAAGTCAGCCGAGGGAGGAACATAATCCCATGAAATCCGTCAGCACCTAGACACAGATGCTTCACAAGAAATATGATAGGAATGCATTTGCACTGAAAGTTTGGAGTAAAACCCATTTGTCATGGCCAACAGTGACATAACATGAGGAATGTTGCATATTGCAGTCCATGACAGTGTAGATTACATTGAGATGTAAGAATTTAACCAACAGCGTCAGAGCCTCATCGTTTCAAAGTGCAAACTAATTCCGGATCTTTTAATTGTGCAGAGAAGTATTGTAGAGGATAAAGGTCAGTGGACCATTATGTAGTTTAGGCCCACTACATAATGGTCCACTGCTGCTAAAACCTCCAGAGGAAACACTGGATTCCAACCTGAAATGACTCCACTGATCAGTCCGGGGATGCCCTGCACCTCGGTCACATTGTTGAAGAGAAAATATTCATTGCAGGTGGCATTGAGGTCAGGTCCGTCACAGAACAGCCTCCACAGCTTGGTAGTGACCGTTACGTTGTCTATAAGCTCCGTCTTAAGACAGCGGTCAAAGTTCTGGTTCTGCAGAGTGCGATTCCCCAACATGCAAACACTGTGTGGAGGAGGGAGACATTTCAGAATGACACACTAATCAAACTGATAAAAGAACTCTGCATGAACAAAACACAACTTCATTAGCACCGGATGGCTGACAAATCTACTCTAATGCTATTTCTGCATTATGCATTATGTGGAGGTTAATGTACGGACTCACGGAAAGTCCGGTGGCTCAAAGATGGTCTTGATGACTCCAGCATAGATGGCGAGGATGGAGAGAATGACGCAGGCCAGGAAGACTAGAGCGAGCTTGTTGACGTATTTCACCCCTACAAAGACGACCAGGGACATCAGTGCCAGGCAGCCCGTGCCATAAACACGCATGTTATTCAGCAGGGCATTCACCTCATCCTCCTTTCTCTCTGCCACAAAGATGGCTGCTTTAGGCACAATGTAGGTCTGAAGGGGGATGAAATCAAAAGACAAATGAAAGGAATATTTTGAATTTATTTCTTAAAACACACCAAGTTTAAGCTGTGCATCCAAATTCAAGTCATAGGTGGTGAGGAGAGGATAACCTGTTTAAACTCACCAGCAGAATCTCTATAGTACCAAGGATGTACATGGAGCCAGCGAAGGTTGTGCCCAGGTAGAAACAGAGACCTACAGCTCCACCAAACTCAGGGCCCAAAGATCTGGATATCATATAGTAGGAGCCTCCAGCTAGGAGCAACAGAGGGGAAAGAGTTTAAGAAGAGTAAGGGAACTGCTTTTTTTAGGAACTAAAACATTTGACACTACATCCATGGATGAACCAAAGAAGTGTTGCTGACGTTTTGATTAAGCCCTGAGAAAAGAAATTCCAAAAGAACATTGTTACATAATCATGCATGTTTAATATCATGCATGACAATTTATAACAAGGTTTATAAAGTATTACAAGTGGTGGACATAATGTAAGTTCCACATTCATAAAGCTCATACATGCCAAGTATGCTGAACTTATAATATATTATGTCCACCACTTATAATACTTTATAAACCTTGTTATAAGATGTCATGCATGATTATTAACATGTATAACAACTTTTATAAAGCCTTATGAATGCATTATAATGCTTTATAAATGTGCTTATGATGCATTATATACATGGCCTTCATAGAAAGTTTTTCAGCACCCAATCAAATAACACTCAGCGGTACAACAGCAGCCTGCTCCCTTTCCTCCATGTAATCCTCGTAAGAAACTAAAGTAATAAAGAAACAAGGACATGCTCTTAAGCTGTTAAGGTGAGACAACTAATAGACTAATAGAGCATGAAACTTCCCCAGCTGATTTCTAAGACGTCATTTATAGTAAACATGTAGAATGTATGGCCCTGTGATAGACTGGCGACCTGTCCAGGGTGTACCCTGCCTTCGCCCAATGACAGCTGGGATCGGCTCCAGCCCCCCCGCGACCCTGAATACAGGATAAGCGGTAGACAATGGATGGATGGATGGATGGAGAATTTACATTTGTGCAATATAAGAAAAAAAGATAAAAAATAGCACTTCCATGTTCTTACCTAGATCACTTTGATCATAGCACTGTTATTCTTAAGGTATGTTTGCTGAACAGATACTACTTTACTCGGACGAGGACCTCACACTTGTTTCTAGTTTTTAGCTCTTACTTTATCGGCAATGATATGTTGTGGTTTCTTTGTTTCTTTCTTTTGGCAAATGTACTTATTGTAAGTCGCTTTGGACAAAAGCATCTGCTAAATGCCCTAAATGTAAACGTATACGTTTTCTAGAATGTTATTTTTATTATGCAAATGAGGCATTATCATATGCTAGCTTTTTGTGAATGTTTCAGAGAAACGCCTCAATGTGTATTCTGGATGTTTTCTTTCCACTAGTCTGAAAGAAAACAAATAGACCAAACTCAATAGTGAGTTGATTGATTGTTTTTGTCTGTAGTGTCTCACCTTAATAATTCCTCCTCTCTTTACGACACATCGCTTGTTTAAATTTGTGTATGTGTAGTACCAAAGCATGTTACCTGGCACAACACCATTCGTAGCGATTGCACTCATGGATATGGCCGTCAGCATGGTCTGTGGATAGAAGACGGGAAAGAAAAGCAAAATCAGAACAAATCTCTCAAATCTAAAGACCGTACACACATAGTGTTATTTACTGGAAGCTCATTTCCAATGCTGTTTTGATGTCATCATCACCTATTAAAGGCTAGAAGTCGACTCATAGTGGATTTTTAAAGAACAATATAATAACGGTAGTGTGGAGCAGGAAAAGGGAGATGGCCAATTAAGAGGCTGAATTCAGTTAAACACAGATATTTTTCAGAAAAAGTGGCCCTCATATGATCATATATGACGCATAGTTCGACTTGGCTTGCACCTACGGCTAGCCACATTATAACGACCATGTTTACTATGTAAACAGAGACAGGTGACTTTCATTTAAGTGTATCACAGATACACAATGTATTTGAAGTGCACACCACCGAAAAAGACACTTTACAAGTCAGTAAAACAAAAGAAATTGATCCATTTCTAATAGCCACCTTATAATTCTTTAATGATTTTGGAGACATTTTCCAGATATTCCACACAATAGGATGCTTGGAGGACTCAGGGTAGCATTTAGCCTGTTCAAATACTTCTTAGGGGCTTATGTTCTAATCTCTCAGATTGGTAATGGATACGACTGTTTCCATGAAATCGCTCCGTGAAGTCCTTGTGGAGGAGGATATTTACATCAGCCTGTTACCTAATAGTGATTCCGGATGAGAGGGAGGACAGAGTAG
Source organism: Eutrigla gurnardus (assembly GCF_963514095.1). Taxonomy (NCBI): domain Eukaryota; kingdom Metazoa; phylum Chordata; class Actinopteri; order Perciformes; family Triglidae; genus Eutrigla; species Eutrigla gurnardus. The sequence goes on along the minus strand of NC_139929.1, from coordinate 21,916,172 downwards.
AGGGAAGGGCAGGGAGACAAGATAAGAGGTCCAAAGAAAAGAAAGGTTGAAACTTAAAGGCTGAAAGAAAAGGGAGAGAAGAAAGTGTGAAGGTGAGAGAAAAGAGAGGAAGGGGAAGAGGAAGAGGAGGAGGGGACAAGGACACGCCAAGATAAACCTGGTGCTGGGCTTCCGGTTTAAAGTGGCAGACAAGCTGGAGTAAAGCCAATTAGCTGACAACTTTACCTTCCGCTTCCACTGAAACCCTGAAGCAGCTTCACACGAGCTTTCCATGATGCAAAGAGTTACAGGCAAGGGTAATACTGAATTCACCCACAGCCACAGGCAGACCAGTCATCATCATCATCCATGGACCTCAAAGTTAACCGGTTCATCACTGGCAGTACAAGTCACTATGAAAAAAGCTAAATCAATTTGCCTTTGGTGTCTCGTGTGTCTTTAATGGATCACAAAGAAACGAGACAACAAACAGCTTGAAATGTCAAACTACATACCTCAACAGGTGAAGATCTGGGTAAAGCCAGTAGCACAATATTAACTCTAAAGTCATCAGCAGCTGTGCGTAAATATGTTCAGACAACTATTATGCCGCCATTAAGACAAACATCCCATTTACCAAAATCCCACACAGCATCTAGTATTATATCACGTCATAAATATTACAGAGGGATGACGTGAGAATTATCCCGATAATCATCAAAGTATGATCATAACCATAAGGTCTCCCTGCATAAAAAAGGAAAACAAATAAATATAAAAATGTTTTGTATCCTGTATTATATATTGTGATAGTGAGCTAGACAGCTTTACGATTATCCCCACAATTTGTATCTTGATCCGCAATAAAATCCTATATTGTCCCATCCATCTATTACAGTATTGAGATATAATAGAAACTAATATTCAGGTAAATGCAAATAAACATTTCAAATATAGGACCGGTCTTCTTCAATAATGTGAGCGATGCAGTCACGAGGCAAATAACACTTTTATACAAAAAAATAGGATTGGATAGAGAACCAACTATCAACTTTAATTCAATAATGACCTTCAGTCCTACGGTTCCTACCCCTGTTCATTGAAAGCATGTTTGTGTTTGTGGATCAGAAAAGCAGCTATATGTATGTCATGCTGTGTGCTGAGCTAATGAACAGTACTGTAGTCTGTACTAAGAAGCTGTTGGACGTACTCAGGGTATCTTAACTAACCCGTGATCTGTGATCTCAGTAAACGTACTACCACACATGGTTTCTCAACCTGGCTGTGAGAGCGTTTATGCGACCAATCACAAGCATGGACAAGTCTACTATAAACTCTAATATCAGACATGAAATGTAAACAAGGCTGCAACAGGTAATTTTTTTGAAAAGATGGGAAAGATGGATAATGTATGTACGGCCATCATTTGTCTAATTTGTGTCCCTTTTGTTTTCTTATACATCCCCTTCCTAGAGGGATTTGTGTCTTTGAGGTTGACCCCAACAATGTTGTTCTAATCTTATTTAGTTTATGTTCTTATTGTATTTTACGTTATTTTGAAATACAGTTAGATCTGTATTACAGTATGTATGTAATAAGAATATGTGATATAAATGATTGTACGAACATGGAAATCATAATAAAAAAATAATAATAAAAAAGAAATGTGAAGAAGTTAAACACATAAGCCACACTAAATGCTATTCAGTTGCAGCTGCCAAATGCAGGAAGGACAGCAAAAAACTCTTATAGTACCACTGCCCCCATAGAGCACCAACAGAGAGGACGTCATCATTCCATCACGTTAAGATGTTGCTTCGGTGGATTTCCCAGAGTTAAACCTGAAGCAACGATGCTGACCCCAGATCCTGCTCTTCAGTACAGGGTTCGGGTTTCATAGGAATCATACCGAATCACTCATCCTCTGTTTTCATCTTAAAACCAAATCTATGTGTCTCTCTATGTATAGTTCTTTAGATTACAATACTACAGAAACCATTTGTAATGGCATCCTATTGAATCTTGTAAAACAAGAAACATATACAGTTTGGAAGTGCACACAGTCAATCATAACTGGTCTAAACTTCCGCAAACTGAATTTTGTTTTGAAGTTATTTTTAGATATTTCTGGTGTTGGGTCATGAGCACACAAAAGTTGACCTATAAACAGGTGGCTGATGTGGAACCGTCAGTGCAAAGTCAGATGTGGCCGAAGCAGAGCAAATGAACATTAATCTGTTGACTAAGCTTGGCTCTCTAATTATGTAACGGCAGCGATGCAGCGGAGGGGAAAAATCCTAACGCACTTTGGCTTAATTGTAAAATATGAAATTGAAGAATGGGGACAGATTTGGAAAGAATTACACAAAGTATCAAAATCAGTTAAGAACAAAATTATAAACTTTAATTTTATGCATAGAACATATTTTACCCCTGTTCGACTTCATAGAATGAACCCCTCTGTTTCTGACCGATGTTGGCACTGTCAACTAGAAAAAGGCACATTTTTTCATATGGTATGGGCCTGCCCAAAAATAAAATCCTTTTGGGAAAGTGTAACACAATCCCTGGTCAATATGTTGTTTGTGACCCAGTACTTTGTCTATTGAATTATATGGCCTCTGGATCTTGGCCCAAAGATCACAAACAAATTATAATAACGGGATGTATGACGGCCAAAAGACTCATCGCTACCAATTGGAAAAATGCTGACCATCTGGTAATGGGAAGATGGTTGCAAACTTTCCTCGAGACAATTTCTTTGGAGGGAGCTGCTTCTAATCTTCTGGAAAAGTGTAATGAGGAACAGCTCTTATGGAGAGAGATAATTAATAAGATACGCAGGATACCCTCTTTCAAGAGAACTTAAGTGTCTTAAGGGTGAGTTTGAGCTCATACAGACTGTATACGCCTGGTCCTCAACTGCCTACAATCTGTTTCCCCCCTTCCCTCCTTCTGGACTACTGAGATTTACGACATCTGTACACCACCACTTTTTTTTTTTTTTCTCTCCTTTTTCTCTCTTCTAAATTAATCTATGTGATTCAGTATCTATACTTTTTTGTGTTAGTTTTATGCTTGTTTAGTCTGATGTTTTTTATTGTGTTGTGTTTTGTTTTTGTTTGTTTGTTTTTCTTTTTCTCACACTTTTTAATCTGTATAAATTGAAAAAATGTATTGGTAAATTATGATTAATTTGATTGTGATTCATTATTTTTGACTTCTTGGTTGCCAATAAAAAAAAATTTAAAGCCAAAAAAAAAAAGTAATATATGAAATGGAGTCCCCATCTTGCTAGGCAAACAGGTTTCACAGCTACAAAGTCTGGTATTCAACAGAACACAGTTATATCAATATACAGTAACAGTTAAAGGTTTGGACACACCTTCTCATTTTTCTCCTCAGTTTTTCTTTAGTTTTATTATTTTCTACAATGTCGACTCATATTGAAGACATCAAAACTATGAAGAAACACATGTGGAATTAACAGAAAAGTGTTAAAATAACTAGAATATGTTTCAGATTTTAGATTCTTCAAAGTAGGAACCTTTTGCTCTGATGATTGGACACATCACCTGGGATGGTTTTCCTACAGGGGGGCTTTGCTGGTGACTGACTGGTGATTTATTAAGAAAAATCAAGGCACACTGAACCAGCATGGCTACCACAGCATTCTGCAGCGACATGCCATCCCATCATTTGTTTTTCAACAGGACAATGACCCAAACACACCTCCAGGCTATGGAAGGGCTATCTGACCAAGAAGGAGAGTGATGGAGGGCTGCGTCAGATGACCTGGCCTCCACAATCGCCCGACCTCAACCCAAGTGCGTTGGTGTGGGATGGACCGGTGAGTGAAGGCAAAGCAGCCAACAAGTGCTGAGCACCTTTGGGAAGTGGTTCAAAAGTGTTGGAAAACAATAGTTTTGATGTCTTCAATATGAATCTACAGTGTAGAAAACACTGGAAATGAAGAAAATCCATTGAATGAGAAGATGTGTCTAAACATTTGACTGGTACTGTATAAAAACACAAATAGATGTAAGGCTTCTTTCATGAAGGGAATGAAAGTAACTGATTTTCTATTGTCTTGAATGTGATCACTTTAACATTATTGCAAGTGAAATGGATCATGTTATCCCATTAGAGCACTTCATTATGAGGCTAAAAGCGTTCAAATGAGGTAGTAGTGGAAGCTTTTGTTTGTACTCTCCCTGATTAAACAGAAGTGGTCCATTGACAAACAGTCACCGTGTGGGTGTGCATGTCGCTATGTTTCTGACACTTTGCAGATGGAGGGATTACACGTCAAGCTGCCACGTAACATTAGAAGCTAAGAGTGTGGAGAAATGGAGAGTCACAGTGGCTAAATATAGAAGGATCAGTGACCACTTAGTCAACTGTCATTCATTAATGCTGTCAGACAAACATTTGCCCCAGTCTGCCATTAAAAGTGGAGCATCTGGCCCCAGTGTCACCATAGCCACTCGTGGACATGGATTCACTCTTGTGTGTTAATCTATTCATAATGCATTAAAGAGCTGAACATGTACATTAAGTACTGTACACATAATGTGGCATGCCATTGGGCCTCGTGCAAGAAACACACGTAAGTGGCTTGTACGTGTGATTCAGGGGAACTTCAGCTGCATTCACTAGTATTCTTGTATATTTAATTTTCTCTCTGCAATTAGTCTTGTACTGTCATTAGGCAAAACCACTCAACAGTAGAGTGGAGTTGCAAATGTTAAAACCTTCCTTTCATTTCCATTTCAAAGATGGGATATAGTATAGTAAGAGTAAAGAGAGGTGAGTCACTTATGAGGGTTGAGTACTCACACAAGAGCAGCACAAGCAGACGATAGCCAGGGACTCCAAGATGCCTGCAGTGCCGACTATCCAGGTGAGTCGCAGAAACAGGATGACCCCCAGAATATTCTGAAGGCAGGGGAGGTAGACGCCCATGAAGGTCCCCATCTGAGGGCTCTGTAGAGGGGTTGGGTCAGAGGGGAGGGTGGTGACATGGAGGTGGGGAGAACAGCCATGTTTAAAGCAATAAGCAGAAAAACATTTTAAATAAAGACTGGAGAAGAAGTCAAAGGAACAAAGGCATATAGAAAAGGGAAGTGAAACGAGAACTAAAAATTGTTTACATAGTTCGAGTAAATTCAAAATCTGTTTGCAGCATCGCAATGAAATAAACAAAGCATGAATTCAATTATTAGTATTATCTGAGATAGTGGTGAATATCCTGATTCATTTTCCTGTACATAATGATGCATAAGATGTGATATTACTCCTGCAAAATTATGTTTTTTAAGCATATATTTGAGAGGGCAGCACAAGCAGACGATAGCCAGGGACTCCAAGATGCTTGATAACGATTTAAGGCTCAGTGACACAGCCATCATTTATATAAACAACTATACAATTCAGTCACCACTGACACAACTTGTGGATAAATCCTTCAAAACTTCCCCCGAAAGCTTTCAAACAAAAGAAACTGTAGTTTCACAACAACAAAAACCCAAACTGTCCAAGCGATCACCTCGTATTCAGAACTACTCCCACAGGTCCAGACAGACAGTGAACGCTTATTTCTTCAAGATGTTCCTGCAAGCTGATGGAAGGGGCCCCAGGACTGTTTCCATACAGAGGACTGAAGCTGTGCTTACACAAGCATCTATGTGCCGCATGGCAGCACAGTGACTACTACTAAGCAACCGGAACAACATGAGCATCAAAGGATCCTGGAGGAGGAAGAGCCCTGTAGAACTGTAGACCAAGAGCAACACAAAGGCTTGTTCTGACTCATACACATCTTAAGCTTTCTCTTTCATTTTCGATAGTTAGAACCACAGTCCTGGTTCTGGCTCTTGAGTGGTCCCTTCCCTCCAGCAATACGGCCTGGGCCTCCAGCAGCTGGTGTCTGTTTTGGCTCCCAGCAGGGACAGGCGGAGCATTGAGGTGAAGGTCTGCTTCTGGCTGAAGGAGCTGCTGCTGCAGGAGCTCTCCACCTCCTGCTGGAGCTCTGACTGCAGGTCCAAGGTGGTGGCTAAGCCGGATCTGACACTGTCCCTGATGGGCTGGTCACTGTTGGAGGCCCAGCTGGATTCTGAGCTGAAGGAGTTTCTGGTGACCCTGTCTGATTTTGTCTTATGAAAAGAATAGTAAAAATAAACCATCTTCTAACTTGTGTAGGTCGTATAGACGCATCAGTATTAAATTCATAACCAGTTTAAATCACATTATTACATTTTTAAATGTAATTTTTAAAACTGATGAGATTTGCAACAACTCCCTCAACATATTCCAAATTGAATATGTTTGCATGAGAAAGTAACTGGATGACTATTTATTATACACCTACATATGGCAAGATTCTATGTACAATGGTTTTGACCTTTGATCTTTGACCAAACACTGATAACGTGTCATAGTAAGCACAAAGCATGAGCAAGGACCCAGAGGTGATCATGTTTGCATACCCCCAGAAGCATATGAATGAAACAAACATGGGTGGTTTCATCGGTCAAAGACCCCGTTATGTAATGAGAGTTCAGTGGGTTTAAAAGAACAGCTGTATACAACCTTAAAGCTCCGACACAAACAAGGCGGTCTGCTGTACCTTAACAGCTTTCTTCTTGGGCCCCTCATCATCATCAGCCTCCTCGTGCTCCTGGGCCCCCTGGGTGAGGTTGGTGTAGTTTGCCAGTTTATTGAGGAGAGTTGACACCATGGGGTTTCTGTCCAACTCTTCCTGCAATTAGAGAAAATATTTTATTAATATGCAGAAACAAAAGAAGGATAAACCTTTTCCAACTTATTAGTTTAAACTTTGCATTCCTCACTCTGGATTTCTTTATTCCCCAATTCCAGTAACACAATGCAAATGTTGACAACATGAAATAATATTCAATTTGCACTCTCTTGTAATCATTTTCCAACTTTAATTTGGCCTTTGAGTGCTCAGCTATCATATGCTTCCAGGATCAAAATGAACATAGCAATATTCAGTTAATTGTTCAAAGCATCTCAGAATAGCAAGGCTGGGCCAGCTTCATGCAGCGCGGGGGAAACCACACTGCTTAATTGATTCTTTAGGGCCAGTTACCACAGAGTGGTAAAGAAAGCAGCTGGAAAGGCAAATGCAGCTCTGCAAAGAGCTAGAACAGGTTGTCAGCTATAGACAAGTTAAATCAAACACCTGCTCATCTGTTTCACTAGGAAATACATCAAAAACTGTTGAAGTTCACAATTACATTGGTAATGAGAAGCTGACCTGTTTATTCTTAACAGGGTTAAATGAACACAAAATAGACAACATAATAAATAGTCAATTAACCACACAAACTGAATTGGCATCAGTGCTCTGCTCTTGAACAACAAGAGTGTAAACCAAGGCTTAAAAAGCCATCAGTGCAAATATTGTGAACTGTATAAAAAAAGCAAAACACACATAAAACCTGAGTAGAAAATAAATAAGTCAATTAACCACATACAAACGTCGTCTTTTAGGGTAAAATAATTCCACACAGCTGACATTTTTATCGATAACTTTAAATTCTTAGTGGGACATGCACAGACAAGTCCGTCCTGTTGTTGTTTAGGGGATGCTGGACAGGTCGCTAGGTGTGCGCTAGGTGTGCCGGAAAACGCGGACCGGATTTTGGGGGGAAAACTGTCAAAAACTGGAATGGATTACCTACATCGGTGCACTGGAAAACAACGGACCGGAGTTTTGAAAAAAAAAAAAAACTGGATTAGGAGTCCGGATCGGGATTTTCCCGTGCAGGCCGATCCGATATTGATATGCATTTTTTTGCTAATATCGGCGGCCGATCCGATCCAAATATCGGATCGGGACATCCCTATACTAAATGTCACCAAAATTACTGGAATCACTTTACCTTACATTTTGTGAAAATAAGGCATCATAAATCAAAAGGTCCCCCTTCATAAACAAAGGTTTAAAAAAAGAGCAACATTGCCTGAAAATCAGGCTACATTTTTCACTTCTTTACCATTATAGTGAGCTAGAGACCTTTTTCATGTTACATATGACAATATTCACGATTATCCCAATAATGGAAATTCACCACAATCAATTAATTGTCACGTGTTTCTTTTTTAAATCGCAATTTGCGATAAAATCTTGTCCCATCCTATTTACATGTTATGTGTAAGAGGCCGACAGCGGAAACAGCTGATCAGTCATGCAAGTAAAATAATTGCTACATCAGAATGTATTTGACAAAGGTTTTATCAGAATTCATTTAGTGGATGAAGTGTTTTTCCACAAAGACAAAAAACACCTCAGTCAACACTTTTCCCCACAGTCGAGAAAGGTTTAGCACATTAAGCTAACTCTGTACAACTTTTCTAATAGGATACCTCAAAACGTGCATACAGTATATGTGTGAATGGAAACAGAGCTACAGTCACGTTTTCTCCTGAGTAAAAGGATTATATCAAGCCGATGATGAAATGTTTACCTCAAAAAGGGCCATGTTGGTGCCATCGTAGGTGTTGCCCTTGTCATTGTCTGTGTTGTTGATGAAGGGACTGTTTTCCTTCGGGAGGCCATCACCTGTGGAAACACAACATAGTTGTTTCTTAGGTTTAAAAGCAAAATATGAGTGGTGGCTGGCGAAGATGGTTGAATAACATTTTGAATATTGTCCTTTAGTATTTGATATAACTGTGTAGAGAGAAGTGAGAGGAAGTTTTGGACAGACTCTCGCCAACTCCTGCATGAATAAAATCAAACAAATGATCAACACTTTATAGATCACATCTGGATCCTGATCCTGTTGATCTGTTCACAACATCCAGAGTTTGTGTTCCCAACCAACAAGCATTTACACAGAAAACAAACCAGAGGTCGTGATAAGAACATCTAAAAAACAATCACTTTGCAAGCACAGTACCAGCAAATTATTATAAAGAATTATTAGGATGAAACCATTTTTTCCCCAAACCCTGCAGACTTAACGCCCCAAAACTGCAGTATACATAAAAGAATGAGGAAAAATTGGCATTGCAACCTTTCATGTTTTATGTTTCAACCAAAACAAACTTTTAGGCCTGTCATTTTAAAAAGCTCACCATCTTCTCTGCATGTCCACGTTAGGAACCATACCAGAAGTCACACAGTTTACGTCACACACAGCAACGAGCCATGTTCAGAGACAACATTCTAGCACCAAACTGTGAACCGCATTTCCTCTTTGTGCTGGGGCTGGAAACCTACACAGCAACACGGTGAGCAAATGTTTTGAATGAGCAGACAGCTAGATCCAGGGATAAGATACCACACATGCTGCAGTCATGTCGAAGAGTAAACAGTGAGGGACAAGATAAGATAATATAAGATAAGATAGTCCTTTATTCGTCCCGCAGTGGGGAAATTTACAGCGTTACAGCAGCAAGACAGTAAAGATAAGGATAATAAATAATAAACATGCATTAACAAGAAAAGTACAATATAAAACAGATATTAACACTATATACAGAAAGTTAAATAGAGTATAATGTATAGTGTACATAATAGACAATTTCCAGAATTTCCACACACATGTGAGTTGAAGATGATCTGTTGAGCATGTTTAGTTCCCGTTGCCTGATGGAAGGATGGAAAAGCTTTGATCGATATAACCTCCAGTCCGCTGGCTCAAAGCTGTGATTCTGAGTAAGAGTGAGCAAGGAAAAGTGTCAGCAGTGGAAGTCGATCTCCGTTCTAGCATGCGACACACAGGTAATGAGAAAAGTCTGGCGGTGGCAGCATCAGCCAAACAAACACAGATAAAATAGCACATTGTGATTTATGTACAATCAAACAATGAGAAAACTACAAATCAAAGCCAATAACATAAACAATAAACATGAGGTGATTCAAAAGGAATGAGGAAAAATACAACAGGAAACAAAACAGAGATAGTAACTATAAACTTGTGAAACAGAAGAGCAAAGACGTCCATAGCAGGGCACCCAAAAGAACTTAGACGAGGACAATGAGGAGAGAAATGTAACAATCCTCCAGACACAACACATCCAGGGACTCCTGTAGAACGAGTCAATCACCATTAAACTGGCAACATCATCCAACACTTTCCAAGCCTCAAAGGCCAACTGAATACAAGCAGCACAACACATTGGCGACCACTTCTGTTTAAAGCAACACTTAAGACGTTTTCCTCTTCTGTCCCCCTACAGGTTGGAAACGGAATTGTCCATTACTGCCGTCGTAAATAATTTAGCCTACTGCAGCCTTCCGTTGCACGCACGTAATTTGTTTGTATGCAGAACCGGCTCTGGAAACGATGAACGATTTGAACGATGTCCAGTGACAAGGTAGAGTAGCTAACGCCTTAGCTAAGATTAGCTAACATGAGCCATAGCGATAGTTACATATATATTAGCACAATAGCTAAGGCCTTAACTAACATGAGCCAATAAAATAATCGACAATGTATTGTACACAGATGCACACTGTTGGAAAAAAATGATTACCGGTATTATTCGCAAATCCAGCAGCAACAAAGCCAAGTCACCATCCGTCTTGCATTTTGTAGCCTCCTTCAGCTCTCGCCAACGAGTGTGAGCCGGTCCGATATTCACTCTCGTACGAGCTCTTTCTTTGTCATGCTCCCGTTTTCTTTTCTTCGCCTCATCGGACATTATACTCCTCTTTTTCTTTGCAGGCTCTGCCATGACGGTAGGGTAAGGTATCTTCCACGCACCTGCCGGGTGTTCTCCCACTGATCACACAGAGCCTCCACCTACCGGCTTTTGTAACGCTTGCCGTAAAGCAGGTCAAATTTGTAGACTCATTAGAACTACAAAACCACTACCCGGCAAGGCAAAGTTATATAGTGCAGTTACAGCCGATAGAGGGCCGCAGAGCGAATGCGGAAGTGCCATTCACTAGGTTTTGAGGTGATGAACCACTGGAACTATTTAAGGCACTAAAAACTCTTTAGTGTTGCTTTGTGCTACGTGTATCTGGAAGTTATGACACTTGGCCTCTGTGAATGTGAAGAATCATGTGTATTGATGCAAGCCACCCTGCTCATTGATTTCTACTTTAAGCACTTGAGTCCACAAAGAGCATGGTTGATTATTGTTTGCACAAGGACTGCAAACAATTCCTTACTTTATTGCTTAATCTGTCAAATAATCATCTGTTCATCTACAATGAAAATCAGAATTTCCCAGGGCTAGTTGACCAATTGACTCATTCAAATAATTTTGTATGATGAACACGTCCAATCCTCGAAATTATTTTTTCAAAGAAAACAAGCAAACCCTCAAATTTGAGTATCTGGCATTTTCCCTGAAAAATTATGATTAATTGCTTATCAAAATGACTGCAGATTCATTTTCTTGACAAAGAAACCATTTACCCTTGGAGGCAAACTGTGAAGAGATATAATTGACTCTATTAATTGACAATTGGTTGCAGCTCTGCACTGCTGTCCTCCAATTCAGCTTTTTAAAAAAGGTACTATGTGAAACAGTTAACATGTATTAACCAGTTTTTATCACCGATGCGTGAACAGATTGGGGCGGTTTTGCTGTAAAAATCCAAAAATTGGTTAACATTTATACTGGCTCCCAAGTGCCTTGCACTTCAGCTTCTCCAGCGTTTGTTGCTAGCTTAGCAAAGTACTGTCCTGAGTCGATAACGTTAGCCAATTCATCCAGACTCCAGGGCCTGATCTGGTTGCTAAATAAGCTAGCCTAAACCTAAGCTCCCTAATAATTACTATGACATACTGTGTTAGCAATAAATGATGCAACGGTACAAAGTAAAGGTGAATAACTAAAGACTGCGGTCTACTAGCCAAGAGCGATGCAAAGTAGGCGCCAGCTACGTCACTGTAACGGAGGTTAAGCTAGCTGTAATGTGGCTATGCTGCATGGATCTGGCTTTGGTTGCTAAATCACGTTAGCTGCCATTGTAAGACTAAGGTGCTCTATTAATAGGAGGCATGTTTGGGGTTCCAGAAGACCTCACTACTCAGGCCTGACAGAAAGGCAGATATAGCAGCATATGCATCTTCATTAGCTCGTCGCTAAACTGCTAGCGTGGAAGTCTCCTAATCCCCATCATCCTCCATTTGGCTTAAGGATCTGGCATATTCCCTTTAACATGAGAAGATCACTCTCAAGGGCTCTGTTTCTATCAAAACTGGCAATGCTTGGTATTTTATTTTAGCATCCTTCAAACAATCCCCTTGGATTATGTAATTGTACGATATTTGTACTCACTCATGTTATTTAAACTTATTTAATTTCACAACCCTTTTCGTGTCCTCATTTATTATTAATGTTATTTTTTACTGTTATTTTCTTATATGGAATCAATGTAATTGTGTGTTGAAAGGAAAAACACTGCTTTAGTTGTGTGAGTTGCATCTGTCCTTCAATGAATAAAAAAAATAAAAAAAAATAAATGAATTTTCATAAACAAATAGCAATATTTCGGTTCATTTTCCATTACATTCTTGGACCCACTGTTGACCAGAGCTCTCTGCTGGGTCTTCTTCATGCATCAGTGGAACTGCATCCTGTGACCTTTGACCTCGCAGTGGGGATTTCATGGTTAACTTTTACTGCTTGATCCAGCTGCAGGGGAATAAGAGGCTTGCAGCATGGCTTAGCCCGGTGGTAATCACAGGGAAAGTCACTATGTCCTTGTACTGTGTAGCTCTTTAAAACAGAGTCTGAGTGGGATAGCAGAACATGTTAGGTGATGGCACAGTGTTCACTAAGCTGGGGTAACGGGGAATGAATTGACGATAATGACCATTGCATTGAGAGGATGCAGCCAAGTGTGAATCAACTTGTCGGTCATCGGTTAGCTTGGTAGGATGCTACACACCATAGGTAATCATTGTCTTAAATGATACTGGCTAAATCCTCTTTGAGGCCCGGTGGCAGGCTTAAACCGGCAGTAATGATTCCAAATCAGGTTTCTGAGGTTTTCTGATGTGTATAGTGGTTTTGAAGTCAATCAGAAAGTGAACAGAATCATTGAAATCACTCCAGGTGAAATGGGTGCATTACACCTGCCAGAATAGTTCAAACAATACAGTTAAGAAAATATATTCAAAGGCTAAATGACTGAAATGAAGAGAAATCCCTCCATGCTTATACTTATACACTAAAAGACAAACACAAAAGCCTTACTTTTGCACACCAAGTCTGTATTATTGGTCTGAAGTTTTTGCATGAATGGAAAGAAATAAGACCTAAAGTTGTGTCAATCACATTTACACACCGACTCTGGACAACTCAGAGCTGAAGTCAATGCAAACCAACGATAACTTCTTCTTCATGTTAATCATTAGCCCCTTTTGTGATTTTTTATCATATGAAAAACTTGGGGTGCAGACCTTAACTGACAATGGTAGCTGGAATGTCATGCTAAATAGAAATAGCTTAAATGTCTGCTGTGTGGCAACATTAAATCCATTATCTCCTTAAATCAGCCAGTGACCTCAGGTTGCACTTGCACATCACCATTCCAAACATAGCAAAGCTGCCAGCTGCTAGAAATCTTCCCAGTGGTCCCAGCAGTGATTGTTGTAGATTATGCAAAAAACAAAGAAAAACAAAGAACATGGAAGAAGAAGTTGCCCGTACATGTGTCTGTCAGCCTGTCTCTACGTGTGTGGATGTGTGAGTGCTGCGGTGTGTCCTGGGGGACATGGTCCACATTCATTTACAGTAGCAGTGACAAGACACTGGCCTAGTTAACAGATGTTAGCCTCGGTGCAGATTACACATGTTGTCATTTATCTTGGACTAGTTCACTCTGCTTCCTGGAAATTCATGTGTATGTCCTCTAACTAGGACAAATATCTGGGCATGATCCTATGGGGCAACACAAAAGGTGCTGGAGGAATGACCTTTAACTAATCAACCTGGGTTTGTCCTCTCGGATATTGCTACGGCATCATCAAATAATAACTGGATTATTTACTTCAGTCGTCACTGCGTTTCCACAACCCTGTCCAGCTCTGCCCTCCCCGGAACCAGCACAGTTATGATGACTGACTAGGTACATACTGCAAAGATGTCAGCCTGCTCTTTGACATTATTACCCATCATGCATTGCACAAAGTCCTAACATCAGCTGCTCGTGTCAGATCAGGAATGCTGAATGTGCACTGCACATGCAACGTTGTTCATAAGGAGCAGATGATGTAAATGTTGGCAAATTTGCACCTGGTCTGACGGAAAGAATGAGAGAACCGTTGAAGAGGGAGAGTGTGTGTGTGTGTGTGTGTGTGTGTGTGTGTGTGTGTGTGTGTGTGCGAGTGAAACTGATGGTGGATGTAAAGGATGTGAAATCTTTAAAGCCCAGCAATATCTCCTTAATCTCATGAGGCTTATCCTAGGATTCAGTTATATGTGCATTATAATGTACGCACCCTGATATGGAATCTATTCATGAAAGAGGCATGATGCGGAGATTTACATATTAAAATGTGGAATTGTACTGCAGAGAATATTCCATTACTGCTCAAACAGCTGATAACCGAATCACATCAAACTTAAGACTACACTGTAGGGTTGCACATCTCTTTGTGATAAACGGTTCGATATGCATCTGGATACACAGGTTACGATTTGATTCAAACACTATATCCTTTTATTACAGACCGATTCGATTCGATTCCATACAGTGTAAGAACGATACGATTCGATTCTACGGTTAATATTTGTTGTAGATATTTTATAAAATAAAGAAGCTGATTCTATGAAAGTGACAATAGTTTCTTTTCAAATATGTAAAATACCACATATCCCCAAGCATTGGGATATGGCACTGGCAAAAAAAAAAAAAAAAAACAGAACAAAAAATCACATGTCAATGTATTTATTTTTAGACATGGACCAAAAAAAGTCTGTCTGAGTTGTTGGCTGGCGGTCACACGGCAGCGTCGCAGCCGCCTACCTGTGCTGCGCCCGCCTCTCCACCTCCTCCATGTTCCGTGTTGTCCCTTGTTTATAACTCATACAAGCTAGCCAGCTACGGCGTTTCACGGGCAGCTTCAGCTCTTGTGTTGTTTTAGAGACGCTGGCGTAATGCCGCCCATAGATATGATGCCGCCAACCGCTTCAAAGTCTCACGATACCCGATCCATGACTCTATAACCGATTTATCTAGGAATTCATTGATAATTCGTATCGATTGAGGAGGCTGCTACCGATGCAGCCGTATCTCTCACTTGTTGAACCGAATATCCGGTCGCATCGGTTTATCGTTTACAACCCTACTACACTGAAGCAGTGGACCGTTTTCTTTTTTAAACAAACAGGATCTGAACAGAGTTAACGGCCTGTTTCAAGCATGGGGCGATTTGAAAATATCATGTCACGATTATCCAGCCAAAAGAATTATCCTTAAATGTTTCAAAATGGTAGAAACTATTATTTTATGCATAACAGAGGAGACACATCCTTTTTCAGTGACAGCAAGCTAGACAGCTTTTTTAAGTCACTCATGCCATTATTTATGATTGCCCTGATAATGGAAACTCACCACTATCAACTTATTTTGAGTGCTTTTTTTAAATCAGGATTCACAATCAAATCCAACATCGTCTCTTCAATAGATGTGTTTGCGGCAGTTGCAACACTTTTTAAATAAAAGGATTGGAAAGATTCATGCAGGCAGAGAAACAAGTAATATCCTATAGACCCAGAGCAGCACCTGGCAGTCTGTGTGAGGTAAACTGTTGTATGGACTAAGCTACTGTAAGAATTATTATTATATTATCATTGTGTCGTTCCCTCTTCTCAGTTTGCATGTCTATAAACGTGGCGGTGTCCCAACATATACACACCGCCGACCGTGTCGGGAGAGCTCATCCAACCAACAGGGCCAACAATCATGTTTTGAATCTAATTGACTGTAGTGTTCACTCTCATCTTACGACAAACTCTGGGTGTTCAGTTCATATTAGAGCCTGCTAGCGGGCCGTATGGACTTTTTGGTTTTGTTGGTTTTTTTATCATAAATGGATGGCAACAGAATTAAACCCAAATAGTTGAAGCCAGACTGAATAGAGAATTCAAGAATCCTGCTGGTCTGTCTAGAATAAAGGAGGTAGGAAGAGGGGGGGGGGGGGGGACCTCTTGTCTAACTTTTGATGAATGAATGCAGGTGTGTTCCACTTTTGCAGGTGTCAAGCAGAGGCTCCCTGTGCTATAGCGCATTCGGTGACCCCTTAAAGTGTGACATTGCTAGTGTGTGTGTGTAGGAACATGAGCGCAGGACTGTGTTTTGTATTTGAGTTCTCTACATTTAATTGATTGCAAACTTAATACATTAGAATGAATGAAAGAGCTCGGTGCTAAAGACAGCTCAAGCTTTAGCTCTGAGCATTTTCAGGAAATTAATTCAACATTTTGAGTAATGTTACTGAAGGAATTTTCAGAGGTGACGATTCCGTCATATAAGACAGGCCTCTAGTTTTATAGGACTATATTATAGTTTTAGTCAAATTACTACAACTGGCTACATTTAACTACTTGGCAGTTTACAAACCATTTTAGATGGATCTCCTAACCTTCAGGGAAGCTTTCAGCACATAATGCAAATCAACCTGCCTCTACTTAAGTAAAACACACACACACACACATGCAGGTAAACATGCAACAACTCCCTCACATTATAATACATTTGGGCAAAGTCATAGTATCATTGCAGGATAAAGCAATAACAAGGGCAGATGTTTTCTGTTGATGCCCATGCTAGACTGCCCCAGCATCTGATCTTTAAAGAGCATCAGTCGGTGATGTTACATAAAGGAGTGGGATTTCCCTGCCTCAGCGCCAGCACACTGCACAGCTGAAACCAGTTCTCCTCCTCCCCCTTCTGCAGGAAGGACAGCTTCCAGGTCGTACACCGAGGGCAATAATATCGATAGAAGTTTTTTTTTTCTCTAAATCGTACAATGTTACATCTCAATGTCATGTGCAATATAACTTTCAATATATCATGTGCCATATCATCTTTTATTCCTTCTCATTAACAGTCATACATTATTGGCAATATTGTTTTCTACTTGTTAACTTATTCTACAAAATGTAGTAACTGTTGTTAGCATTACCTCATAAACTGTTTTACATACATTACATTACAATTTTATTCTTGTTTTTAGTCGCATGTTGTTGCAATTTACTTGATCCACTTTAGTATAATTATTTGTCTAAATCTGAATTGGTCTTCTGCTATTTTGTTCTGCACTGAACTCACTTAGAGTTATTACTCCATTGTTTTATCTCATTCTTCTGTTGTCATTTTCAATCACTCTTGGGGCCCAAAAAGCTCTTATCTTATTCTTCCACCATCCTCTGTCTGTATTTCTCGTGACTTTTTGTTTTCTGCTCACATCCCTGGGCTAAATATCAGACTCAATCAGCACTCTGTTTAATGAGCGCAACAGGTTCACCAGCAGGTACAGCTACACTGAGGATGGTTTCGCTCAGCCTCTCTGGTCACTGTGGTAATAAATGAACATGCATCCTATTTATAACCACTAAGCTGCACACTGTGATGACGTTGTAAGCTGCCTAACACTGGCAGAGTTAGCCCATGGTTCATTGTAATGAGAAGAAAAAAAGACTGAGGGAGGGAGGGAAGTGAGGGTTAGCTTTAGGAGGCACTGTGCGTCCCGAAGGTTAATTTAAAACAGAAACTTCTTCAGCTTTAAGATTACGAAACAGCAGAAAGATAAAAGCAAAATGACTTCATTTATATGTAATTTAGTACAGATGTATTCTACCTGCTGGACAACACAGTGCATACATGGTGAATAAGTATAAGTAAGTACCGTGATGTGCCCAGTGTTCCATATAGGATCACAGTTCATCAAATATCAGCACTGTTGACTTAGTGAGCCCCCAACAACAGAGGCACCGCAAAGGCACTGGCTGCTAATACTTTTCATCAATCAAACAACTTCCTCATAAAGCTGCCCCAGAACAAGAGAGGGGAAAAGCTACAGAGATCAAAAACATTACACCGAATATCTCCAACATAGGGACAATGTATTAGCTTGGATATAGTGGTGCTAGTAAAGGGCAACTGAAGGAGGACTTTAGTTGTGAAAAACTTACCCTTTCGTCGCGAGCCTCCCCTCTGCTCCATTCTGAGGAGCGGGGCAGAAAAAGGGGAAGGAAGGGAGGGGGGTCCAAGTAGTGATCCCTGGGGAACTCCAGTAACGGGGGTCCAAATTATAGAGATACTGTTAGTAAGGTGCAGAAGTCAGGAATGCTGCCTGTGCTGCGTGGATAATGTGAGGATCAGCTATTTCTGTGACAGCGTGTGTGTGTGTGTATGTGTGTGTGAGAAAAGTGTCCGGTGATGACGATGTCAGCGACATCAGCCATGCATCACAAAGCACCCTCACCCTCCCACCGACAGACCTACCCACACACGCACGCACACCTCCCTGAGCTGATGATCCCTACTGCACACACGCGTGCATGTCCGGACACACACACACACACACACACACACACACACACACACACACACACACACACACACACACACACACACACACACACACACACACACACACACACACACACACACACACACACACAAGGAGGAGGAGCAAAGAGGTGAGGGAAGCAGAAAGCAGCTTTGGAGGAGAGTTGCAGGATAGAAGGATGGATGGATGTGCACACACATGTATAAACCGGAGATGAGACAGCAAGAAAACAAAGAAATCAATGCAAATATGCAGTGAGCCTGTGGTGCAGAGAAAAGACTGGTCAAGCAAAGTAAAAGCTGTGCCGTTTATCATTTTGAATCAATAACCGTGTACTATTTTAAAGTGAAGGTGCTGCCTCAATGAGAACTTTCATTTTCAATCTGACCTCCAGCTGGAGAGGCTGAATCGATCAGCAAAGCACAGAGATCACACAGGACAATACAGCTGGAGGCTACCACAATGTACTGTATGCTGGATTTGGTAGGAGCCATCCAATCACAGGCATGTTTACATCCATTTTAATATTAACTGATTCTAATGATATGGACTACAATATAACCAATAAACGGTTCTATGAAGAATTGCAATTCCTTGTTGAACGATTCTGCATCGATGCAGTAAAGTCTATGATCGAGTTCGTTTTTTTTTTATTTCAAAAATATTTTTTGGGGGGGGCAATCTTTCCACATTTAAGTAATGTATCTTTTATCTGTATCATACAAAAAGGAATTGGTTTGAAGGATTTGAAGGAAACATTCTCATTATATTTAAATCCAAAATAGGATGCATCGAGAATCGTTTAATAATGGAATCCTGAGCCTCTGAATCATAATCGAATCAAATCCTGAGGTGACTGACAATTCCCACCACTAATAATTGTAGTAAACTTAACGAAGCCTGGGTAACCCCATACATATGCAGGTTTGAAACTAAAGATCCTTTCCGTTATCAATTAGTCTTCTGAAGAATAAATTCATGATTTAGTATATAGGTCATTTTATATTTCCATACAGCACTTTTTCTTGTAATCCCACCTGGTTTTGTATACTTGTGTGATAATATAAAATACTTGAGAGGGGAAAAATAATTTTCACATTTTATTTGGAACATTATTGCATGATAATCTGATATTCTTAAAAAAAAAGAAGTGCTATCTGCCTTTGTGAACAGAAAGGACATTGTTAAGAGTGATAGGAGAGAGAGCAGGACGGACCCAAACCTGCGGCCTCTGCAGTAAGGACTCAACCCAATGAGCTATCAGACGCCACAAAACCATACCATCTTCAGAGAATGAGTTAGTATTTGATCATTGTTACCAGTTGAGCCAGCTAAATTGTGCATCACAATATCTCGACATATGATTTCATCATGATGATTCCATTGAAAGATGATACATTTTTATTGTAGTGTCTTATTGTATTACGCCTATAAGATGTCAAACCAAATGCATGGCCATTACTATTTCCCTGAGGCCAAGGGGAGGTCTTCAAGGAGAAGAAGTAAAGACTGCTTGATCAATGCCTTAAAATAATAATGTGTAGTACTTTTTGTTGAATGACTAATTAATTATTTGACTCTTACAGCACCAACACCAACACGTGCACCATTATATTTTAATGAAATGAATGAATGAATATGTACTACATTCCTCTCCTCTATGCATGTCCCTCCTATCTGTCTGAAGGGGAAACTATTGTTATTTTTCAGATTTTGAGCTTAGATATTCACTTGATCAAGGAACAACATTTGAGCATTCCTGTAAACCAGAGATCTTCAACAGGGGTCCATGACCTCTAGGAGGTCTGCAGAGTTCCAGCAGGGGTCCCGAAATTATTTGATCCCAAAATTGAAGTATGTCCAAAAATACACATTAACAGAAAATACAATACAATAAGCAAATACAAATCTTCCTATTAATTCAATGTTATCTTTAAATATTTTTTTTGGCCTTTTATTGGCTTTATTCATAGAACAGCTGAAGATATGATAGGAAACAGGTTGAGAGAGAGGGGGAGTGACACGCGGCAAAGGACGCCCAGGCCGGGAATCGAACCTGGGGCCGCCGCAGCGAGGACAAAGCCTCTGCACATGGGACGCCCGCTCTACCAACTGAGCTAAACGGCGCCCCTTAATTCAATGTTATGAGGTGAAATTGTACGACAGTGAATGTAGAAATGCCAATATAGGATTAAAATATGTTCTGTAAATGTATCTGTCAACAATTATTATTGGAATGGCTTAGCATTGTAAACATACATCATTACAAAGTACTCTCATACATGGCACTATCGGCTGCACTACACATTATTATTGACCGGTTTAATAATGCAACAAAATAATATACGATATGTAATAGGAGGTCCCTCTACCGGGTCACTATAGGACTAGGGGTCCTGAAAAACGTTGAAGACCTCTGGTGAAAACCCTAAATATTGTCATTCCACTTGATTAAAATGTTTGTTTTTAGTGTCATCAGAAAACCAAAGACTGTTCTGCATCATGTACCCCTACGTTGAACTCATGTGAGACAGACTGAGCTAGAAGGTGCCACGGATGTGCCACGCACAGCCCTACAAACAAGCTAGACAATGGCCCAGCAGAGTCTTGGCTACCCAGTAATCTGGCCGTCTAAGAGCATGTGAAGTGGGCACTAATCAGATAACCAGATTAGTCTAATCCTGAACTTTTTATAAAACACAGGAGCCATGTTGAGGCTCACTTTCTGCTGCCGTCTTCTGGCCACTGGCCACCTGTCAGTCAGGTGAGTGTCCTTCACCAGGCTGTGACGAACTGACCGTTGGTGGATTCAGCAGAGGAGCCACCTATGTGTGGGACTGTGCCACTGAGGATTAAACACTTGAGACAAAACTGGAGGATTTCTGAGAGCAATTAATAAATAATCATTGAATTCATACCCCCGTGACTTTGAAAATCAAGTCCAATCGCTTAATGGAAAAACTTGATATTCACACAAAAAAAATTCTGACTACCTGAATTCAAAAGCTGCAATGTCCACCTGACTTTCACGTGAAGACAAAACTGAACATCCGCTGCCGCAGCATTAATTTGACAGATGTGTCAAGGCAGAGCTTTAAAAAGGGACTATCAAATTACACAGTAAGAAGGCTTTAGTAGTATCAAACTCCACTGATTTGATGTCAGATGGCTGCTGTCAGTTATTTTCTCTGCATGTATGTGTGTGG
The DNA here is from genome assembly GCF_963514095.1 of Eutrigla gurnardus. NCBI lineage: Eukaryota > Metazoa > Chordata > Actinopteri > Perciformes > Triglidae > Eutrigla > Eutrigla gurnardus. Next base: position 21,894,469 of record NC_139929.1, on the reverse strand, counting down.
GAGTGTGTGTGCACGCGCACACATAAGTGTCCATGTGTTGCACTTAATGATGCCCTAAGCCTTTAAACCCTTCAGGTAAACAACACTGTCTGTTATGCAACACTTACTGACTGAGTGTATAAAGGGTTCAGAGTTTATCTGGCACTTCAAATCATCCATACTATGACGGGAGTAGTGGTTGGAAATTGATCTGTCGTGTGACAGAAACCAGGACCATGTTCAAGCCAAGGTTTCATCATGGGGCAACATTCAATGAACATACTGAAGTTTTATGTGTTCAGTTAGTGAACCACATCCATTTCCTCCATCTAATATACATATAAGGTTTCAGCTGAGACAGGGACGGAATCGCGGAATATGACAATGGAACTGGAATCAGCTGCACACACACACACACACACACACACACACACACACACACACACACACACACACACACACACACACACACACACACACACACACACACACACACACACACACACACACACACACACACACACACACACACACACGTATATTTGCACAGGGTATCTTAATAATGAAGAATTAGAATTATAAGATGATCATAATAATCATATAAGAAGTAAAAACTTGGTAAAAAATGACCTAAAAGAATATTAGAAACACACAAAATCTGACATTTTCTCCTCATGTTTCATTACAGGTTTTGAAGACCAGTACTTTCTGACATATGTCATTTTCATGGAGAGATGTAATTATTCAACCTTCTCCCAAGCATAGGCTCCCCCCACAGCAACAGTCTGAACCTCAATGATGTCTGGGCAGTGGTTACAGATGCTAGCTACTGCATTAAAGCATACAGGGAGTTTCTGATAGGTGTGATTCCCAACAGTGTGCATGACCCGTCTCTGCCATGTCATCAATCTGGTGGGTGAGACGTGGCAGCACTACAACTACCTCTCGGAAGTAATATGGGTGAGATCTGTCTTCTCCAGAAAGCATGCAAGAAAGAGAAGATGGGTGAGCTTCCTCAACATTAAGGAGAGAGTGCAGGCCAAGGCCCCTCCCGAAGCAGTGAACACCAGATGGAACACATGGTTTGAGGCAGTGAAAGACCATGCAGAGCATGTTCATCTGTATAGAGTTCTTGTTGGCAGAACATTCCTCATCCCAGACAGTCACAAACATCCTCAGCATACCGGAAACAGAGGAGAAGGTACAGACCCTCACTATCAAGCTGACCTTCATCTCCGAGGGCTGCTCCAAACTGATGACGGCTCCGACGATGGAACCCACCGTCCCACAGCAGTTTCTGCACAGAATGTAATGGAGGATCTGGAGACCTACCTTGTGAATGGAATGGCAAAAACATATGGATATGGTGCCCAAACTGATGAGCTACTGAGTAAGATGGGGATTCAAGAGAGGAGAGGGGTGCTCGATCATCTCCATGATGCATTTCACCTGGCCTTCACAAATTTCTCAAAGCTCTGGGACACACATCCAGCCAAAGAGATCTACACGTTGGTTAGGGTCTTTGATCCGAGGCAGGCTCCAGCCATGGAAAAGCAGATTGAATCCTACACACAACTGAAAGCCCTGACAAATGCATCAGCAGAGTTGAGTGAAGAAAGGATTACCTATCAGCACTGTTTGTCGAGAGAGGTTGGACCTCCTGGTTTGGCTCTTACTGAATACTGGAGAGGCCTGGGTGTTAGATTTCCCAAAGTTTCAGAGGTGGCAGTGACTACATCTACTTCCCAGTCAGTTCAGTCGACTGTGAGAGGAGTTTCAGCAAATACAAGACTCTACTCACAGATAAGCAGGAGGCACTGACTGAGCTGAACTCAAAGAGGCTCACAATCAAGTTCTACAACGAAGATGTCAGTGAACGATGGAAGACTTGAACATGAAAATGGACAAAGGACAGACTCATACAACAAGCTCAACAACCAGTTCTGTAAGTTTTTCCTGTATTGCAATGACATGTTTTTTTCCCTCAGATGTAAGGATGGTCAGATGGAAAGCACTTTCATTTACAGAAGGATGGCATTTTTATTTATAATGTGAATCACTTTAGTTTTTGTAAAAATATGATACATTTTGCGTTATAACCATTTTGAAGCACTTTCTTTGAAAAAATATAGTGCAATGTTTATTGAATGTTTTTTTCTGTAAATGTCTAATGTTCTTTATGAGTTGTTGAATTTTGATTCATCTACCACATGAGTATACACATGATTAAAAAATACTGTATAATTGCAAAACACAGAATTCAGAAAAATTAGAATGGAAAACATGGAATTTAATTAAAACAGATTTCATAGGGCCCTAAACAGGGTGGGAGTTAGAGCATGACATTTTTCGGGAATTCCCGCGGGTCACGTGATTCCCGTGGGATTCCCGCGGGATGGGAGTCAAAGTTTTATTAATCCCGTGATTGGGACGGGATGGGAATAAAAATCATCGGGAGCGGGCAGGAGCGGGAACGCCATTAATAGATGATGATTTTCAGCCGTGTTAAACAACCAAAAGGACAGACACGTCCGTTTTTGTAGTCATCTTTCAGTGAGCCAAAACTATTTTGACTTGCGTTAGCAAGTCAAAAGAACTACACATCCAACAGTGCTTTGACTTCCGGCCGGGCCGGCCACTACCGGAAGTTAAATGCGCGGAGGGAGGTAGAGGCGATGAAGCCGGGAAGCGAGAGCTACAGACTAAAGTCCGACACAATGATCCGTCGGTGAGATTAACTGACTTTATTGGGAAGTCGCAAATATTGCATAGATTCATGCGAGTTGATTGTGATGAAAAAAAAAAAAAAAACAGAGTTGGATGGGAGTGGGAGTAATTTTGAGTGGGAGTGGGAGTCATTCTACAGGAGTGGGACGGGATGGGTTTTTTTTTTTTTACTCCGGCCCGGGATTGGGATGGGATGGGATTTTTTCTCTGGGAGTGGGATGGGACGGGAGTGAAAATCCACTCCCGTGTCATGCTCTAGTGGGAGTCACAAAGAAGAAAAAAGACAAAGAAGATAATAGGGGTCAGCCAAGGATTGGGGGATCAATGTTACTTAGTGCTGCTTACACCTGAATCCTCACTCATATGTGTAAACATGAGCATGAGATAGGGAAAAGAAGTTTGTGATTACTGCCGCTCCATTGCCACTGTTTAATATGAACACAAAGTTCCTGTTTTTGAGCTGAGATGTGTACCGGGCCAGAGACTTTATCCACCTTAAACTGAATGGTTGACTGACAAACTATGAAATTCAAACATTTCTCTCTGTTACATGCCATAAGAGCCTTTTAAAGGCAGGACCGATACAACAGTATAATTTCAAGAGTAGGGCCGTGAATCGGCAAGAATCATGCGATAGGACATGTTACACTTCAATATATTCCAACACTGAAAGCATAAAATATTATTTTAAGAAGTAGTATTAAACACACTGCCATATGCATAACTTCTGAATAGAACAATGGAGCATCTGCTTTGCATTTCACTGCAACAAGTGTTTTTATGAATAGATTATGTAATCACCCTGTAAATTTTCTTTCTCAAAATTAACACCTGCATTAGATTAGATCTGCTCATTAGTCTGCAGTTAAAACGGAGTGATCACACCTTGGAGAGCTGTTGCACCAAGTGGATTGACATGAATCATGGCTCCAACACGAGAGATGTCAATTGAAACAAAGGTGAGAATTATCAAATTATCAAACAAAACATGGTAAATCATCACGCAATGTTGCAAAAGATGTTCTAAAATCTGGACCAAGTACAAACAACATGGGAAGGTTGTTAAAGGCAAGCATACTGGTAGACCAAGGAAGACATCAAAGTGTCAAGACAGAAAACTTAAGGCAATATGTCTTAAAAACAGAAAATGCACAGCAAATCAAATGAGGAACAATGGAGGGAAACTGGAGTCAACGTCTGTGACCCAACTGTAACAAATCAAAAGGAAATGGGATTTACATACAGAAAAGCTAAACGAAAGCCATCATTAAGACCTAAACAGAAAAAAACAAGGTTACAATGGGCTAAGGAAAAGCAATCGTGGACTGTGGATGACTGGATGAAAGTCATATTCAGTGATGAATCGCGAATCTGCATTGGGCAAGGTGATGATGCTGGAACTTTTGTTTGGTGCCGTTCAAAGGAGATTTATGAAGACGACTGCCTGAAGAACACAGTCATTGATGATATGGGGCTACATGTCCGGTAAAGGCACTGGGGAGATGGCTGTCATGACATCTTTAATAAATGCACAAGTTTACATTGACATTTTGGACACTTTTCTTATCCCATCAATTGAAAGGATGTTTGGGGATGATGAAATCATTTTTCAAGATGATAATGCATCTTGCCATAGAGCAAAAACTGTGAAAACATTCCTTGAAGAAAGACACATAAGGTCAATGTCATGGCCTGCAAATAGTCCGGATCTCAATCCAATTGAAAATCTGTGGCTGAAGAAAATGGTCCATGACAAGGCTCCAACCTGCAAAGCTGATCTGGCAACAGCAATCAGAGAAAGTTGGAGTCAGATTGATGAAGAGTACTGTTTGTCACTCATTAAGTCCATGCCTCAGAGACGGCAAGCTGTTATAAAAGCCAGAGGCGGTGCAACAACGTACTAGTGGTGTGTTGAAGTGTTCTTTTGTTTGTTTTTCGTGATTTCATAATTTTTTCCCTCAGAATTGAGTGATTTACATAATTTCTTCCCTCTGCTTGGTCTAAAAAAGTAACTGTTACTGACTACGACAATTTTTTTCTTACTGACAAACACCCAACGGATATATAAAACACTGATGTTTTTTATACCTCTGTAAAACATGTTTTACAAATTGATCTTAGAATATGCAAACACCTGCAGATGTAGTCGAAACAAGCTAGCAAGCAGGTCAACTTTAGCAAGTGCACCTACCATTCCAACCTATTTAACATTATTCAACCGTTTAAAATGGAAAGCAACGTTACGAAATGTCATCCAACCTACTATGTGTCATAATGTTTAGGAACCCTGTGTTCTCTTGCTTTTCAATGGCTAGATAATACCATGTTCTAAAAACACATCAAATGGAAATTAATCTTCCAAACTACTCTTCTATGATTTAACATACACATGATGAGCATCAAAGGCAATTGACTATGATATCTGCAAAAGACAGTGAAAACATCTTGGTTGACACACAAATGGAATTCTAGAAAGAGTTGACATCCATCTGTACTTTAAATTTCAAAATCATCCCAAGTAAATACAGTGAGACAGCACCTCAATATAGTAGTCTTCCGGCCAAAAGTGCAAATGAATCACAGTCATGTGAGAACAACAAAATCATCTGACTGCCCTCAGGCAGGCAAAACCTTTTCCCTAAAACTAAGCAGTCTCCACCCAAAGCAAGCAAAACTATGTCATTCTTCTATGACCTCAGGCAGAAAAGGAATCACGCACACCACCCACAAGCATGTACGTATACACAAAAGTCAGTCCACCCTTATCCAGATGAGTCTCAGGATGGGAGGAAGACACTGTCCATTTTCTAAACTTGATGGCGGAAAGGCGAGTCAAAATATGTAAAGTTTGTGGCGAGATAGCACCCCGGATTTGCAGAACGAGTGAGACATCACACGGGTGGCCGCATTCTCATCTATGGACTCATCGCCCATGTGACGACCTCCGTCACAGAGGCGTAATATTCGGCTTTCCGCCTCAGCGAGCATTTACACTGACGACAGGGCGGAATAAAGGCGTGTTACTCCCGCAATAAAAAGGCAGTGTAAAAGGGGCTATGGACCATAGTCATTCTTGTCATTTCCAATGTGTCTTTTGTCATCCAATCATGCAGGTTGCATTAACTTTCAAATCCGTGTCAGAAAGATGTGGAGACACATGTGGACACAGGTAAGTTCCTATCTGGTGCTGCTGATCACAAAGGTTGCATTGAAAATACCACGGCCAGAGTCCAAAAAGAAGGAACTGGAACATTTTACAATGTTTGGACAGGGCGGGGCCACTCAACAGGAAGTTGGAAGCAGCAGTCATTTGGACTTTCTGGCTAAAAAGTTCAATGCAGAAAACTTTCACCTGGCTAAACGATTCAACATCGTTTACCATCAAACTGACATTGCAATACTTTTTCTGCAATATATTGCGATATGAAGAAAATACAGGATTTTAAAATATGAAACGAAAACGTTCACACTCACAAAGCGGGTTAATGTGACGCGTTCTGTGTTTCAACCCGGCTCTGGTGGCCAACACTGCCACAGGCCCCTCCCACTCTGGACAGTCTGCCCGGTTGACTGTCGCACCTAGAGCCTCATTCCTCCCCACAGGGAGGGAGTGGGAAGTGCTAAGTCCACAGACCTGGGAAGCGGTGAGGTCAAAGTGACGGGGCTGTAGAGCTCATGGTTGGATCCATCAGCCACCTTCAACCTGGGCCTTTCCAAATCAGCCAAATATAGCGGGTCACAGCGCATCGCTACAGTTTTGCAAACCTCAAAACTGTCATGTCACAAGCAATGCTTGAGGCTTGTTGTAACAGAGGTAGTCTTATTGCATGCATATACATATTTTTCAAGGATTGTCTTGCTAAATCAAGTATTCTGTGAGCTTATAATTTATGTCATGTCCCAGTCATTGTCTCACTGCCTATATGAAAGTAACTATCTTATCTCTCCCCTGCATTAAGTCTTCACTCACAGACAACGCCGCCATCAGCAAACAACACCACAGAGACAATGGGCAGCCTTGACTCATTTATCTACAGCTAAAATACATTTGAGGGTTGAGTGTGTGGGTGAATGTCATGGATGCTCATGGTGATTTTACAATCTCTTATTCTATTGAGTAGTGATGCCTTACACTCTAAAGGGCATATCAAATATTAAAGTAGAAGCAGGAAAGATGGGCAAGTGTAAAGATTTGAGCGACTTTGACAAGGGCCAAACTGTGATGACTAGATGAATGGGTCAGAGCATCTCCAAAACGGCAGCTCTTGTGGGGTGTTCCCGGTCTGCAGTGGTTAGTACCAATCAAACGTGGTCTAAGGAAAGAAAAGCGGTGAACTTGTGACAGGGTCATGGGTGGCCAAGATCACTGATGCACGTGGGGAGTGAAGGCTGGCCGGTGTTGTCTGATCCAACAGGGGAGCTCCTGAAGCTCAAACTGCTGAAAAGGTTCATACTGGTTGTGATAGAAAGGTGTCAGAACACACAGTGCATCACAGTTTGTTGCGTATGGGGCTGCCGCAGACCAGTCTGAGTGCCCATGCTGACACCTGTCCACAGACCAGGCAGGGTGCCGTGCTGACCTGGACCACGGAGCAATGGAAAAAGTTGGCCTGGTCTGATGAATCATGTTTTCTTCTACATCAGGTGGATGGTTGGGAGCGTCTGCGTCTCTTACCTGGGGAACGCATGGCCAACCGCGGAGGCAGAGGGTGGCAGGGGGGGGGGCGTGGCCACCTCACGCTGAATCCTGGCCACCCTATTGGCCACCCCTGGCCTGACCACAGGCACCCATGCAACCATCCGCGCAATGCGGAACCTTTCCTGCACTGCCACAGCAGTACCGGACACTTTTGTGTGCGCACATCCTGGTACCACGCGACCTGAGTCTCAACACTGAATACCGGCGGCGGCCTTGTGGAAATGCGACTGAACAACAGATAATTACAGGTAAAAGTGTTTAAATGCTAGTAATCTAACATACAAGAAAAGATAGTAAAAGTATAAGCATTGTCTAACTTCTTTATGCATCGGTGAAGTCGTACTTAAACTGTTTAGTAAGCTACATGAGGCAAAAAAAAAAAAACCTGATGTCACATTAGTCATTCCAACTAGAGTCATTACTTTTTGAATAATTTTGATAACAGGATAATTGACTAGAATATCTATTGGTGTTAGATAACTCCCGCAAATAAGTTAAATCAAACATAAATATGTTATAGTTTGTAAACGTGGTCAGTTTTATTGTTTGTTTTTTGTTAACTTTGCAAGTACTAGCTATAATGATGGTGGTACTGTTGATCTGCATTTGGCATTGGTGCACTGTATTATGTCAGAGCAGCACAGGCATGAAGAGGAAGAGAAAGACAGCAGATATAGCTTCCTTCTTCTTCAGCAAGGGAGCAGTGAAGAAGCCAGCTGAGGCACAGAGAGACATGCAGGATGAACAGACAGGGACAGATTCAGTGAGTGAGTGCCCAGTTGTCCCAAGTCAGCCTCCAGGTTCTCACACTTGCACTTGGCCATACTGTTACCCTCTTTGACAATGTCCACTAGTGTGTTATGTTCAAAAACAGGTCATGATGAAAGTAGTTTACATTAATTTTAAAAAACCTTTTTAGAAACCCATACCAGTGACCCAAGAGGTCCTCCGGGTAAATATTTCATTCACATGTTTGGTTCTCTTGTGTTGCTGTCCTCTTATTTATTCTGTCTATTAAACAAATCATGCAGAAACAGTTATAAACCTTTTTGTAAAGCACCTTAAAATGTGACACTTCTATTTTTAGATGTTAGTGAACCTCATCAGCAGACAGACTCGGAGAGTGAGGGAGAGCAGCCCCCAGCACTGTACCGTGGATCAAGAGGACCCCAAAGTAAATAATTCAGTCTTACATTTGGCTCCTTCCAGTGTACGCTGTCTGACTGGTGTGTCTACAGTACCAGAGATTTAAAACATGACTTGAGAACTGATAATTATTGTTTTTCATTACTATAATAAAACAACTAATGGCTATAATAAAACAACAGTTTCCTGTGTATTCCTGTATTATGGAGGTGTGTGGTTTACAGTAGGTGACCTAAATATCGCTATATTTTACAGTGATACATTGCCTACCCAAAATGATCACATAACCATCCTGGCCACCCCACAGAAAATGTCCTGGCTCCGCCACTGCGCATGGCACCAGGATGCATTATGGGAAGAAGGCAAGCCGGCAGAGGCAAGTGTGATGCTTTGGCAATGTTCTGCTGGGAAACTGTGACACATAGCACCTACAGAAGCATTGTTTAGAGACCATTTAGACCAGGGGTCTCCAACCTTTTTTAGGATGAGAGCTACTTTCAAAAAATAAAACAAGTCGCGAGCTACTTCTACTCCCCTCATTTTTGTTTTGTTTTTGCAGTGTATATTAGCACATTTTAATATTATTATATGCTTACCTTTAATGAGATTTCTGACACTGCATGCTGTCGATCAGGGCATTGTAATCTGGTGTGTATCCTGAGAGATTCACTCTGATGCAGTCATCCAGGTGGGCATCAGTGAGACAAGTTCGGAACTTGGACTTGATAAAGTTCATGTCAGAAAAGGCAGATTCGCACAGGTATGTTGAGCCAAACAGGGTAGCACATTTCATGGCTCCTGTGCTAATGTTGGGGTACTTCTTTGCATCCACAAGCTTCCAGAAATCAGCAGCAGACTTATGTGACTTCAACTGGATGTCATTTTGCAGACTGAGAATTTCCATCTCCAAATCAACAGCACTGAGACTGAACACCTCACCCATCTGTTCAGAAATGTCAGATATGTCCACATCCATGAAGGGGTTTGAAATAAATGTGGCACAGGGCTCCAGCCTCACAAAGTCTGTGAATCTGCTCTCAAACTCCTCACCCAGCCTGGTCAAGAGGTCTATGTATTTCTGGATGTCCATGGCCCCAGATGCAGCAGAATTTTCTTCCAGCATTTTGTGCACAGAGGGGAAGTGCTGCATCTTCCTTTTCTTCAGTTGTTGGAGAAACAGGCCCAGTTTTGCCTTGAAAGCCTTGACAGCACTAATCATGTCACTGATTGTCTTCCCCTTGCCTTGCAATTCCCAGTTCAGGTTGTTTAATTTCTCTGTCACATCTGCTAGAAATGCCAGGTCCAGTAGCCATTCAGTGTCAGACAGCAGAGTTGTATCCTCATTTCTTGCTTCCATGAAAGCTTTGATCTCTGTCAGAAGTGCTCAAAATCGATGCAGGACTTTTCCTCTGCTTAGCCATCTGATTTCTGTATGCAGCAAAAGATCGCCATATTCTGATGACAGTTCCTCCAAAAATAACTTGAAACTTCGATGTTGTTTGGCCTTTGCTCAAATAGAATTTATTATCTTTATGACAGGTGTCATGACATGATCAAACCCCATGACTTTGGCACAAATGGACTGTTGGTGGATGATGCAATGATAGTTCAAAAAACGAGGAAAATCCGGGTCTGCTTTGCATTTTGCAATGAAGCCATTATGCCTCCCTGTCATGGCCGGGCATCCATCAGTTGTTATTGACACCAATTTTTCTAATGGCACATTCTTTTCGGCAAAGTAGTTCTTCATCTGGGCATTTACGTTGTAAATGTCCAGGCCTCTGGTTGTTGTTTTCAAAGGTAGCAATGTGAGAAATTCCTCTTTAACGGAGAAGTCTTCAAACACCATTCTAATGAAAACCGCCAACTGAGCAGTGTCGCTTGAGTCCACTGATTCATCACACTGAATTGAAAACCATTTGCACGTACCTATGTCATGTTCCAACTGCCCCTTTGCGTCCTCTGAGAGCGCAGAAACTCTCCTTGCCATGGTATTCGCGCCTAACTGCACCTCTGATATAGCAGACAGGATTTCAGGGCCATTTTTGTGATCTTTGAACAAAGAATCAGCCACGAGAGTCATTGCATCCTTGACAAAACCCCCATCTGTAAAGGTTTTTTTTTTCTTTGCTAAATGATGGGCCACTTTGAATGACGCTTCGGTTGCAGCCTCAGCTCCCTTCACTGGTTTCGTGAACAACGATTGCTGCCGTTGTAATCCCACTTTCAGCTCGCTCGCCTTAGCTGACCGCAGACTGACTTCTTATGAAGTGTGGTGAAGTGTCGCTCCACATTGCTTTTCTTCCCAACGGCAACGCTCGTCCCGCAAATCAAGCACACACACCTGTCTTTTACACTTGTGAAGAAATAGTCAGTCTCCCACTTTTGATGGGAATGGTACGCCTTCTGTTTTTTCTTCGATGGCCCTGCCTCACTCATTGTTTATCAAGATAAACTTTATCTTGTATGTTAGCTTCAGTCACGTTAAAATGAAATCCACGTTTCTTTGTTAATTGCGTTCACGTTCGGCTCGGAAATATTAGCATTAGCCGCCGGCTTGCGTTACTGTTACTCAAACGTGATTGGTCGATATTCACTGTGGGGTGGGGGAAGGAAGGGGGGGGGGGGGGGGGGGGGGTTTAGCTAGATCTAGAGTTGTAGTAAGTAGAATAGATAGAGTTCGCTATGAGTGAGGTTTTGTTTATGAGTAGGGTAGATTCTTTTTATTTTCTTTCTTTTAATTTTTTATATTTTGGATTTGCTTGACGAGCTACTTATTGAGGGCCTGCGAGCTACCGGTAGCTCGCGAGCCCCCTGTTGGAGACCCCTGATTTAGACCCTTTTAATGGAAACGGTAATCCCTGATGGCAGTGGCCTCTTTCAGCAGGATAAAGTGCCACAAAGCAAAAGAGGTTCAGGAATGTTTGAGGAACTCAACAAGGAGTTCAAGGTGTTGACTTGGCCTCCAAATTCTCCAGATCTCCATCCAATCAAGCATCTGTGTGATGTGCTGACCTAACAACTCCGATCCATGGAGGCCCCCACCTCGCCTTACAGGCTTTAAAGGATCTGCTGCTAACCTCTTGGTGCCAGATACCACAGCACACCTTCAGAGGTCTAGTGGAGTCCATGACTCGACGGGTCAGGGCTGTTTTGGCGGCAAAAGGGGGACCTACACAATATTATGCAGGTGGTCATAATGTTATGTGCTGAATAACTGAAGGTGATTGGGTTGGAACAAGCAGAACTAAGTAATGTGGCAAACAGAATCACAGTGAGAGTTGAGCAACATTGCAGGGTCAGACTGCAGTATAAATAAAAAAGCATCAATTCTAAACTACTTCTAGAGGTCTGAAGGAGGCATGACACAAAGACAAGAACCAGGTCTGTTCTGGGGTTATAAAAGCTTTGAATTATCAATTAGTGATTGGTCAACTGCAGTAGAACTCTGCTTCTTCCTACTGAGCAGATCTACTGGAAATCTTCCTCTTTCTCCACAGATTCCAACCGGACAAGAGGTCGCATACCTCTTTCTCCTGGGATTTGGACCTGAGCACAGGTCCCAAGTTCCCAAGCAGCCTCTTCCAAACAGCCAAGAAGTTGGCTGTTGGAACCTGCTTCAACAGTGAGACCCAGCTCACCTGGTCTCCCCCTACCAAGTGTTGTGGAAAAATGAATCTGCCCAATAAAGATCAACAACCAGGATCAGCTTTTTCTCCGAGGTTTATTCCACTAAGTATTCTCATCTGCAGAAGAAAGTACTGTTCACCCCTGCCTTCTGATGCAAAGGTTCAGAATCAGCAGGAACGACCCTGAGTCTAACAACAATCTCCCTTTTAAGGAGGAAGAACCATGAACAAAGGACGGATCATGTCCTATCTTACAAAGACAAGATGTACAGGCAAGGTCAAGATTTACAGAACACAGGCGTCATAGTCCTGAAATTATCTTATGTCAATGTGGCACTCATGTTCATATCATCTACAAACAGGCATTCATTTTCGTCATAGCATAACAGTCAGATGAGGAGATGCGGATCGACGTCTGGCCTGACAAATATTCTGATTATAAATTACAAACATCCAAAATTCCCATTACACAAGCAACCAAGAAAATAAATCCTAGTCAAGACGCAGCTCACTAGAAATTCCTCCAAACACAACTTGAAGCCTGGGTTTCCGTTATCCGGTAATTACCGGACTTTGACCGTTAAAATCTGCCGAAGTCCGGTATTTTCTAACCCCTCCGGTCAAAATGTCCGGTGAAAATATTCCCTCCAAGCACAATTTAAAATTTATAAAAATAGGCAATTTCCACGTCATTTATTGGTCATTTTGGCAAAGAAATTACAAGTGAGGACGAGTCGGCGTCAGCTACAGCCCCGCTCATCGATGCCACTTGTGCGCAACGAGACGCCATCGCTGTAATGACAGCGCTCCGCGGTTATGGAGGCTTGAACTTCTTAACAGCCTGTGAAGTTCTCATCAGAGATTTCAGCGAAATCTACCCCGAGTGGGCTAAACTGGCCAAGATAGCCTGCGTGATCCCCGTCTCCAGTGTGCCAGCAGAGAGAGGTTTTTCTCTGCAGAACCGCATCAAAAAAGCACAGCGAAGTTGCCTGGGGGAGAACAAGGTGACAAGACTGATGCGCATTGCAAGTTGCGGAGAGACTCTGCACACTTTTGATTTTAATTCAGCTGCTGCACACTTCGCTGCAGCGAAAGTGCGTAAAAAGTAAAAAAAAAAAAAAAAGAAGAAGAAAAAAAAAAAAGCCTGAAACATGTCAAGGGATTTTGTTTATACAGAGTTTTTATTGCATATATATTTCAAAAGCATAGTGAACTGACTTTTTATTTTATTTCAAGTTGGCAGCACACCGCGTTATTAAATGGTATGAGCCAGTCCAGATGTGTTTTTTGTTTGCAAATTGTTTTATCTGAGAACAGGCCTTCCGTTTCTTTATGTTCATGTTAAAAGAGCGCATTGCGCAATATTTATTTTAGAAGTTACACACGTGAGTCAATTGACGGCACTCATTTTATTTTATACAGCCTGTACTTTTCAATAAAAAGGATTATAAATTGACATGCTTTGATATCATTCTTATATATCCTGCATATCATTTATCATTTTAAGATCAATAAATTCAGATAGGTATTTGGCCGGAATTTCAAACATTCGTCCGGTAAATTGAAAACCTGCCGGTCACGTTGTCCGGTGCCAATTTTCTCTAGCGGAAACCCTGCTTGAAGCACAGTAACTTTCCATCACAGGAACCTGAAGACAGAAACCTTTCTTCAGAGGAACAGCCAAGAATCAACCCTGCTTCAAGGACTGCTAACAATCTGGGCATAGTTTCAGATAAGAACTTAATGTGATGACGAAGCATGCGCACACACACACACACACACACACACACACACACACACACACACACACACACACACACACACAGTGTATGTTTATTGTTAGGGATGCACCGATACCACTTTTTTTCAAACCGATACGATACCGATATTTGGATCTGAGTACTTGCCGATACCGAGTACCGATGCCGATCCTTCTACCACAACAAAAAAACAAACGATTAGGCAAAATGCAATGAATTGGAAGACAAGTTTTATTTTCTTCTCTGCTTGTTACAACAAATAATGATAAATATGAGTAAATGACTGTAAAACTTTTCACATTTCAAGTGAAAATAAACATTTTTCTGTGAAATTATTGCAGTTTCCTCATTTGAATCAAACAAAATTATCAATTAGCACTGTCTTCAGCTTTTAGATTGAGAAAACATGAATTAACCTATTGCAGTGTCCACATTTGAATCAAACAAAATGTCATGTAACTATTTGGCACTGTCTTCAGCTTTTAGATTAACAAAACATGAATTAACCTATTGCAGAGTTAAACTTCAGTCAGAATGCAATGGTGTGGTCTTTGAACTAAGCTTCTTTTGAGAAAGTGAGAGGCAGATTCTTTTTGATGAACAGAATCATCTCTGCATGATCAGCTGTGAGCCTGTTTCTGCTTTCACTCACAATGTGTGACACTGAGCTGAACAACCTTTCACTGTCAACACTAGTGCAAGGTGCTGAAAGGTATCTGCCCGCCAGTTTAGCCAGAGTTGGGAAGCGCACTTTATTAACCACCCAGCAGCCGCCAGTTTTTTTTTTTCTGTTTTTTTTTTTTTTTTCAACCGCCAGTCTCACTCCTCGCCTAACCACGCTGTTTCTGATTACCTCGACGTCTCCCCCTAGCCGCCAATCTAAAAAAATACAACAAAGATGCAAAGCCACCCTCTGAGCGCGGTCTTCATGCAGAGCAATTGCATGCACTGGTATCGGAACTTTGGGTCATGACCGAAAGAATAAGATCCCGGATACAAGCGGCCGAAATGAGCTTCCTCCGCAGGGTGGCGGGGCGCTCCCTTAGAGATAGGGTGAGGAGCTCCGTCACACGGGAGGAGCTCGGAGTAGAGGCGCTGCTCCTCCACTCAGGCAGCTGCCCCCGCGACCCGGTCCCGGATAAAGTGGAAGAAAATGGATGGATGGATGGATGGATGGTATCGGTTCTTGGTATCGATAAACTTTAGCGAGTACGAGTACAAGTATATTACAACAGTATCGACCCGATACCCGATGCCAGTATCGGTATCGGTGCATCCCTATTTATTGTTTATTGTTAATAAACCCCTTTTGAACAAACTGATATGTTTATTAATGTTGTATAAGAATGAATGATATAAACCCCTTCTCTGCAAATAATTCACAATACCTTAAAATGTTATGCAAATAGTTCAATAGTTTGGCATTTGAGTATAAACTCCTTTATATTGAGACTGAGTGAAGGTTTGGTTATATTTTTCCTTTGGTGCCCCGTTTTTATTGATTAAATAAATAATCATATTCACTTATCAATAATTGTATTGATATTAATAATTTATCTATTAAGTCCACAGACTGGAATGGGTTTTGTGTGTCACAAAAGGAGGATATCCACAGTAGGACGACCAGTTGCCCTCACATCTCATGTAATGAAGGTCCTGGAAAGGCTGGTCCTGGCCTACCTTAGACCCCAGGTAAGATCATCACTGGACCCTCTGCAGTTTGCATACCAAACTCATCTAGGAGTAGCTTGACTTTTCTATTGCATTCAACACCATCCAGATATTGAAGGAGAAGCTGCAAGCGATGAAGGTAGACACATCCACCATTTCCTGGATTACTGACTACCTTACAGACACACTGCAGTTTGTCCGACTGGGCAGTGTTCTGTCCGGGACGGTGGTTAGTAGTGCTGAAGCTGCGTGGGACTGCGCCGTCTCTAGGGTTGGGCATCGAGATCCGGTTCCAAATAGGAACCGGTTCCTAACCTCCGGTTCCGGAACCGTTAAGAAGCTGTTGGAATTGCGATTCTTTTTTTTTTTGGTTCTTAAACGTCCGCACTAGTTTGTTTGTTTTACTCCGCTCGCACTAGTTTGTTTGTATTACTCCGCCCAGCGTGCGGAGACTCCGCGATAGAACGATCAGTAACGAGTAGTCTAACGCGCTACTATTGCCAAACCAGTAGTCAGAACAGAGTTACTTATCCAAATACACGGCGCGTTACTTTTTTGTCAGTAAAAAAAAAGATCTGCTTTCTTCGTGCGTCTCGGGGGTGACGTATGTTAGCCGACACCTTCACGGACGGTCGCGTGTAGTCGGCTTTACCGGCAGAAACGTAAACAATGGAGGGGGAGAGATACGCATTTTCCAGCTGGAAATACAAGCATTATTTCGACTTCATCTCAGCAAAAGATGGCAACATAAAGGTTCGTTGTACACTCTGTGTTAACAACAAAGTGTTGTCTACTTTCAAGAATACAACGTAAAACTTGAAAAAACCTTTAGAGTCACAGCATGGCACAACCACATTAAAAGAGCAGGTCCCGCCCGGTGACGGTGAAAAGGCGCAGCGTGTGAATAAACAAGACAAGTTCTCGATGGAGCTCCTGCTAACTCAGTCTGTGCTGAAATGCGAGCGGAGTCTCTCTTGAGTGTTTAGTGGAGAAATGTCTCGCTGCTTGCTGGCCCCGCCCCCTCCCTTTGTCATCACGCCGCTCATACTTGAGGACTGTGTTCATCCTTTGTTCCATAAAAAACACTCCTTGCTGCTCTAATGCTGGTTCAATATTCATAAAATGTTCATTCATGATGTTACTGCCATTACAATATGCAAACAATTATTTAAGTTAAGTGAAGTCAAGAGTACTACTTTTCAAAGTAACTGTGGCAACACTGGACCTGTTGACCTGCACCTCAAAGAATCGGAATCGAGAATCGTTTAGAACAGGAATCGAAACAGAGGATCGGAATCGGGATCGGAATCGGCAAAATCCAAACGATGCCCAACCCTAGCCGTCTCCCTTTCTTTTCACCCTCTACACCACAGACTTTCAGTACAACTCTGCATTGGTTTGGTGTATAAGTGATGGACAGGAGGAGGACAGAGCACCAATGGGTGAAACTGCCTGCTTCCAAACGTGGCCAAGACCAGGGAGTCTGTTGTGTCCAGGTCTCTGTACTTCGCTATACTCTGCTGGGGGGCAGCATCGCAGAAACTTAATATACTGATTGAGAAAGCCGGCTCTGTAATTGGGTGCAGACCAGTCAGTCACATTTGAAGTTGTGGTGGAGAAGAGGACACTGAACAAACGGTTATATAGATAACAGGGTTTTTCCTGGCTCAAATTGAGGCAGAGGTGGTACCATCCTGACCATAGATCCAGTCGGCAACCTGGGAACGCCCCCGGGAACGCCCAATTCACGTGATACCCGAGGGGGAAAACAGCAAGAAAGCACACGATTTTGCCATTCACTCCTGCTTGTGATGGTACGGCGGTCGGCGGCGGCGACTCTGGACGCGCGCCGGGCCCTTCTCGCGGATCTCCCCCAGCTACGGTGCCCGTCGGGCCCCGTTCACGCGGTGGTCCCGGCGGGTCGCCTCGGCTGGCGCCTAGCAGCTGACTTAGAACTGGTGCGGACCAGGGGAATCCGACTGTTTAATTAAAACAAAGCATCGCGAAGGCCCATGGGGGGTGTTGACGCGATGTGATTTCTGCCCAGTGCTCTGAATGTCAAAGTGAAGAAATTCAATGAAGCGCGGGTAAACGGCGGGAGTAACTATGACTCTCTTATAAATGGAAACCGGAGTCACAGGGGAACACGTGGATACAGAGTCTAGTAAAGAACAATCGGTTGGGTCACACCTCCTCGTGGGGGTCCGCGGGCAACATCCTTTAGGATGGCTAACGTGACCTGTAATCTCCCCAAAAATCGGATGATCATGCGGTCCAAACCCGCTACTTTGTTAAACCTATAATGGGGCCGTCTCGGGCTCGTCTGTCACTTCGTTCGGCGCGATCCCCCCTCCTTCCCTCCTTCCCCGACCTTCGGGCCGGGGATGGGCCCCCGTCGGGACCGCATGTGCGGGCGCGGCAGTCGGTGGACTTTCAGTCTCCGGCTGACCGCGTTACGCGTGCGTAACCCCGACGGGACCGCTCTCGTGGGGGAAACGAGGGCAGCGTCGGCGGGTGGCGGCGGGTCTCGCTGTGGTCCCTCCTCCTATACCTCGGGATACCTGATGCTAGAGTCTGTAAGTCTCCCTCGAAAATTATGCGGTCCAAACCCTCTACTTTGCCAAACCCATGATGGGGCCGTCTCGGGCTCGTCTGTCACTCGTTCGACACGCTGTTGATACAGCGCCCCCATAGTGGCGCAATGCAGCAACTGCAGTTAAAATGACATCCATAGCTGGGGGCAGAGCGATATGGCGGCACAAAATTAAGAAAAAAGCTGGGGGCGGCACGAAATTAGCTGGAGGCGGCCGCCTCGCAATTTTGAACGCAGGAAAAACCCTGGATAATAATGCTCAGCATCCTCTCCACCACCCAGTGGACAGACAGAGAAGCTCCTTCTCTAAGACTGATTCAGCTTTGCTGTCGTAAAGGGCCGATACAGGAAGACTTTCCTGCCCAGATCAATAACTCACATCTGTCCAACAGAGAACTCTCAGCTGTATAGTTCTTCTTCTGTTTTCCCCTTCAACTGTACATGGCAAATGTTTCCCCCCCCCCCCCCCCCAATATGGAACGACCTAATTTGTATTTAACTCAAAAGAAAACAGCAGCAAATTTGCTCTACCAAATGTGTATTATATCTTGTGTTTGTATATTATCCTATTTTAATATGTGATATTGCAATCTGTAAATTCACTGTACATTTATTGTAATTTTGGATAACTGGCTGCTGTAACAAAATATTTTTCCAGTTTGGGATCAATAATGTCCATCAATCCATCCATTATTTGCCAGATTGCAAGGCCCTCTGAGGCAAATTTGTGATTTGTGGCAATACAAATAAAATAGAATTGAACGAGGATGTAAAACATATACACATTAGTGTTTAGGAGTGAATATGTTAGATCTTTAAGTATCCCTTGTGGACAATGAAACTAGAGTGAGTCGTGAGTGAAATATTATTGAGTAAATTATTATTTTCAGACTGAGAATTGATGAGAATGAATGGATTTCAGACTGAAAAAGAAAAAGATCTAGGTTCTCATTTCACAGTTGAACATGTTTTCCTATCCTAGATTGTAAGAAACTTAAACTCGAACCCCAGCCTCAGACTGACATCATGATGCTTGTAAAATATGACCAGCAATAAAAGCGTTATAAAAGAGTTAACAACGTAATAGTGAGAGAAGGAGAAACAGAAAACAGCCACATAGGGAAGGCTGCTTTGAACAGAACCAGACCTGCCTGGCAAATAAACAGGAAACACATGTCCAGGACAGAGGGGCCAACGGACCCACGGACAGAGGCAACAACACCTCAGGCACGTGGTCCGATTACCTGTTCAGCTTCAAGCACCCAAATAAGGCTGCAGTTAACTGGAGCAGCTTTGCATTTAGTTTATCGTGTCAAAAACAACTTTGTACTGCATCCATAAGGTCCACGTCATACCTACTTTGTATCATGTATTCATAAGGCGAGGCTTTGTGCAGCTTTATGTGTATGTCTGAGTAGATTCCCTTTGCAGCACAATGAACACACTTTAGTTCAGACACAAATATTCCCTCTTAGGCAGGCAATACTGGACGTGGACACAGCTATTGCAACACAAACCCACAGAATTCACATATGCCCTCGCTCACACACCATCCCACTCCACCCACTCACATGGGAGATCCTGATCACTCACATCTGCAACACTGTGTTCTGTAGAGAACTCTCTCCGCCCTGAGGCAGCAGAGTCGATAAGACCATTGGGTTTTATTAAGATCAACATTTTCTCATACAGTCAGCTTAAGATGATAACTGAAGATAATAGAAGACTATAAAAGCAAAAATAAACAACTTCAGCATCAGGCAGTGTGATCTACAAGTTATGGACTTCTGCCACGGTTTCATATAGGCAGAACAAGAATCTTTAACAAATGTCTTGTGAGAAAAATTGCAAACTGTGTGACAAAGAGAGAGAGAGAGAGAACCTAGAAGCAGAAAGGGAGGATTGGCCAAAGAGGGAACTGAAAGTGAATGAGAACAACCAGAGTACTTTACATTAACGTGATGGGGGTGGGGTCTCACCTCCCCCCACTCAGCCAACAGGAAGCAAGAAATCCAGAAAATCAACAGCGACGACTAAGGGTGTCCTACACAACAGGCTCATGAGCCAACAACATTTATGCCGTCAAGGACCCTCCCCAGGAAAACCACTCACCTTTCCCAGTCCGCCCATCCTGTCTGTATCATTTGACAATCACAAGTGCAGTAAACACAAGCCTCAATCCACTGTGGAGGACCTATGGTTTATGTAAACAACACAACTGTCCTTGTTAAAATAGTACCAGTACAAACTAAATAAAGTGTGTGGTCCTTATGCTTCTGAAAGTTAAAGCACATCATGTTGTGGCTTCGTACCCAGTGCCCTTTCATGTCATCTGCTCTCCCACTATTGCCGTCACTACATCCATTGTCAGAGACAAAACGGTCACATGGGCATAAACATGCACAGGGGGGAACCAAAGCACGTTGCAGTTTGACATCCTGCGTGACCATCCAACATAATAAAATGCCATTTTCTCTCTCACAGTCTTTAAAGACTGACCCAGCATGCAGCCGTAATTGCAGCTCCGCAGCAGAAATTAAATACTGGGACATGATTTGCTTAGCGCCATGTGAAGTCCTGTAAAACCAGCAACTATACTAACAGTCTGGCAAAACATGGAGTGTTTAGAGAGTAGTTTATTAAATATGCACTCCATGACCTCTCCATGCTGAATGTTCTACACAAAAGACGGGGTTTAAAACGTTACCCTGGCTTTATGCCTTCAGACAGGTTTGTATCAGGTTGACACTGTTTAGAGAAAACAGAGAGAAGGGAGAACATTTTGTTCTAATACTAATACCGATCTCCAATTTTACATTGTCCTGATGGAATGAATCAGGTGTCAGGAAAAAGGTATTAGTGGGGGAGAGCTGTTACCAAGTTTAAATGCTGTCCTTTTACTAAATGTCAATAAAATCAGGGAGCATATCAGGCTTCACATAGTACAGTCTGGGTTGTCTAAATCAGAACTGGGAACGTGCATCATGCCAGAGTCACGATGCCATGTTCAGGTTCTGTTATCCTGTTGTTTGTTGCACACTTGAGTTCACTGAAAGGTCTTCAGAGGCTGCATCATGTCAGAGGTTGCATGTCAATGGTAATCAACACAGAGAGCTGTTAGGGGATGCGAAATGCGAGGGTGTCTCAATTAGACTATGTGTGTTACTACAACACTAGGAGACCTGACAGCACATTGAAATAATAAGAAACCAAAAAATCAGAGAGACAGATTAGGATTCAAATAAACAGACGACCGATGGTGTGTGCGTGTGTGTGGAACAAAAGTTCAATCCAAACTCCCCTGCGTGGCATTGGCGTGTGAGGGAAACCCTCATCTCATGCAGTTGCTGGAGAACGAACAAGCTTTGCCTAAACTCCACTGTCTTCCCTAGACATTATCCACCGACAGCCCACAAACAGTTTTTCGGAAACACACAGTATCCTGTATAATAAAGCCAAATTATCAGCTTACAATGGATACCTACTTCTCTATCTACTGTCACAGAAAAGTAAAGAAGCGTTTCAAACTTTAAAAGGGTGCACTTCCGTATAGAGATCTGTGATGGAGTCATGTCCAAAAAGTTGGGAGCTTTAAAGAAAAAATAGCATCTCATTTGCGTTAATCAAGCAGCTGATGGAGCTAAAAAAAACAACAAATTCTGATCTCACCTGTGACGTCCTCGTCTTCCTCCTTAAGCACATTGTTGTCATCCACGTCATCCGCCTCATCCCCCTTTCTTGCCTTCCTAGTGTCCTTCACTGGGACCACAGTGAAGTTGGTGGGCATTTTTACACCATGTGCTTCTTCTCAATGTCTCCTGTTTGCCACACTTTATCTTGTTCTACTCTCCTCCCTCCGTGTCCCTTCCTCCCTCTCTGCTCTGCTGTTCCTCCCTCTCTCCCCTCGTCCAACAGCTGTCACTCCTCTCTTCTTTCTAGATCTCCTGCTCAGTTGTTTGCTTTTTCATCCAGACTCACTGCCCTGGTGTACTTCACTCCCCCTCTCCTGTACTCTGGGCAGACGTCGTGTCTTACTTCTTCTTAGTTTTTCTGCCTATCATTCGGATTCTGCTGTACACCCATGTGACCCCGACCACCCCCTCCCTCTACCCTTCCACACACACACACACACACAAACACACACACATCAGCTATCCAAATAAGGAAGCGCATGACTGCCCCGCCCATTGGAGGTAGTACCCACAAACACACACACACACACAAGTAAAAAACATGACTTGCATTTGTGCTCATGCGTATGTGAGAGCATACATAAGGCTCATTCTGTGCCTGAGGGCAGATCCTCTGCCCAGGAATGTCGCTATGTTTCACGCACAACAAAAGCCGGCAATGTCAACTTTGTCCAAACGAGAGGAGGAAGTCCAGCGCTGCTGCCACTGAGGAAAGTTTGCATGCACCCAAAGGGACACATATATATTTCCTCACTTCCTTTGCTGTGTTATTTGACCCTATGCATAGTCAGAAGGGGGCAGGGCTGATTTAAAGACATATACCGGCTGTCTAAGTACACACACCACTAGAGGGTTAGCACCCATGCTAACACACACACCCACACATTCAACTTCAGCAGTGCATGTGCACCTCATTAGAAGTGTCATGTACAGGATGTTACTGTGAAAATACGCAGGGAGGAGGATGGGGCAGGAGGGAGGTGTCAACTTCAACAGTTATCTCTTCAGAGCAACTGCTGAAACATGAGGCACAGTGTGGACAACAGACCAACACATGCCTGAGCATTATGGGATATTTATAAGCTTTAAAGTGTAAGAAAAATGGAAGTCTTCCAATTTTTTTCAAGTGTAATTGAAAAGAAGGAGAATTAACCTTATGACTAATCCAAAAACGATGAGTCATTTCCTGAAGGTAAGTGATTAGAAGGTATGACATCTCACCCTAACTGACCAACACCCCTGTTTGATGGGAAACGCTGAGCAAAACCTCGCTGGAGGAAAAAGCCACAGCTCTTTTATAATGCTGCAGCCCTGCTCAACATCTGGGGAACGACCCAGGACAAGTTAGCCTCTCAGTTCCCCAACATGACGACATGCAAGATCAATACAGCGAAGGGTGGGGGCTACAGGAAATAGGAAAGGGAGGAGGTGGAGCAGAAGGAGACAGAGACAGACAGGCAGAGTGACCAACTTACAGGAAAGCATTGCCTCTTTTTTAGCATTGCGACTTGTGCTTGGCTCAGACTTCATTACAAAAGACTGAGCCACGGTGAGAAAACTCCACCTGGTACTAGAGAAGCAGCGATCCAGTTTTTTTCTGATCCAATCCGATACCGATACCTGGGCTGAGCATATCGGCCGATACCCGATACCGATCCGATACTACTGTTGAATGAATGAACCGTATACTTGCCATGTGAGTGAAGGCATCAGGCTTAACATAAACATTTAGCCTTGTTAAAAAAAGGTAACAAATTAACACAGATATAAATCTACTTAATATTATTTATTAACAAACAACAAAGTGTACATTAGCAGCAAAAAGAAATAAATAACACTTGTAACCATTTAAAGTGCACTGCAAACATATTTTAAAATGTAATATAAAATATAGCAGCTGCCTGAAACCCAACAAACAATGGCTTAATGAACCGGCGCTTGCTCCATGTTGCTCTGTGTTTGCTCGTCACTAGCTGCTGTGCGTGCTCTGCGTGATGACGTAACCAGCATAGCAAACATAGAATTGAAGTGACTAGATCGTTGTAACTGTATTGCTGTGTATGATATTAATAAAAATATATCCGATCCAGCTAATAAGTCAATATCGGAGCCGATATCCGGTCAGGGTATCGGATCGCTGCATCTCTACCTGGTACTATACTGAGGCTGGGAGGGTTTTGACTTTTATTCAGTTTAGTGGTATCCAACCTTAGACTACAGAAACATCTTGATGCAACTTATATTTAGGCTGGCTTAGTTAAGATTGCTTTGTTTCTCCATACAGTTTTTAACCAGAATTTGAGGGAGTGATACAGTATATAAAGATATGCAAGATTTCCATTTCCAACAGTTCCCATTTGTACCTCTACTTTAAAGTTGAACTCTACATTACTATGTTTGACTATGTATTAATCCCAATTAGACATGGGACAATATGAAAATCGTAATCTCACGATTACCCTGGCAAAAATAATCATGATTTCTTTTTTAAACGAAGATTCTTTTTAGTGAAAAACAATCTCTATTATCTATTAGCTTGCTGTCACTGAAATAGGGTTGCACGGTATACCGGTACTAATTTGGTACCGGGGTACTGAGGCATTTAAAACGGTACCATATTGCATTTGGACAGGACCGGTACTTGCAGCGCCGCCGGCAGCGCCCGCAACAGCGCGGCGAACTCGCCACGTGACGTCACTGCGTTGTAACAGCTGAGAGGACGAGGAGCGAGCCGCAGCTTTGGGAGATAAAAAGAAAAAGCAAGCAAGCCGGAGGAAACAGCTAGCAAGTTAGCGAGCAGCGTGGACTGGAGCAACAAACGGAGTAGGAGGAAAGCTTGGAGCGAGCGAGAGAGAGCGCGAGAGAGAGCGCGAGAGAGAGCGCGAGAGAGAGCGCGAGGGAGAGCGCGAGAGCGAGCGAAGCACGGAGAGGAGAATGGCTGCTGCCACCGTCACCACGCCGCAACTTGCGGACAAACCAGCGCCGCGAAGTGCGATATGGCCGTACTTTAGCTTAAAACAAATGCGCAAGGCGAGGCAGTTAACGCCGATGCGCTATTGTGTAAACGATGTTTAAAACATGCATGGCTAACGGCGGAAACACCTCCGGCTTAGCCAAACACTTAAAGGACCAGCACCCAGACCTGCACACTGAGCTCAGGGAACGACGGGTCATTTACTCAGGAAGAAAAGCCATCGCCCTTCACTCTTAACAAAAGTAGCTCTGGAAGAAAAAAAATAGAGCTGGTTTATATATATTATTATATTTTATATTATATTATTGTATTTATATTTTAACATTTTTAAAATTGTGTGCATTAGAAAAGCTTGTCTTTGTGGTATTTTATTTTATTTGCTGATTAATATGTTATTGTTCTAAGATTTTCTATTAAAATAAAGTCAGTAATGACATTTTTTGCGTTCACTTTTTATTTGAAAAGTACCGGAACACATGTTGGTACCGGTACCGGTACCAAAATGTTGGTATCGTGACACTACACTGAAATCCAAATACTTCCTGCATGCCCGGGAGGCAAGTTGCTCATTTATAACAAATTTATTTCCAACAAATACATTTTGAGTTCCATTTGATATTCTCTCTGGATGAGACAAAGTCTGTAGAAGCAGCTTCAGGCACCGCAGCTGATGAATTCATCTTCTAACATCACCGAAGCACAGAGTGCACTGGAGACACCGTGGTCGTTGGCACATACTCTCACCCGGCACATCTTCCCCACCACAGACCACAGCCTTATTGATAGCTGTCACTTTTAAGCGGTTTCACGTCGTTTCCATGCAGATTGAGTGAATACGCTCAGTACTTAATATATGCCATGTTTCCACTGCATGATACGGCTCCCCTCACTGGTTACTAGGGTTGTCACAAGAACCGATACTTCGGTACCAATTCGATGCCGACCCGAAAAAAATAATTTGATATAGAGTTGCACGATACCCACGGTAGCCACGGTAACCCGCGGTGCCAAAACGTAACGGTTCCTACTATACTAGAAATTCTACACGACGGTACTACCGTGGATTACTACTACCGGTGCCAGTTTCCGCTACGTAGCAGCCGCCTCTCCTCTCCTCCCGGCTTCTCACTGCATGTAAACAGACCCACATGGCAACTACTGCAACCTAACTACACAGCTGCTGAATGATTGGCTGTTTGCCTGTTACTGTGACGTCCAGGGATATGATAGGCTGTTTCCGTACGCTGGGTCCGCCCGTCTGTTATCTGATTGGCTGTTCGTGTGTTTCTGCCGGGAAGACGAACTCAAGACAGCTCCGCTTCACAACAAGTTCTGTCTCGCGCAGACGCGCGCCCGGCTTATTAACAGTCACAATCAACACAACACAACACACTCACAAACAACACAACACAATACAACACACGCACCATGGCAGAAGCACCGGGCCCGAGCGGCGAGTCTGCCGCGGCGGCGTTGTCGTCGTCAGTGGCACCGCTAATTTTGCTAAAAAAAACGAACTCCAAAAGCCACATATGGAGCTATTTTGGCTTAAAACAAGGGGCAGACGGTAAAGCCATTGACGATGCCCGTCCACTGTGCAGGCGCTGCCACCAAGCAATAGGAGCAAAAGGAGGGAACACATCAAACCTCATCAAACACCTGCAGTGTCGTCACCCAGATTTATATGTGGAATACCAGGTTAGTATGCCCTAGTTATTTACTCATTGGCTAATATTAGGCTATATGCTCCGTGTACAGGCTGAGGAATGAAGAGTTAAAGATTTCAAAGTATAAAGCACATAGAAAATGCATAAACATAAAAATATATTATGTTGGAGAAGAAGCATTATTGTGATTTTTTTTTTAAAGTCAAAGTTGATTATTTATATTAGTTAAACATAAATGTATGTGCTAAGGAAACTGAATGATTATTTAATTTCAACCATATAAATTCTAACTTCATTTATTTGTTTTTTATTGCTTATATGCTTTTGTTAATGTACTCTTGTTGACCCAGTTATGAACTAGGACCATTAGGGTAATTCATGTTATGTATTTCCCACCCCTTATTTCAGAGAGAGCCATCCAACCCAAAAGGAAAGCAACCCATTGCCAAGACCATACCTGAAATGTATGAGCAACAGAGAAAATATCAGCCAACTTCAAAGGAAGCCACAACATTGAACAGAGCAGTGGCTGAATTCATATGTGATACACAGTGGAGAAGTCTGGCTTCAAGGAATTGGTGAAGAAATTGAATTGTAAATATGAGCTTCCTGGGAGGAATTTCTTCATGTATAAAGAAATACCCATGCTTTACACAGAAACCAGAGAGGCAGTTATGGAGCGGCTGTCAGGACCCAACAAGTACTTCTCCTGTACTACTGATCTGTGGACCAGCAGGGCCATGGATGCCTACATGACCATCACTGTGCAGATGATAACAGAGAGCTGGGAGATGGATGCATGGTGCTTGGAGTGCTCTGAGATGAACAGTGACCACAATGCTGAAAACCTACTGGAAGCCCTGGAGGAAACGATGGAAGATTGGAATATGGACAAAAACAAGATGTCGGCTGTCACTACTGACAATGCATCAAACAACATAAAAGCCTTTTCACAAAGATACACCTGGATACCATGTTTTGGACATAATCTCGATTTGGCCACTAACAAAGCGCTGGCTATCGACAGGGTGTCATCCGCCTTATCCAGACTACGGAAAACTGTCTCTGCCTTTTCCAGGTCACCAAAGATGTCCAGGCTACTGCTAGAAAAACAGACAGACTTGGGTCTACCTCAGAAAAAGCTGCTTCATGATACACCAACACGCTGGAGCTCTGGTTATGACATGGTAGAGAGGTTCCTGGATCAGCAGCAGGCTGTTAGTGCTGCCCTGGCCACCGAGAGGAAGAAATGGCATCTCATGCCCAAGGACACTGACATCACCACACTTGAAACAGTAAAGGAGGTGCTTGGACCACTGCGACGGTTCACAGATGTTCTCAGTGGAGAGAAACTCCCCACAATCTCTGCAGTTCAAGTGGTCATGTGGGACATATCCTCTTGCCTTGCTGCATCTGAAGATGATGTCCCCCTGTGCCGTGAAATGAAGGAGAAAGTTCTACAGGATCTCAACAAAAGATACGCAGACAAGGATTTACAGATTATTCTTAACTGTGCCACATATCTTGATCCTCGTTTCAAAGACACCTTTGTGGCGATGACACCTGAGGTGAAAGAACGTCTCATCAAGGACATCGAGGAGCAAGAAACTCTGCAACACACTGAGGCTGAGGCTGAAGTTGAGGTAGATTCACCAGAGAAGCGGCCAAGAACAGACATGCAAAGGCTCCTCGCAAGCATCAAAACAAAAAAGAAAGGAGAGGTCAGTGCCACCCCCTGCTCCCCTGGATCTGGGGATAGGATGACCAATACACAGAAAATCCAACATGAGCTTGATGTCTATGCCAGAATGACAGAGATCAGCGGAGACAACAACCCTCTTGAGTGGTGGAAATTAAATTCTGGGACTCTGCCACTCCTCTCCCAATGTGCACGAAAATACTTGTGCATTTCAGCATCCAGCTGTGCCTCTGAACGGGTGTTCAGCACTGCTGGAGGGATCTGCACCCCCAGACGGGGCAGATTAGATCCAGAAAGATTAGACATGCTTGTTTTCATTTCCAAAAACCTGCGTGAAATTAAGAAGAGGTCACAGGAGTAATGTAGACTCTTTCTATATTGTATTATATTTATTGTTCAGAATATACTGTTCAGTATTTTGTTAAGTTATTATTTATAGAATTGAGCTACAGTTCAATGAAGTAGCCTTTGATATGCCTTTGCATAAGTTCTGTCCTTTAAGTTAAATACCTCAACGTTTGACGAGACAAACAAACACGCAGAGAAAAGGCCAGTGGGTCTGTTGTTTTTTTTTGTTTTTCTTAAATTTAACTTTTTAATAAATGTTATTCATAAAAATATTTGTTCCAGTCTAATTCTTACTTCACCAGTATTATGTTTATCATGCACCAAACATTCTAAGTAATTAATAAGTATTTATTTTATTTTTTTATTATTTAACTTGTACAAATACATTGCAGTTCATAAAAACAATAATTTTAAAAAAAGGCCGCAGTATCGTGATATTACCCGGAACCGTGATACTTTGTCTGGTATAGTATCGTGGTTACTCATTTTGGTATCGTGACAACTCTAATTTGATACTTGCTTTTTTCTGGTATCGTCAGAACCGAATATACAACTTTTCACTCGGCGAGCCGTGTCGATTCTTGGCGGAACTGACGGGGGCAGTATACGCGTGTGAGCAGCACAGAGCAGTAAGCGGCGCTGAAGAAGAAAACTTGCCGTCTTCGAAAAAAATGGCTTCAGCAGGTGGGAGCGAAAGCACAACACGTCGGCTCGTCGACAAGACAGGTGCGAAGAGTCGCGTGTGGAAATATTTTGCGTTCGAGGCGGATGAATCCGGAGCAATTCTTGATTCAAACAAGCCGACATGCAAAAAGTGCCTCAGAAGTTTTCAGACCAAAGGAGGAAGCACGTCAAACCTGGCTATAGGCCACTGCTGTTCTTTTTTTAATGTAAAATAGTTGACTATTGTTATTTATGACCATATTTATAAGCACAGTATTGTTTGTTTTTATACTGGATGGCTATAGGTCTGTTGGCAGCTGGTACTGCAATTTAAATTCTGTGCAAAAAGATCTTAAAGCACAGTGGTGTTAAATACTTGACAGTTTGAAGCAGTTTTCAATAAATTAGTGAATTTAAAAGTACATGGGTCCTGTTGTTGTTGTTTTTTAAATTGTGGTATCGAATTAGTATCGAGAATCGTGGAAATTCACAGGTATTGGTATCGACTACTGAAATTCTGGTATCGTGACAACCCTACTGGTTACCAGCTCCTTTTCTCTATGCCGTGTTTCCATTGCAGAGAGTACCACTCCAGTGTATGCAGGAGTCTCAGCTCATCACCGTAGGGATGGTGCATGACATCATCTTCAAGAAACTTTCACTGAAACATTTCAATGGCGACCAACCAGAAGAACATCAGCATTTCATCATCTGTATGCTGTAGTTTTGTGATTGCCATTTTTTTCAGTAAATAAAAAGAATTGCTGTCACTATTGATGGCAGCTGGGCTTTTTTTTTATGACAAATCAGTGCTTGGTGGAAACGTGGCTATACTGTCTAAAGTAGCTACCATAGGGAATGTTTCTGTTCATAGTGAAAGGAAGGCATTACACAATACTGTGATCTCACAAGGCAATGTCCACCAATGGTCCACAAAGTACTATGGTGCTGCTAAGGCAACAAAGAGATCACTCATCTACTCCCTGCTTAGTGGATGGCCAGTGATGTAACTGGCATCTGCTGATTAGGTGGCCAGACAGTCAGGCTGCTTCTCAGGGCCAGTGCATCCAGGCCAGGAGGACAATGTCCCTGTTATGAGGGCCTTCACGACAATCCACAGTGGACACTGAAAACTAACTAGATTAGAAATGTGGCATAAGCAGTTCATTAACAGTTTTTCACCATGTCGTGCATGATATATCACAGCCGAAGCACAATATCAACACAGAGGAACACAAGGGTATTTACTACATAACTTCATTCTAGACCCATCTGTTGCTCCAAAATAATCATAGGAGGAAATAATCAACTTTTGAAATACTAAAAAGAAAAGTCTGTAGAGAGGCACAACTTTGTGAAACTCACATATTCATGCTTAAGAAGCCCCCACCTTCTAACATATGGCCAAACGTTTGCTGCCGAAGACAATGCACACAGAATATGTGTACATTGTCTAAGGCCTTACTTAAATAAAATCACTTTGATCACGACCTAACAAGTGATTTTCGACAAAATTGTAGAGCATCCGGACTGTCTAATGAAGGACACATATGATCCATCTCTGTGATCTAGACAACCAGAACAGGAAATATAAATCACACTAGAGGAATTAGAAAAGCAGTTTGCAACATAGAAGCCTACATATGGTCATTTGTCAGATATTTTAAATTCCAGTAACTCTATGAAGGCTTGGGAGTGGTTAATCAGAACAAACAGATATAAGACCGTTATAGAGGTAGCCTACAGCACTTATTTGCTTTACACTCACTGGAGTGATGATAATGGTGCTTCCTGTAAGGGGAGATAACCCACGGGTTACATTTGCATGCACAAAACATAAATGTATTTGGGTATGGGCACGCTGGTGGCAGAGTGGTTAGAGCGCATGCCATGTACGAACGTACTAGAGCCGATATTTTCGGCCGATATTAGGCATTTTCCAAACCATCGGTATCGGCATTTATCTGCATTTATAATGGCCGATAAATGAATACGAAACACCCTCATAGAACTTAACAGAATTTGTCTCCAGTCTTGTTCAAATTTATTTTTACCAAGTCTTTTACTTGTGTTTGGTTGTTGTTATTGTGTTTTTGTTCAAAGGACTTTGAGTTTTATATCATAAGTTTGTATTTTTATCAATTTTATTTATAATAACTTTAATATATTTGGAAGTTTATTTTTAAACGACATTATCATATTATTTTTGTGAAGACTCATAAATAACTACAAATAACTAATGTTAGGGAAATCTGATGTTTTGTTACTCATTTCTGGAAAAAAAAATATATAATCGGCCGACATATCGGAATATCAGATTTTTAAATCAACAAACATTTGGTTTTAACAGACGGCATCACATCACTTCAATTGACGCCTCACTCTACTGGCTCCCTGTACATTTTAGAATTGATTTTAAGATTTTACTGATCGCTTTTAAGGCTCGTCAAGGTCTAGCCCCAGAATACATCTCAGACATGCTGACCTCATACGAGCCTGTTCGCAGCCTTAGATACGCGGGCGGGTCTCTCTTAACTGTTCCAAGGCCGAGGCTCAAAACTAGAGGTGACCGTGCCTTCTCTGTCAGAGCGCCTCGGCTTTGGAACGACCTGCCCGCGTAGATTGCTGAATCAGTGTCATCTTTTAAATCACTTCTTAAAACTCATTTTTATAGACTTGCCTTCCTGTGATGCCGTCTTTTTATCCCTTTATCCCATTGTTTTTCTTTCTTTGCAAGCACCTTACATTACTTAACTAACAAGCTAATAATAATTTCCTCTGTCCTCTGTACATTTTTATACAATGATGCGTAATTGGATTTTACTGTTATTATTAATTGTTTTGCTTTTACTGTATTTGTGTGTGTATTGTGATTTCTGCCATGTCAAAGCACTTTGTTAACTGCTGTTTTTAAAGGTGCTATACAAATAAAGTTAAAGTTATTATTATTTGTATCGGTATCGGCCTTCAAAATCCTTTATCGGTCGGGCTCTCTCCCATGTTTCCTATCTATCCACTGCTAATAAAGGCTTCTATGCCTCAAATTTTTTTTTACAAAAATGTATTTGGGTTTCAAAAAATCTAAAATTTGCCCTTCTAAAAAAGAAAATGTTAAGCTGTTTACATGACCAAAGAGTGTAAATATTCCACTAATATTTTGTTTCGGCATACTCTGATTGAAGTAAAATGCCTCCATGATATATGCCGAAGGCTACGGCCTTTAAATAACTCGACTTTTCCAGATTTGCAGTCATGTAAGCTCCAATGTGCGTTATCGACGCTCAGCAACTTTGGCAAAACTGCACAAGAACAGACCATTTTTAGTCGGTTTGTGGACAGAGTTTGCCATAAACAGGCATGTCTTGATCCAAAAATGATCCATTTGGGAATCGGAACAAGGCCCAATTCAGAATATCATATAGGGCTATGGTGTTTACTTGACGCATACCAAATTCTGAATATCTTCATATTCTGAATAATAGTGAAATATTAGTGTGCATGTTAACATGGTCACCGAGGACTTCCTCATCCATCCTCAAAGTTAAGGATATGTTTATCCATAGCTTTTAACTTGACATGAATCTGGTCTTCAGAAAAGTATTCATCCACACAATGGGCTAATATAAACTCTGTAAAGGGAATAGAAGACATTATATCTATATACTGTCCTGTAATGTACTGTCCTGTAATGTACTGTAATGGTTTGGACTGTGAATTTATCCACCCAGAAAATAACAACAGTTCAACAGAGCTGAACTTTTTCTCCCTCGGCTCAGATTTCAATCCCAGAATAGAGGTATTGATTGATTCTACAAGGGGAAATGGGAGGAGACTGGATTTGCAACAGATAGCCTGCACCGAGTACAGCCCAAGGACGTGGAGCTCAGCCCTTTCTTCTCATGAGCAATTGCTTTTTTAAGAATTATAATAATTCCATTTGATGTTTGGCAACTCCCTGATTTTCTCCTTTCATCACATCTTAAGCTAGACTCCCCTTTCATAACTCCCTTTGTTTGTCATGGTTTTGCTGCTTTATGATACATTACCCTGTGAACGGATATTTGGAGGACCAAATGATAAAAAAGGGAACTTCAATATTTAAATTAATGTGATCTGAAAGTACACATGATCAAAATGCAAACCAAAAGGAGGTGTTACCCAGTTGAATGATGGGTCTGTTAATACATTCAAACAAGATAACAACCATCACTATTACTACAATAAACAACTAATGTTGTGAATATAATGTTTGATGCTGTTTAAGATGCCTTTGCTCTAGTAATCACAGGAGTAATGTGACCCATGTGTTTCATAAACATTGTTATTGTTAATAAATACAGATTGAATATTTAAAAATAAGTACACATTGCTCTGCAGGACTAGCACTAACGTAAGTTAAAAAACTTGTAAAATCTGGCAAAGTCAGAAAACATGACCTCATATTTCTGTGACATCATCCCTGTTTAAGAGCTTTGAAGTGATAAACTAAATCCCCACCAGTAACTGATAGTGCCCTCTAGAGGGGGCATGAGGAAGGACAGCCTTCCTGTGAGGATCATTATTCTGAGTCACACAGTCTAAAACAATGCTGATGAGTGAATCACAGTGGCCAACAAGCTGGCCAACAGTAATCTCTTCATCATGTCATGTGTGTTTGGGTCATGGCCTTTTGTCGACGGCATCTTCCCTTCTCTCTATTACTTCCTTCTGCACATAAAACTGTTGTGCATGCGTTTTGACTGACGGAAGCCAAATGGGAGACAAAAGAAAAGCCATGATATACTATACTGTACTACTCTATAAGCTTTTATGTCTGTGTTAGCAGAACATCAGTTATACATTCATCAGAAATGCAGCTCAAACAGTGACATGCAGTGAATAGGCCTGATCCCTGTGCAACATGTCTGTTACTGTAGCTGACAAAATAACACACACACACATTTGGAATACAAAAAGTCCATATTTGACTGGCTTCTGCTTTTGCATTTAGAGTTTCCCTCCTTTATGCAGCAGATAGCTGAAGACTAATAATGACACTCTGTTGCCCCCATTTGATCACATCTGGAAATACATCACAATCATGACAAAACATGGACAAACTACTTGTGCATTGGTACACACCTCGACCAGCAGGCTGAATGAAGTCAGCCAACTGGCACCAATCTTTAACACCTAGCAGTGTTAACCTGTGTAGCCAGGTTTAAACTGGCAAATGGAAAGGGTATTTTTTTACAAGCACTGCCTCAAGTTAAACTGAGGGGAAACAATGCCAGCTATATTTAGACAGACTTTCCTAAGACTGTGAAATTGTGACTGGACCTTTTAGTTTCCTTTCTGAACAATTCCCATGACTTGTCTTGCCTTTAGTGGTCTGTAGCCGGGTGATGAAGGTGAACTCTTGTCTGCATAGGGGTATCGTGAGTCTCTACAACCACCATTCAATTCTACTTTTGAAGTTGAGGTCACAATCAAATAATTCAATTCCTTATTATTGTTTTTAAATCACTGCAGTGACAATTATGACTAGTCTTGATTCATCAACACATCATTAGTTTTATGACAATTGTCGTTCCTTTTTAAAATGTTTTAAAAATAATAGGGTAATGGTATAAAGTGTGGTTTCTTTGGAATCTACCACACTAAAGGCATATTGTCACAGTAAAAGAATTGGTTGAATATATAATAATACTTAATAGGCTATACAACAACGGTTTGGGTTCCTCAGTGTTTAAGACCTACACCTGAATGCACCATGAAGGTTGGCGGCTACATGCTTTACCGAACAAAGCGATGTGCACACAGGGGATTTTAAGTGGAGATAGTGTGCCTGGAATAGCCAGTTGGCTGAGTTTGCAGGGCGTTGATGGGGGTTTGTTGATCGCTGCCGTCTCCAAATCATCTGCAGCCTACAAACTGTCAACGACGCATTTGACATTTACATAACTCTTCCATGACATATCTCACAGGAAAGGCAGAACGTTGCCACATCGGTGACTCCAGGGAAGCAGTCCTGTTGCCATCATCTCCGACTGGCAGTGGCCATGGTGTCACCATAAGTGCCGCTGCAGGCTACTATGAGCTACGCAGCTTGGAATGCTTTTGGTTTTATGTGGGGGTGGAGAAAAAACAAATACGAAGTGAACCGTTGCTCCTGCTTTTGACCTCGAAGCTCAACATCAAATTAATTTTGATCGATTGTCAATTTAGAATGTAAGCCGTGATGGAAAAACCCCACTAGATACAGTCAGATATTTAAAGTCAAGGTAAAGCACAGTAAATGAGCTGAGGAAAGGTAAATGCCACTCTGCATGATAAGAGGCTACATGAGTCAGGGATGACTTAAATGCACACGTGGACAGCATCAACTCGACCATCTCAGGTAACCGCACGCTTGCCTGCCAGTCATCCATTAAACTGTATTTGACACAGCCTTCTCAGGTGACACTCTCTTCTGAAGCTAAACGCGAGTCCACTAGATTTCTTTTTGACCTTTTTTTCTGTGAATGCTGAATTGTATTGGCTCCAGAAAACAGATTAAGCAGCAAGTAAGGTGACGATCATTTGCAACCGTTGGCCGTAAATGGTTTGAAAAGGCTCCTAATCTTACTTTATTGGCAATGATATGTTGTGGTTTCTTTCTTTCGACAAATTAACAGTGTCTTTTATTTTTAGACCACAAGTTAATGAAATTGGCAGGCAACCTGGTCTGAAGCATGTGTGAGGTGTGCAGGCTCACTGCACACTCTTCTCCTGTAAATACCAGCTTGTGTGTTTACTCATCTGGCCCCAGATGTTTTATTTACAAAGGAGAGGACAATGCAATCTACAATAAATAAACAATCCAAGTAAACAGCGGGAAGCAGCGCTAATGATGAATATTCTCTGGTTTCAAAACCGACAATTGCACAACCATACTGGTGGTTGCACTTGCAGGAACACTCGACTGAGCTTGGAAATGAAGTCATGCATATTATAGCAATCCGATGCCACTTAAGCATCCTCTTTTATCTCTGTTGATAGGCCAACTGGACATTAATATCAGCCAGTGTGTAAGTTGAGCAAAAACAGAAGGTGGCTCAAGTAGAAGCCGTGAGAGATGGTGGAAATGATTGAAGCTTCCACTGTATCAGTTTCATCTCTGGCATTTGACTGTGTTGAAGTCATTTTGGCTGCTTGTGACAAGGGGAGGGGTTAAGAAGTAATCTGTAGCCTCTCCATTCAGAGACAGGCAGAACATGATACTCACATGTCTCCCTACACATTTCTGACATCTGATACCGGCCGACGTAACCAACTGCACCCAGCTGGCGTTTCCCCTTGAATACACCTGGGGTGGACATCATAACATGAAGACTTACACAATCCAATGCTAAAATTAACAGACAGTAACAGAGAGCAGTTGACGCGACTAACAATTCTGTCATGTAATTTTACAAGTTAGATGTTGCTATTCACAGGCCTTGTTTGGCTTTATTTTGTCCTAAAATAGTATTTATTGCAATAGCAAATGCAGAAAGTCCGAAATGACTCAGTGTAAATGCCACATTTAGCCGTACACATACTGCTGACCAAGAGCTGGAAAGCCCCATGACTACCAAGAGCAAATGTGGAGAACCTCGTAGGAAAAACATGCTGAGTAGTTTTTCCCACGACATCTGTTCAATGTCTATAGCAGTGATGGAAGCAGTGATTGTTACCGTTATCAATGTGTCCACATACGTTGTGTGTCTGAAATAAACAAAAGCTTCACATTTATGTACAGAGCAAAATTCGAGATAAGAACAGCATTTCAGCTTGATTACAGGACCGTTTCTATATCCAGTAAATCCAGTGCATTGATTATTGTGTGTTATAATATTATTTTAGTATTTCCACTAATATTGGTTATCAGCCAATAGTGAGTCCAATCTGATACTTACCTAAATGTTGATGCAATAACCAGACATGCATCAAAACTCCAGTATTGATTGGCCTATAGGACAAGTTGACCTTTAACATATGGTTCCCACAATATTAAACTTCTGTGCTGTACACACAACTGTGACATTAGCCATGAAAACAATACAGTATATATGCTGGTTAACAGTGGAAACAGCTGATCAGTCATGCAAGTGCAATGCTCGCTATGTCAGAACTTATTCAGCAAAAGTGCTCACATATCCCATTAAGCACATCAACCCTTCTTCAACAAAAGGCAAAAAACCACCTCAAGCAAGTATAAAGGTTTTATCAAATTCTGCCGTTTCCATATAGATTTTCTAATGTGATATTCAAAAACACATAAGAGTACATTGATGGAACCACTGTGTCAAACCACAGGAAAGGAAGAAAAGAAACGGAAGTAAAGCTCTGTGAAACACAGAATACTACCTCGCCTGGATCTTAGATGGTGATATACTTCTGCTTTCTTTAGCATGTCAGTAGGTCACATGTACTACACAGGGTTATTTTGAAAAGGTACACTACAAGCTACAAGCTACACAAAACACTCTCTGAAGAGCCATGACAGTCAGCAGTACAGATGCAACACAGTTCTCTACTACTTTAGGAATCTTAACTGATATGTGGTGAATGTAATGTCTATCTGCACAACGCAATAAACAAAAATATGAAATAACGCTAAGAAGCCAGTAAAAAATTCCACACATTGACAGATTTAAATCTTCTGTAGTTTTGACCACAGCTAAAAGTTTGGTGAGGACTTTCAAATGAAAGATGAGATAATGCAGGATTTATTTTACTGACACTTCCCATCATAGGAACTTAAACTTGTACACTGTTAAAAGCATTATAAAAGGCGTTTCTATGATTGGGCTAAACTGGGTCTGTGTGCACTTCCCAAAAGAGGAGGAAGGTTCTCAGAAAACCCTCCAGACTGACCAGAGAGGGACACGCCACTTCTCCTGAGTGTTGCATGTTAAAATAAGGAGCAACTGGAACAAACATCATACACAGGACTGGGAGGAGAGGCAGCGGACTGGGAGGCCACACAGGAGCAGATATAGAGGACGCCAGGGCCCAGTTGGTGGCCATGTGCTGACTGCTGTGCTCCAAATAAAGCCGAGGGCAGCACATGATAGCCCAAGGTGCATGCCTTTTTTAACAGGAAGGCACACACATGCACGCAAATGTAATGCTGTGTGGGGAGGCCAGTCATTTACTAACGCTAACCCATTCATACTGCACTCACCACAAATCACTAACAATATATCAGTGCTGTATTTACTACGTAACCTCAGGCTCCACCTGAAAAGTAGTCTGGAGCCAGCAGAGTAAAAGGGATCAATCACAGGCATTCACATATGCACATGCTGTATGCATTAACCTCAAAGACACATTAAGACCATGACATACCTCTCACTCTAACAGATGGTCCACATGGAACAGCACTTAGTGAGTAAAAACTGTGTAAATAGCCTGAAACACCAACCTCATTTCAGAGGGTTTGGATTTGACCAAACCTGACCTACCATAGGGATGGGCGACATGACCAGATCTGTCTTCAGAGAGAAGGTTATATGTCATGGTATTACAAACAATAAAAGGCATACTCCACTCAAAACATGTGTCCACCAATTTTCACTATTATTTCTGAGGTTTTTCTCCACCTCTTTTCACCACGGCCAAAATGGGAATATGACCTTGTATTAAGTATGTGGGGGTCTCCATCATCCATGTATGAGTAGTAATCCAAAACGTAGATAGATGGTATTTTGAAATCCAAGTCTTGGCTGAACATGACACTGGCGGTGCAACATGTATACTGCCTAGACATGGGATGATATGAAAAATTCATATTAAATTAAGACAACCAAATAATCTTCAATAAGATGATCATGCATAATATGGTCTCCCTGCATAAATATGAGAAGGTGGGTCATTCTCTCATAGACTTCCATGTAATCAGATGATGATGTCCAGTACAGAGAATGCGAGTTTAAGGCACTTCAGCTTCGGCTTCACTTTTCAGCCGCCTGGAGCTGTCACAGAGACAGACTGACAGTTGCTCTCTCAGTGCTTACAAAGTTTAAATCCGACACCCTTTGGAGACCCTTATCCCTGTAGAACCTCATTTATCTTTCACTGCCTGCTTAATCTCTCATAAATCCAAATGTAATCTTAGTCATTCTACGTATCTGAGGCAAGCAGCAGGTTGCATCATGGGTGCATCATCTGTTCTACCCCGACACCGCAATGAATAGATTCATTACATCTCTTGTTAAGACACCATGCTTACAGGGCATGCTTGTTCTTACATACATTCTAAGACTCTGTAAAATATATACTTTTATGTGAAGCCATATGTCCACTTCCTTTTTTTCCATTTCTACTTCTTCATAGGCACTGCTTCCTCTTTACAATGTTACTTAATCTCCTCCCATGCATGTATTGTGCAACCTAGCTGACGAGAGAAACACGATGTCTCAGTTCAGCTACACTTTCACAAATATTAATATTGATTACAATATTTAATAACCCCCCTCCAAATATCAAGAAAACCTTCTTTCTTTTATGTTTTAGATAACTGGGATCAATCAGTCTACTTTATCTATAATCTTTATGTCTTTCTGTCAAATGATAACATACATAGAATTGTTACTAAAAAGCCTGGGCTGCACCAACAAGGACTCATTTAATCTAAGATTAGAATCAGAGTTCAGCAAAATTAGGTTTAAAATGATTAATTCTACATGTACATTTTTTTAATTTTGAAATATAAAAATTTATCTCTTTTTAGTAACCAAGTAGCCACCTTTAAGCCAACATTTAATAAGAGTTAAATTAATATGATACTTGCTTACCCAGTTTAAAATAAGATAAGAAGGGGGGCTTATCTTTTGTCTGCTCTGTATTCTTAAACAAAACCTTATATTGTTTGCAAACTAGCTATGAACTCAGTTAGTTAGCCTAATGTTCCTCATGATGTTTCAGCAGAGAAGCTCCAATTGTTGGCTGAAAGAATGGAGCAATATGGAAATAAAACAACTGACGGCAGCAAACTTACTTTTGCTAAATGTTCCTAATAAAAAGGCAGCCATTTAAATAGTTAATCCTCCTCAACTCAAGTTGATAGTGGTTAACATGTTAATCAAGGTTTAGAGCAAAAACTAAACCGCCATTTAAAGAGAGGTTTACATTGAATCTTTCTTAATTTTAAGACTGTTTTAAAGATTGGTTCAACATGATTTAAAGATAAACCATGATTTAATCAGGTTTCAAAATGGTGCAGCTCATCCATTATCCAAATATCATCTAGACTAATCTTCTGCTACAGTTCTTAATTTAATTTAGCATCCACTAGATATCAGTAAATAGGTTACATCAAAACAAGCGGCATCCTCTGCTATCAGTCACGTGCAGATTGCAGTGGAGGAAGGCACGGAGGATATTGAAATCCAGGGGAAATAAAATGTTTGCATTATCCAGTTTAGCCCTTTAGCACTTATAGATGTTAAAATGTGTTCATGTGCAATTAACAACTACTAAATGCGTAGTAAATACCCACACAACATCACATCTCCAACAGTCCATACCACAAAGAGTAAAAAAAAACAGCCGATAGAAAGAAAATCTCTTTGAGAAGGACATTGCTGTCTTCTGCTACTACACACAGGCTGGATCCAGAGAAGACTTCACCACAGACTTGGATGACTTAATTAACTGTATCTATCTTAACTGTTAAAGACACACACAAATGATAGAAATACCATGATTCTAAATCGGACAACAAAGCCACCTCCCAGTTGAGTATATGTCCACAGAGGGATACAATCTTCTTCTGCATCGTGTCACAAATGTTTGCTGATGAAAGCTCACTCAAAATAAACTGTCATTGTCCAGCTGAGCAATGCAAGGCAAAGGCTGCAACAAGTCCAAGCACCCCAGACACAGACTTAATGGGTGCACGCGAGTACTTACATTCTTCTTTGTAACATCATCTGATTGTCAATGAAATTCAATCTGCTTAAAAACTGAATAGACAGGTGCCGACCTGTTTGTGTGTCATGGAAAAGGAAGTCATGTGGAAAACGATATTCTTCTTTAATTCTAAATCAAGCTCCAGATGAGAACACACCAGTGTTTATACCCATGCCGTATAATGTACTGGATTTGCGCAAGCAGCGTCAGAATTATTTCTGTAAAAAATCTACAATCACAAGTCACAGAGGTCAGAATTCAAAGTAACCTACTTTACATGTCAAATAAAAAGGAGCATACAATCATTTTCTCTATTGTGTCTAATGTCATCAGATGTTATTCCGCACTCTAGATCTCCACCAGCAGCTGTAGCTGGGCCAGAAACGGACTCGTTATCTACCAGCATTGTGTATTGGCCCTGGGCCAGTGAGACATTTAAGGATGTAACATAACTGATAAAACTATGATAAAATATCTCAGCAGCTGAAGTCTTCTTTTGCCATCATCCATCACCAGTGTGTTCATTTTTAGCAACTACAACATCCATTCGTCTCCCTTTTCTTGATATTTCTGTGAGCAGTGCAAAGCAGGGACCCATGTTCATCATAAACAATATTCAAAAGAACCACTACTGCAGAAAAGAGACCCATTTTAGCAGCTTAGCACAGTTTAACAACACATTAGGCAATCAATAAACACAACAGATTGTCACCAGCACACTTAACCATGGGCACACTGTAGTGTAAGTCTCCATGCTTGCTCTGTCTGTGTACCTGGCAATTATCCAGAAGCTTCTAACCCCTGACCTGTTGCTATAGAAGCACCTTGTTTGTGAGCAACATGTAGAACAAGACTTCAGGATAAAGACTGAGAGTGAGGGACTATTCAATATGATAATGCAGCAATTACCTTGAAGTGGATTTACAGGTCTACAATGGAAATATCACGAATGAATGGCACATCTTCCCATCCTGCAGGTTCATCATTTCGACATGTGTGTTTGTTTAAACAACAGGATGTTGAACTAAAGATTGGGAAGCCTACATCAAGTTTCTTTTGTGCTTAAACTGGGATATGTACATTCTTTAAAAGGGGAAGCCATGTGCCAAAACCTAGTCACGTCTACTAGTCTGCCAGAAAGGCAGTTCAAACAACAACTAACGTCTGACTCGAATTGCACTCTTTTGATAAAAAGAGCAGACAAGAGAGGGGAAATGTCACGTCCCAAAGAGTCTGAACAAAGCAGTGTTGTCTAATTAACGCGTGG
This sequence comes from Eutrigla gurnardus, assembly GCF_963514095.1. Classification (NCBI taxonomy): domain Eukaryota; kingdom Metazoa; phylum Chordata; class Actinopteri; order Perciformes; family Triglidae; genus Eutrigla; species Eutrigla gurnardus. Next base: position 21,852,036 of record NC_139929.1, on the reverse strand, counting down.
TGCGTCTACTCGGCCACAGCTCTGTTTCGGGGTACCGACGCCCCGGCTTCATTACATAACTAGCATTAGAGCAGAACAAACAGCCGGACAAGTGAAAAGCGACGGCTAATCCTTCTGGCTGATAGACGAGATAAGAAGTGGGACGCGGAGTTTGTTGCCGGCAGCTGCCTTACCGTACTTGTTGGGCTCTCTGTTATACTCCAGGATCGGGACCACGGCGTCAGGGTCCTCCTGCGGCTCGAACACGGAGTCCTCCCCCGCCTCTTTTGTCTCCACTGTGCCGCCACCGCTGCTGCTGCCGCCGGTGTCCGATGCCGGGTCAGCGACAACCGCGTCCGAGTGCTCCCCTTCCCCGGCGACCCCAACTCCACTGTCAACCGGGACTACCACAAACCTTTCCCCCATGTCCCTCCTCCTACTGTCTCACTTTGAATGGAGGAACCACGCACCGTCCGGCTTCTTCTGCGGTTCACACCCGGGGAGCGAACACACAGGACAGCGTACAACTGAACACACGCGCACGGGCTGATCAGGATTGATTACAGTATTGACGTTCCCGCCTTCGCCCTGCCCACATTGGTGGAGAGGGCCGAGGAGCGCTGTCAATCACTCCCAGCAAGCAAATCAGAGTGCTTGAAAAGTGTTAACGGTGGAAAGAGCAGGTTCTAAAACTTGCATCAATTTAATTATATCCTCCACTGAATTCAATGTATCTGTAAGTTCTTGTCATGAAAACAACTCACTATCAAACAGAAAAAGAATTCGTCCAGGCAACAAGTATTTCAATTCATGAAATATCAATGCAGATACTTTTTTCTTTGTGTGTGTTTAGAGTACAAACTCTTAGTTTAGACATATCTTCATTTTTACTATGTGCCTTTGAAAAGGGAGAGCAGCTCATACTCCTTAAAATAGTGCATGTGAGACCGTATCCTGTTGTCATGTACAGGCAACTAAATTAATTACAAGCTTCTTTAATGGTCTCAAAATGATGGCTAATTAACACAGTCTGTACATCTTCCACTATCAATAGCCTGTCACGGAAACTCAATAAATCATTCTAATTTAAAAATCAGTGATGGTTTAGTCATCTGCCAACACCTTGCCATAACAACTTTGGTATGTCACAGCTTAGAATAAATGGTTTGTCAATACCTCAAGATAGGACGACCTCTTATGTTCACAGGCAGTTTTTGACATACTGTACTCTATAGTACCCGGTTTCAAAACTCCCTGTTACCCAAAGAACAATATTAGATGGGGTATTTTTTTCAGTTTGACACAGTTAAAAAGCATAGGGCACTCCTTCAAACATTCACAGGCTTGATACAAACAACAACACCACATCTCTTGTATTCATGCTTGCTTTTACTACAATATCTGGTTTTAATTTGGATGCTTTTAATGAAGTTTATTCTGTTGGTTTCAGAAAGAATCAGCTGATGCTGGAAATCAAAGCTCTAGATCGCCACCCTAGTTTCATTTATTGTTCCTTGTGCAAAGACCCATCTGTTCGCCAAATTCAAGGGGAAATGACACAAGGTGGAGGAGATACAAAACGATTCTGAAAACACACAAGTGACACAGAATGAATGAAAACTGACTACAAAGGCATACAAAATGACTACAAAGAGACACAAACTGACTACAAAGAGATACAGAATGATTTCAAAGAAAGAGACACAAATTGACTTCAAAGAGACACAAAATCAGTCTGGGGGTTGGAAGCCGTTTATATGTTTCCGAGTTGAGTTGCAATGCAGACTATCAATGTAAGCTTAAAATTGTTCCCCCACTCCTGGTTGTTGTGTATGATGTGTTCAGTCTAATATTAGCCTCTCAGCGTGCAAGTTAACCATGTCAAATAGTCCAGGAGACCACTAGACGGTAATTGCTTGAAGGGTGTTACATGGACATCTAAAATGACAGCTGGCCGGACAGTGGGATATCCTAGGGGGTGGGAGGGTCTGTGGGGGAGGAGTGGTGGGATGGTTGAATGGTGGGGTTGTGGAGTGGTGGGTTTGTGGGGTGGTGGGTTCGTGGAATGTTGGGGTGGTGGGGTTGTGGGGTGGTGGGTTTGTAGGGTGGTGGGTGTGTGGGGTGGTGGGGTTGTGGGGTGGTGGGGTGGTGGGGTTGTGTGGTGGAGTGGTGGGGTGGTGGAGTGGTGGGTTTGTGGGGTGGTGGGGTTGTGGAGTTGTGGGGTGGTGGGCTTGTGGGGTGGTGGAGTGGTGGGGTGGTGGAGTGGTGGGGTTGTGGGGTGGTGGGTTTGTGGGGTGGTGGAGTGGTGGGTTTGTGGGGTGGTTTGGTTGTGGGGTGGTGGGTTTGTGGGGTGGTGGAATGGTGGAGTGGTGGAGTGGTGGAGTGGTGGGTTTGTGGGGTGGTGGAGTGGTGGAGTGGTGGGTTTGTGGGGTTGTGGGGTGGTGGAGTGGTGGGTTTGTGGGGTGGTGGTGTTGTGGGGTGGTGGGTTTGTGGGGTGGTGGGTTTGTGGAGTGGTGGGTTTGTGGGGTGGTGGAGTGGTGGGGTTGTGGGGTGGTGGAGTGGTGGGTTTGTGGGGTGGTGGTGTTGTGGGGTGGTGGGTTTGTGGGGTGGTGGAATGGTGGAGTGGTGGAGTGGTGGGTTTGTGGGGTGGTGGAGTGGTGGAGTGGTGGGTTTGTGGGGTTGTGGGGTGGTGAAGTGGTGGAGTGGTGGGTTTGTGGGGTGGTGGAGTGGTGGGGTTGTGGGGTGGTGGGGATGTGGGGCGGATGGGTAGAAGAAGTGACAGATGACTCAAAGGAAAGTGGTAAGTTGAGTTTATGAAGGTATTTTCTTTTCTTTATGTGAATAATGGATTTTTCTTTCTGTAGATATCCTTTTTCAGTCAGACGTATAAATGTTGGCATGCATCACACTCGGGGTGTGAGACTAAAATGCAGGCCTGACAAAGTCACTTGTAATCCCCCATGTCCATGCCTTTTTACTGATCCGCTGCTAAACTCATCATCTCAGGTCAGGGTGACTTGCAGACCGGACCAAATGAAAATGCTGATTACTTTTTCTTTTTAAGCTGGGTGAGAACAGATGTGGCATTTACAGCACAACCACAGCTCCGAGCCATCCAGTGTCTGTGCCTTCAGTAAAAGGGATAATGGAGATCCAATTCTGAAAAGATAAATGTGACGCGTTTGTTCTGCCTTTCAAAAGCATTGTAACATCAAACAGATTTATACAGTATATTCAGACTTGTCAAGCAGAAAATGAACGTTGAAGATTACAATAATTAAGAAATATTATAAAGGATACTTTATGCATAAAAAATGGTAATAATAAAAATGTACCTTAATTTAGTAAGTCAATTCCTTTGAATTATCATTTCAAAATTGTCTCATAATCTTAATTTACTCAATCCAAATTTTGATTTATAATCTCAAAATTTGGCCAACTAACAAAAACGGTGAACGATAAGATATCTCAATTTGACAATTTCATGACTTATGTGTTTTTTTTTTTCACCATGTCTAACTTTCCATCTGTTGTTTTGTCTTCTCTTGACAGAAATGACCTTCCACAGTATCGTGTATAACAGATCATTATTATTGCATTGTTGGAGTGGACAGTCTGCTAAAGTTAACTTCTTTGTGACAGGAACATTCATTTGTTTATTTTTCAAAATAATATATATTTTGTTCATTCACTTGGCTACATCAGCTATGAAAAGAACATGAATATTGTATCCATGTGATTTATACGGTCAATTCAATTTTTTTCACTTTCCTTTTTGGTATTTATTTGGATTTATGTTATTACATTTTCCCCGACAACTTGAGTGAGAGAAATGGGCAAGGTTTGTGCAGTTGACTGTATTTAAAGGTTCCCTATTATACTGCTTTTCATCAATTCCACACAGCTGTCAGAGTTTCAACAACACTGGATTCGATATGCATTGCCCTAAACCCATCAGTGGTCTTGAATTTCAGCTGTCTAAAAGTTGCTCAAATGAGCTCTCCTGAGAACAGGCTGTTTGCTGTGGGGGGGTAGTTTGCTAGAAATCCATAAAAATAGGCTTTATTTGAAATGGTACAAAATTGATTGTATTTTATTGAAACGCCTCTGTAACAGGACAGCATACTAGCATTGCATGGCACACAGCACAGGCATATATCACTGTCAAAAAAAGGCGACAAAATGCAAAACGCACACAGATTGATACTAACGCAAACAAAGTAACCGTTTGCTAAGGTCACAAATGTTGCAGTACAGCCTTGCACCGAAATTGACGGTGAAAACAAACACGTGAAATATAAAACTATAATAAATTAAATAGATTAAATAAAACTTAATTATTGACGCTTCTGACATGGGCGTCAAAACAGGCTTAAGACAACCCTATCGCACAGCATTTTAGACAGAACACACTGACTCAAAACATCATAGGCCTACACAACGTGTAATTCATACGCTTTTTTAGTTTTTATTCATTTTTTTAATATTTATTTTTTGATCGCGAGTAGTATGACACTTCCCACGGCTATGCACACATACAAGCTAACACGAACCGTAGCCGGCACATTGTCATTAAAAATGAAACGCAACCACCGTCTCTTCTGATCTTCTGTAGCTGGGACAGAATATAAGCACTCATGTTGATTTGTACAACCAACAAGAGAGCAATCTGCGTGTCTAGCTCTGAGCGACGACATTGTGAAACACCGCTATCTCACTGCTGTCTCACCTCAGGACACACCGAACTTCACCTCGGTGATGAACGCCCCGACTCGGATAATTTTCATCATCAGAGGAGTTCGGTAGCTGGGACAGAATATTAGCACTTATGTTGATTTGTACAACCAACAACAGACACACGGAACTTCACCTCGGTGATGAACACCCCCTCTCGGATATCTCCTATCATCAGAGGAGTTCGGCCTATCAGGACACACGGAACTTCACCTCGGTGATGAACGCCCCCTCTCAGATATCTCCTATCATCAGAGGAGTTCGGTCTATGCAAATGACTCCCTTCGTTACGGAACGACGGGAGCTGAATCTGAACAGCCTGTATGAGCGCCGTTGTACCAGTGGGGGGGCTGCAGAGACCATACAGGAGTAGCCTGTTCTCCTCATTCTGGGAGTTGGCAGGCTCAAGGAGGACCAGTTTATTGGTGTAGAAAACCTGTTTTCATAATATGGGACCTTTAAGAGTAGTCTTGGCATAAATCACACTTACAGTTATTTTCAATTGCTAAACAACAGCAGTCACATGTGCAAAACTAACAGTCTGCATCACCAACACTCACCTGAGCTAAACAGTTGCCATGGAGGAACAAAAATCATTGTTTGCTTCAATAGATATATAATTTTATTTTGTCTGTAGTCATTTACTAATGTTAACAATTGGATCCAAAGGTCCAACAGGAGGAAGAGGAAGGATATTAGCACAGTCTGGTCTGCGCTTGTCAAAGGCCTCACAAGCTGGCGACCAAGCAACAAACTACATTTACCTTACATTTAGGTCATTTAGCAGACGCTTTTGTCCAAAGCGACTTACAATAAGTACATTTGTCTAAAGAAAGAAAGCACAACATATCATTGCCAATAAAGTAAGAGCTAAAAAATAGAACAAGTGTGAGGTCCTCATCTGAGTAAAGTAGTAGCTGTTCAGCAAACATACCTTAAGAACAACAGTGCTATGATCAAGTGCTAGAGGTTAGTTTGTTGTTTTTTTTTATTTTGGGGGGGGGGGGGGGGGGGGTTAGTGGGTCATGCTATGCAGAGTCGAGGTGAAGTCTGAGGCCTTTTTCTGAAGATGGCAAATGACTCTGCTGTCCTGACATTAGTCGGGAGTTCGTTCCACCACTGAGGACCAGAACAGAGAAGAGTCTGGACTTTGCTGAGCGACATTTGTTTGATTTCAGCGATGGTGGTACTAGCCGGCCAGCTGAAGTAGAGGAGCGAAGTGCTCGCTTCGGGGCATGAGGTTTGACCAGTGTTTGAAGGTAGATGGGTGCCGTTCCATTGATGGCCCTGAAGGCGTGCTGCAACAGGGAGCCAGTGGAGGTCACGGAGGAGGGGGATCACATGGGAGAATTTGGGTAGATTGAAGACAAGGCGTGCTGCAGCGTTCTGGATACGCTACAATGGTTAAGTCGCCGAGGCCGGGAGTCCAGCCAGGAGAGAGTTGCAGTAGTCAAGGCGGGAGATGACCAGTGCTTGGACCAGGAGTTGCGTTGCATCCTTTGTGAGGAAAGTCCGAATCCTGCGGATATTTTAGAGGGCAAATCTGCAGGATCGGGCCACAGCAGTGATGTTGTGGGTGCAGGATAGTTGGTCATCGAGGTTTACACCCAGGTTCCTCATGGTTGACGACGGCAAAACTGTGATGCCCTCGACAGTGACTGACCGGTACATGCAAGAGCAGTCTTTCCCCGGGATGAAGAGGAGTTTGGTTTTATTCAGGTCGAGCTTGAGGTGATGTGCAGTTGTCCAGACGGAGATGTCCGCCAGACAGTCCGAGGTGCGAGTTGCAATGTGAGTGTCAGAGGTTGGGGGAAAAGAGAGGAACAGCTGGGTGTCATCTGCGTAGCAATGGTAGGAGAATCCATGCGATGCGATTACAGAGCCTAGTGATCTGCACTCTTCAGTTCTTTCAATCTGAGAAACAAAGAACACCCGACTGGACACCATCCATTCATTTGGTGCCATCTGCTGTAACCCAACCCACAGCACGTGGCAAAAGACCCAGCCCAGTCTTCAAGACCCCGCCCAGCCTTCAAGACCCAGCCCAGGCTTCAAGACCCCACCCAGCTTTCAAGACCCAGCCCAGCCTTCAAGACCCCATCCAGCCTTCAAGACCCCGCCCAGCCTTCAAGTCCCCATCCAGCCTTCAAGACCCCGCCCAGCCTTCAAGACCCCGCCCAGCCTTCAAGACCCCATCCAGCCTTCAAGACCCCGCCCAGCCTTCAAGACCCCACCCAGCCTTCAAGTTCCCATCCAGCCTTCAAGACCCCACCCAGCATGGCCATCTGGTCATCCACAGTTAGGCTACATCCACACGTCATCTGTGTTTGTGTAATTGCAAGAGCCAATGACGCGTGTCCAGAGTGTATGTGGGTCAGGTCTAGAGCATGAAAGGAAGCTTTTATTGTGAAATGGGTCCCCCATTGCTACGTCATTGTGTCATAACGGACAGTGGCGGGTCATCGGCAGCACATCCTGGATCTGTAGTCTGAACTAATCTCAGAGGGGAGCATGATGTACAAAGTGCTGTGAGGAGCTGAGGGCAGCTGCCACGCTTAGATATGTTTGGAAGAGCACCTTTGGAAGAGCACCTCAGTACAGTGCACCTCAGTAGTGATCATTGAAGGAAGAATAGATGCCATTTCTTAGAGAAAAACTCAAGTTAAATGATTTACATGTCTTACTTCGAACCAACTGCTCCTCTGTGTGATGAAGAAATTCTACAACTCTTTCATTTATTAAGTCTTGACGAAACTTGAATCTGGTACGATGAACCAGAAAATGCATTGATACAAAAACACGATGACTTCCTTTCATCGATATGAAGCAGTAAGTACCAATAAATATATAGTTAACAACAGTGTGATATAGTTGTAAGCACACATAAGGACATTTTAAAGTCATTCTGATTATGTTTGTCAACAATTAAAATTCCTTCATTCATCTGTAACTTGGTGGTTAACAGATAATAAACTGACAATATATTAAACAGTTTTTTAAATAGAAGTATTTGTGAGGTTTTGTTTATTTATTTTTAGCATTTATTTGCTTATAAGGACTTCTTCCTTACTCTTCATGACTGCTGATGATGGCCATGTACTGCTTAAATGCTAATAAAGTATTTAACATGGGTATTTTTTGTGTTTTAAGTAACAGATAAAACAAAGCTGTAATTTATCAAATGTATAAGTCTTCAAAATGGTTGGTTTACGTATTCGAGACAAGATAAGGTGATGAGGAATGAATGGTTCGTTCATCTAGATTTATAAATTAATTGTGAATTAAATCACGATTGTAAAAATTGTTGTTTGGAAACACTGGAAAACATTATTATAACGATTACATAGAATTGATAGAAGGAACTCAGTTAAATGAAGTACAGTATTACCATAAAGAACAGAACAGATGTGTTTTCTGAATTCATGAGTGGACATTTTGGAGAAATCTTTTCACTCAACATGTAATTTTATGATCATTGATACAACGCTTATTTCTCTGGGGTTTAACATAGAATAGCTGGATAAAACAATGATTTCTTTCTTTCCCCTTTTAAATGCGATGTAGGTTCAAGCCTGCAAAAACACAATATTGAATGTGTGCACATAAAATAATATGGATAACAGCTATGATTGTGGCTCAAAGGTTGTTTGGCAGAAAACCTATTCCACAGGGGCTGATGTGTTGAAGCTGAGAGGTGGTGATCACAGACGAGGTAGGGGACGTTAACGGGACTTGTTTTTGTCCGTGTGCAGATGGCACACTGTTTGTAATGAGATCCCACGGGCTGCACTAATCATAAGGGACATACTGTATGTGTGTGTGTGTGTGTGTGTGTGTGTGTGTGTGTGGGTGTGTGTGCACAGACATCTGGCCTTGAGTCAAAAAGTCCCATTGTGTGTGACTGTACAATGTGTGCAGGTGAATCACAGCTGGGTGAGTCTGCAGGAGACTTTTTATTGTTATTTTTACAGCATTAATACCATTGGATGCTTGACATTATTATTCAACCTATCATAATCCTATCACTGGGTCATATTTTCATTGTTATGAGTCAGACACCAAACCTGTTGTTTTAGTTTCGGCTTTAAGCAATATTGTTCTCTGACAAAATTTAGGAATGAGATTGTTTGGAGTTGATGTACCAAAAAATGACCCGTTTAGGCATTTCTTATATTAAGCTCCTGTATTAAGAGCTTTCTAGCTTCTGGACTTCGTTCGAGTCCACCTTTTTGAAGTCTTGCACACTACAACAGCACCCCCAGTGGTTCATAAATACATTACAACTAGAATCACATAGAGTGAGCGAGGTGGGCTCGCAGTCTGGTTATCGGACCCCGGTCTTAAACTGATGGTGGAAACCTTTACTGAACAATCTGAACAGCTCCATGAACATAATTATAACTGTGACAATGAGGATCACATGTAGAATTTAATAATATGTATGAATATAGGCTCACTGAATGTAAAATCATGGTCACAGTGTTGAAATAATGACAGCAGGCTACTTCCTGGATAGTAACATATAACAAGCAGTGGAATTACTGTAATGAACACGTTGGTTTCCCAGCGAAGTGGCTGAGATACAAATCAGATTGATAGATACTGTTAGTCTGGTCTGGAGCAGGCTAGCTCCACAGGATAAATCTCCATGGTAACTTATGCCATAACATGAGAAATGCTTTCATGCAACTGGATCACGGATAACCCAGGAAAATGCAGCTTAATCCCTTATCTAGGTTTTGTGCAACAGCCATCAGTTATGCTACATGACATACATGATAACCAGTGGCGGCAGAGATTTTCTGTTGCAGGTGCTATGGGGATGCTCAACACTTAAGAGAAGGTGCTTTGAATTTCATTATGGCGGTCGCATCAGACCACCCTTGGTATGCTACACACGCGTACACGCCCGCATTAACTATACTCGTTCCGCGACTATAAGCATATATGTAAAAGTATTCAACACAAGGGCTAGATACAACATACATAAAATATAAATGTAAAAAAATGACAGACATTTCTTGGGGGTGCTGGGCGGGGCTATGGCTATTATAGGGGGTTTCTTACCAGAGTGGTTACGCAGGTGTCAGTTCCCTAGACTCCGTAAATTTTTTTCCACAGTGCTCACACAGGTAAGGCTTCTCTCTACTGTGGACCAGCAGGTGTTGACTTGTGCAGCTGAAACTCTTGCCACATTGTTCACAGCGGTAAGGCTTCTCCAGTGGGGATCCGCACGTCTCTTATAACAGCTTCGGAAACAGAAACTGTTCCCGCATTGTTGACAGCGGTGTGACTTCAGTCTGATCACACTGGTACGGTTTCTCTCCGGTGTGGATGTGCTGGTGGTCCTTGTAAGTTCTTAACAAACGGAATGTCTTTTTGCATTGGTCACTGGTACGGTTTCTTTCCGTTGTGGACAAGCAGGTGCCTCTTGTAATGACATAAGTAACTAAAACTCTTTTCGCTAGTTTGGTCAAATTTGTGTGGTCCCGTGAGGTAACCCTGGTGGTTTCTGTATGAATTCCGGTTGCTGAAATATCTCCTGCATTTGTGGCAGCAGGACGCCCTTTCTTCATTGTGGGTAAGCAGGTCGAACTTGTATGCATTTAATTGGCTGAAAGGTTTGTCACAGCCGTAGTTCTTCTGCAGTGTGAGTGAGTCCATACCTTCTTAGCCTACCACAAAGGTTTCCAACACTTCTGGCACTGATCCTGTGTGAAGAAAAACACAAAGACAGAGAAAATAATGTCAGAGTAGGACTTGATCAAATGCTGCTAACCATTAAGTATCCATACTATGGTACCTCACAACTGCAATATCTTTAAATTCTGTATATAATAATGGACCTTATGACTGCTCTTCATAATCAAGAATTTGTTATTTGACCATGCTGTATTTATATTTAATTTAATTGTTTTAGTTTCATTTCAAACATTTGTAAAATAAGGCCATTAAGACATTTAAAAAACAGTAAAAGAACCTTCAATTTAGAGTCATCAATGAACCTATCTTCATCCTGCATGTCTTTGGACTGTGGGAGGAAGCTGGAGAACCCAGAGAGAACCCATGCGTACACAGGGAGAACATGCAAACTCCACACAGAAGGAACCTGGGCCCGACCCGGGAATCGAGCCCTGGACCCTCTTGCTGTGAGGCGAGAGTGCTACCCACTATTCCACCGTGCAGCCCATAATTTGTAAATTGAAATAGATAAATATAAATATAAATGATTGTATTGTATTGTATATTGTATTATTGTTTTTAAGAGGACTTTTGTTCTTTTGGCTTGTGCTTGAGTGCCTCATTGAGTCTCATTTAAGTTTGTGAACGTTACTTGGACTGGGATAATGGGTAAAGTGTGTTGACCTCCGACCCCAGTGTGGTTGGTACCGTCGAAGGAAACTAAGACACTGCTTATGGAAGCTGTTTGCTTGTCTTTGTCAGATTTGTCCTCTTGTTCAACCCTCTTTTTGTATATGTGCAAGATTGAAGGGTGTTTTAATGAACACACTTCGATTGTTTTTGCTTAGGTGTCCTTTGGTTAGAAGACAAAAACAAATTCCTTGTACTTTCAAACAGTCAATCTTTACATTGAGCTGTTTTTGTCATGATCTGTGTTTTTCTTGATTTAGTTTCCTGTTTTATTTTGTAATTTTGTCCCCTGTGTGATTTCCTGTCTTGTACTTCCTGGTCCTTGTTGTTTCCGCTGTCTTGACTCCCCCACCCTTGTGTTGATTACCCTACCTGCCCTAATGTGTTTCACCTGTCCCGCGTCAGCTCCCTGCCTCCCTGTGTAGTCTGTGTGTTTCCCCTGTCTCACTGTCGTGTCATTGTATTGTATGTCACGCCCTGCATGCTGCACTAACCCGGTTATTTGGATTACTGTGTTCCTGCGTCCTGCCTCCCATGTCCCTTTCGTATTTTGTTTAGTTTCGTAAGTGTCATTTTTGCCTTTGTGGTCTTCCTTAGTTGATACTTTCTTTTAGTTTTTGTTTTGAATTTAGTTTATAATTAAAATAAATCCTTTTTGTAACGGCATTTGGGTCCTCACCTCCCTTTTTTCCGAGTCCCCCCCGTGACAGTTTTGTTCATCTTACAGGTCTCAGATGTTCTCCTGCACAGAATACACAGGCCTTGTGTGCATTGGCGGTCTTGTAGTCTGATTTGGCATTTGGGGATGGTTTTTGTTCATCACTGACTCCAGGGCTTGTTACTGCTGCAAAATGACTTGCTTTATATCCATGGGCAGATTTATGTTTTGTTTTGGCGCTGCACTACTTTAATTAAAGGAGAAATCCGGTCATTTTTGACCCCATTTCCGTTGTCCTCAGGGTCATCCCGACTTATTAGAAGCAAAAAACCCAACAAAAATTGACGTTGCCTAGCCCGAGATCTGTACCTGCCTGGCAGCCTTCCAGACTCGCTCCAATGCTAACCCATTGGGGCACGTTTTATCTGCTTTCCTGGGCCCCAGAAAACAATTCCAAGACCTATGCAACACAGGTTGGGTCCGTACGAGACACCACGGCGCTCGTTTAGCACAAATAGTGTTGCAAAACGACATAAATATGTGTGTTTTAGCATGAAGTTACTCACCTCAAATCACCCCGTAGACATTAGCAGTAGATAGCCGAGCACCTGTCGTCCCTCCCAGTCACCACAGAAACGAAAACGTTTTCCTCGTAGTTTTGATTTTGTATCCATAAAGAAACGACCAAGCTATGCAGTCCTCATGTCCGTAATAAATCCATGAAGCCATTATGTCCATATGTATGACTATGTTACAACATAGCAACGATAGCTTTAGCTAGTAACGTGCCGGGCGCTCGTCCATCCCACTCACCGCAGAAACGAAAACGTTTTCCTTGTAGATTTTGTATCCATAAAAAAACGACCGAGCTGCGCAGTTGTCATGTCCGTAATAAATCCATGAAGCTGTTATGTCCATATGTATGACTATGTTACAACATAGCAACGACTGCTTACAGCTAAACAGTAGCCGAGAGCCAAAAGTCTCGCGCAGGTTCCCGTCTCCCGACGTCCTCACTCTGGAGCTGTTTTCAAGCCAATACAGTGACAAACTTCTTTCCATCGAGCAGTGCCGTCGTGTCCATATGACAGTGTAACTAGCGCTAGCCTACATAGTAAGATTGCTTAGCCTGTGTGACAGTTGAACCTGCTACAAAGACAACAAATCTTGCGCAGTCTCAGTAGGCTAGTTGTGTTGACAGCACGAGTGGGAGTCGCGTGTCACGTGTCGCGTGTGCAGACTGCAGTCTCTCATCAACAGAGTGAGATCAAAGTGACCCTCGCGCGACTGTCCAAGATTTTTCACTGTACTCAATCAATCAATCAATCAATCAATCAAACACTTTATTTGTCCCCAAGGGGCAATTTAAAAAGGCATAAAGAGCAGCATTAGGACAAACAGGACATCAGACAACATAAAAACATTCACAAAGTGCTTCAGTTAAAAAATTCTAGCAGCTGTCAATTTCAAAGTGCTCTGTGCATCACGTTAAAGTGCTATGTGCATTCAGTCTGACGGGGGCTGGGCAAAGTTGTTGAGACAGGGAGGGGTCATTGTTCATAAGTTGGACTGCTGTAGGAACAAAGGTGGCCCTCCTCCTTTGTGTCCTGCAGCGCGGACAACGCAGTCTGCGTCCCGATGGGAGCCACTCGAACACAGGATGTAATGTGTGTGAGGAATCGTGTAGGATCCTGTGAGCGGTGCGGAGTGTTTGCTGGTCACAAAAGGCAGACAAAGCTCTAACAGGGTGTCCAATGATTTTAGAGCAGACTTTGGTGATGCTGAGTAAGCGTGTCCGGTCTTGCAGGCTGATGGAGTGAAACCATGAGATGAATGAGAATGTAAGTACGCTCTCAATGAAGGAGTAGTAGAAGGTCAGGAGAATATCTTTGTTCACATCAAACGATCTCAGCTTCCTGAGCAGATATTGTCTCTGGTGGCACTTCTTGATGATCTCCTCGGTGTTGGAGGAAAACCTTAGAAGGCCATTGAATATTGTGCCCAGGTACCTGTATTCCTCCACCAACTCCACAGGCTCCCCCTGGATGATGGTAGTGACAGCCTCTGCTAATTGTCTCTGCTTGCTGGAGAATGTAACAATTACCTCTTTGGTTTTGGTAGAGTTCAGCTGGAGACAGGCGCCCTCACACCAGGTAATAAAGTCCTGAAGTACAGGGCCATGGTGCAGGTTAGGGACAGAGAGCAGAGAGAGCAGGACTGTGTCGTCAGCGAATTTCACCAGCTGACAGTTTGGCTGAGTGGACCTGCAGTCATCAGTGTAGAGGATGTAGAGCAGGGGCGATAAGACACAGCCCTGCGGGGAGCCAGTGGAGGTGTGGAGGATGTTGGAGTATGAACCATTGACAAACACCCTCTGAGACCGGTTGGTTAAAAAGTCAATAACCCACTTAATGACCTGGTGGTCCAAGTTAAAGCGAGTATTTAACTTCTCAGCAAGGATGTGTGGCTGCATGGTGTTGAATGCAGAAGAGAAGTCTGCGAACAGGAGCCTGGCGATGGTGTTAGGGGTCTCCAGGTGTTTGTGGATGGTCTCCAGGATAAATATCTTGGCATCATCCACTCCCCTGCCGGCCCTGTACGCGAACTGCAATGGATCCATCATAGGCTCAACAGACTTGGTGATAAAGTTTTTAATTATCCTCTCCATCGCCTTCATCACCAGGGAGGTAAGGGCCACCGGCCTCAGATCATTTAATACCTTAGTGGGGCCCTTCTTGGGGATGGGGATAACTGTGGAATGTTTCCACTTCCGGGGCACTGTGCTGCAGTTCATGGAGGTCTGGAACAGCTGCTGGAATACCTCCCCCAGCTGCTCAGCACAGTGCTTCAGGGTCCGCCCACAGATGTTGTCAGGTCCGGTGGCAGTGTTGAGTTTTGTCCTCTTGAGGGCTCTCACCACCTCTTCCCTGCTGAAGGTGATGGTGGTGTCACCAGGATGGAGTGAGGAGATGATGGTCTTAAGCTCTGTGCTGTTGTCCATTTCGAATCTTGAGAAGAATGAGTTGAGGTCATTGGGTAAAGATGTTGTATTGCAGCCATCAACCTGGATGGGTTTGTGACTGGATGTAATGCAGTTCACCGCTGCCATGTTCTTCAGACCCTGCCAGGCGGAGCGAAGATTCCCCTGGGTAAAGGAGACCTCCACTTTGTTTTTGTAATCCAGCTTGGCCTTTTTAATGGCACGCTTGACCTCTCGACTGACCTCCTTCTTTTCCTCCTCCGAGCCAGTGAAGAAAATCCTCTTTTTCTTATTGAGTACTTGTTTTAATTCTTTTGTGACCCAGGGTTTATTGTTGGGGAATATTGTAACAGTTTTGGTAGGAATTATACTGTCCACACAAAAGGAGATATATGCAGTCACTGTGTCTACCTGCTCATCGATGTTACTAGGGGACAGTAAACAATTCCAGTCAGTTGTTTCAAAACAGCCTTGTAGTCTGTCAATACTGTCTGGGGTCCATTGTTTGATGTTCTTAGTTATTTTGTCTGACCTCTTTACTACAGGTAGGTAAGCAGGAGCAAGCAAAATGCTATTATGGTCGGCAGAGCCTAGGGGGGGGAGGGGGACAGCTCTGTATGCATCTGGAATAGAACCATAGCATTTGTCTAAAGTCTTGCCAAATCGTGTGGTACAGTCAACATACTGTTCAAACCCTTTAAGTGTTTTGTCAAGTGAACAATGGTTTAGATCACCCATAAGAAATTTGGGAGCATCTGGAGAAACTAATTCTAACCTGTTCATGATGTTTTTGACATGTTCAGTGGCAGCAGAAGCTTTCGCTTTGGGGTGAATGTAGACCAGGATGATAAAGATTTGTGGAAATTCCCGTGGAAGGTAGAATGGGCGAAGGGAGATAGCCAGCAGTTCAATATCGGTGTTGCACAATTCTTCTCTGACCACCACAGATGAGCACCAGTGAGAGTTGACGTAGATACAGTCTCTGTCCAGCCTTATAGGAGAGCCAAAGCCATCTATGTGCAGGGCATCGTTACTGTCGTTTTCATTTAACCATGTCTCGGTAAATGCCAGGATTGATGCCGTCCGATATTCATACATGTGATTAATGTTGGCTTGCAGTTCGTCAGTCTTGTTACGCAGTGAGCGTACATTAGCTAGAATAACTGACGGCAGAGTCCGGTGTTTCACTTTCCCCCTCTTCAGTCTAGCTCTGACTCCTGCCTTTTTCTTCCCCCTCCGTGTTACCTTTTTTTTATGATGTGCCGTATCTGAATGTCCAGGCGAGTGTTTACGTTGGATCACCTCCGGTAGTTTCTCAGTGAAAACAACTTGGTCGGAATTCAACCGTAGCTGCAGAAGCAGGTCCCTGGCATATGTAATCCGCTGGGTATCTGGAAGGCTGTATCCACTTGATAGGCTGAATAGGTGGATCATCCGGTACAGCAGGAACACCATAATCCACAGGATCCCGGTGCAATCCATCATTCGGTGTGTCGGAGCTAGTGCTAACTAGCACTAGCCTTGTTAGCGTCCGTGCATCAACAGCCTCAAGACAGCACATGGCAAGCTCTGCACAGTCACTTCAAACAGGCGCAAGTTGTCCGAGATAGTTGGGACAGGATGCCACTGACAGTACGCCGGAATATTCTCCGAAACAACATAAAAACACATACAACGAATAAAAAAAACAGCTGCTCGATACGCCACCGGTCACCACACGAGCAGTGACCTGCTGGCTTGAAAACAGCTCCAGAGTGAGGACGGCAGACGGGAACTTGCGCGAGACTTGCATTGTTTTGGCTCCAGGCTACTGTTTAGCTGTAAGCAGTCGTTGCTATGTTGTTACATAGTCATACATATGGACATAACAGCTTCATGGATTTATTACGGACATGACGACTGCACTGCTGGATCGTTTCTTTATGGATACAAAATCTACAAGGAAAACGTTTTCGTTTCTGCGGTGAGTGGGATGGACGAGTGCCCGGCACGTTACTAGCTGAAGCTATCGTTGCTATGTTGTAACATAGTCATACATATGGACATAACGGCTTCATGGATTTATTACGGACATGAGGACTGCACTGCTCGAACATTTCTTTATGGATACAAAATCAAAACTATGAGGAAAACGTTTTCGTTTCTGCAGTGACTGGGATGGACGAGCGCCCGGCATGTTACTAGCTGAAGCTATCGTTGCTATGTTGTAACATAGTCATACATATGGACATAACAGCTTCATGGATTTATTACGGACAGGACGACTGCACTGCTCGGTCGTTTCTTTATGGATACAAAATCAAAACTACGAGGAAAATGTTTTCGTTTCTGTGGTGACTGGGAGGGACGACAGGCGCTCGGCTATCTACTGCTAATGTCTACGGGGTGATTTGAGGTGAGTAACTTCATGCTAAAACACACATATTTATGTCGTTTTGCAACACTATTTGAGCTAAACGAGCGCCGTGGTGTCCGTACGGACCCAACCTGTGTTGCATAGGTCTTGGAATTGTTTTCTGGGGCCCAGGAAAGCAGATAAAACGTGCCCCAATGGGTTAGCATTGGAGCGAGTCTGGAAGGCTAACCCTAACCCAGTAGAGCATGACACGGGAGTGGATTTTCACTCCCGTCCCATCCCACTCCCAGAGAAAAAATCCCATCCCATCCCAATCCCGGGCCGGGATTAGGATGGGATGGGATCCCAATGGATGGGACCGGCTAAAGCAAGTCAAAATAGTTTTGGCTCACTGAAAGATGACTACAAAAATGGACGTGTCTGTCCTTTTGGTTGTTTAACACGGCCGAAAATCATCATCTATTAATGGCGTTCCCGCTCCTGCCCGCTCCCGTTGATTTTTATTCCCATCCCGTCCCAATCACGGGATTAATAAAACTTTGACTCCCATCCCGCGGGAATCCCACGGGAATCACGTGACCCGCGAGAATTCCCGAAAAATGTCATGCTCTACCAGGCAGGTACAGATCTCGGGCTAGGCAACGTCAATTTTTGTCGGGTTTTTTGCTTCTAATAAGTCGGGATGACCCTGAGGACAACGGAAATGGGGTCAAAAATGACCGGATTTCTCCTTTAAGTCACCATTATTTGTTGTTCTGATGTGACCTTGAGAGCTTTGTCTGACTTGGCTGGAGTAATGCTGTTGTGGTGATGCTTGTCTCTTTTGTGTGAGTCTTGGTTGCATTATTTGAACACGACCACTAGGAGCACCAAGGTTGATTACATATCTTGTTCCATTATTTTACCTTGGTCCTCTTCATCATTATCCTCCTCCTCCTCCTCCTCCTCCTCCTCCTCCTCCTCCTCCAGTACAGCATTAAATTGCTCTTCTGCAATATCAGAATCACAGTTTTCATCCTCAAAGGCTTCCAAGGTGTTTATTTTGGTTGTTGCAGCATCGATATCGGTTTGAAGCTCAAGTTCTGCTTTTTTTTAGATTTGCTTTTATTGACTTCAGTGCAGTTTCTGTTGTAAAGCAGCTCCACCAAATGATTGACGTCATCTTCTTACACGCACTAATCATCAGTATACTTATGATTATGTGAAGTTTGCTATTTTGGAACAACTTATTTTGTACTAAATGTAGTATGAATTTAAATTGAAGAAAATCACAATTTGAAATGTATTTGTTGTACTTTTATGGGCTACAATGGAACAATTCAAGTATATTCTACTAATATACATGCTTGATTAACTAAATTAAAGTTTGCTTTGTTTGTGTTGAGTGTCTTGTCCATATATAAGGTATAACGTTCAAATGTTCTTGTTTTAGTAACGGTATGCACAGTTTTACTTCTGGCTCATTCATTAATTAATTTTTAAAATATGCTTCTAGTAAATTGTTACAATAATAATTTTGAGCATATATTTTAAAAATGTACAAAAATACACTTAAGTAAGTAATTGGAAAATAAAAGAAATAGAAAAGTGTATTTCACTTATTAAATAGAAAGTGTACTACAGTACAATTATTATCAGTGTATTTATATGATATATTTAAAGTGTGTTTAGTAAAGTGTAAAGTGTTATGTAACAAGGTACTTAAACGTATGATGTTAGTATACTCTCAATATATTTCCAGATAGTACACTTCTTTGTTATTGTACTTTCAATATTCGATTGAAAGTGTAAATAGTATAGCGGGTCTCTGGTACACAGAAGGCAATCAAAGAGGGCAGCATGCAGTGACACATCGGATATAATCTCTCCATTGACATCTTTTCTATTTTGATCCTTGTGTTTTACAGTGAGAGCGGCAGTGTAAGAGGACACCATGAGGGATTTAACCAGCCAGCTCCCAAACCTTAATGGGTGAGCTGGGATCAGCTGGGGTTTAGATTACGCAAACCGGCCCGTTTCCAAATTGACGAGAGCCTGCCCTCCCACTGCCCTCCTGCCCTCCCTCTTGCCCCGACCTTTTCCCTCTACACCAGCCTGAGACGTCCGGATACATGTCATGTCCTTGCGGAATGATTGATGACTCACTAGCACATTCGTAGCAATGACACCAGCATACTTGTTTCAGTGACAGAGTGTTTTTAAACCAGCCTATCCAACTAAGCTAAATAAACTATTCTTAGGTGTCGGGATGATTCAATGTGCATGTCCTCCTTAGAAATACAGTACACATCTCCACTCAGCCACAACTTAGTGCAGCTGCTCCATGACAGCAAGCTAGACAGCTTTTTCATGTCACCCATGGGGATGTTTACAATTATGCCGATAATAGAAATTCACTGTGATCATATTGTGAGTGTTTTAATAAAATCCTACATCGTCCCATTAGATGATTCAGATTTCTCTCTTATCTCTTTGCATTGTAATACCTCTCTCTCTCTCTCTCTCTCTCTCTCTCTCTCTCTCTCTCTCTCTCTCTCTCTCTCTCTCTCTCTCTGTGTCCCTCTGTTCTGTGGAGTCTGTCTGTCTGAAGTTTTGTCTCAGCTGCTGCTGGGGTCGGGGGTTATTTTGAGAAGTGGACAAAGAGGAATGGGATGGTTGGCATACCAGCGCGGACACACACCACCATGCACCCCTCTACACATGCAGACACACACACACACACACACACACACACACACTGGCATGCATTTGCACACATGGGACCAGCTTGTTATTATATGTTCAGTTTATCTTGCAGCTGCATTCTCGTTTTTTTTCTATTCATTTTGATAGCTTTATTTTAGCTTCTGCCAATTCCATATTGCTAAAGAATAATACTGTTTTAGATGACCATACTAGTTTTTATGTTCTGATATTTAGGGATGAGATGTGTATACTAACAGTAGTAGTCATATTAACAGTAGTCGTAATATTAACCGTAGTAGTAATATTAGCAGTAGTAGCAATATTAACAGTAGTATTACAGTTTTTTTCAGTCACTAACAAGCGTTTGTCCAACCAGTTGTCACATTTTCAAAACTCTAAACACAATAAGCACGGCATGGGTCTTTTGTAGCCATACCATTCACACATTTCATGTCATTTTCACACAATATGCAGTCAGTGAACACATTTCCACAATGCTTACTTTTTCTTAACAGACAAGCTATACCTCCCAACACAATTATGGATTGTTTTTGTATTATTTACGAATGTTAACACACAACATCCAACACTAACAAAAACAATATTCCAAACCTTAGATACAGTATAAAAACCTCTGCTTCTGCAATGATATCAGTTCAAAAACAATATATCTCAGCTGATACAGTTTTTCTCGATCGTTTACACACATTTTCTGAATGCATGCCTCATACTCTCAGAACTCTACACACAAATCAAAAAACACACACACAATGGGCAAAACCCCTCAATTCTCCTGCAAAATGAAACTTTACGTTCAAAACAATGTTATTTCTTCTCAAAATGGTATTTTGTTGTCAAATGACACACACAAACCATCATATGAATAGACATTTATAAGAACCAGTTGAACACTGATGTGCTCAATGTAAAACATGATGAACACTTCTTCTCCATTTACCATAATGACTTAGGCCTTTTTTTGTTCAGTGTTACACTCACTACAGACAGTACATACATAAATGTACTTTGATATACATGAATATTGTTTTTAATATTAAAAGGAGGTAACAGTAAAAGGAGGACTTTGAGGAGTGATGTTTTTGGAAACAGAAACAGAAACTTTTTATCTGGGCTTTTTGCTGTTGTTTTTTTGTTCAGAATGCTCTTGTGTGTTTCATGGATATTTTGTTCAATGTAAGCAATACTGTAAAACTTTTTTCTGTTATATCATACTGTAAGCAGTATATCTACTGTACCTCCTGTAGTAAACAGTAAAGGAAAAAAACTGATTTGCTTTTTTACTGGAATGCTTTTGAATGTGAACATTACATGTGGACATACAGTTCCCAACCAAGAAATTTAGTGTAAAAACGGTGGATTGCATGTTTTGCATGCAAATACCTGTAAAACTGAAACATAAAAGTCCATGCAGTTTTTGTAATGTCAACAATAGCCAGTATTTTGAAACCTGGTGTACTTTGATTGACTGCATGTACCTTGTGAAGTAAAAACAAGTGTTATTCTTTGACAGAATAATTTTGAGTCAGATTTCCAGGGTTTTGGTAAAGTTAGTGTGTGCAGAGAAAGATGTGTTCTATTTTGAAATGAAGAGTTAGTATATATTTAACAAAATGTGTTTTTGAGAAGAAAATTATCCATTTGGCCAATTGTGTTTTGTAGGTGTGAGTCTGTGTTAAGAGTTTAGAAAAAGTATGGGTAAGCACTTGTTAGCGATTGAAAAAAACTGTAATATTAGCAGTAGTAATATTATTAGCAGTAGTAGTAGTAGTAATCCATCCATCGTCTACCGCTTATCCTGTATTCAGGGTCGCAGGGGGGGTGAAGTAACACAGGGCTGACATGTAGAGACAGACAGGTAACCAGTCTAACACAGGGCTGACATGTAGAGACAGACAGGTAACCAGTCTAACACAGGGCTGACATGTAGAGACAGACAGGTAACCAGTCTATCACAGGGCTGACATGTAGAGACAGACAGGTCCATCCTGCATATCTGTGGGAGGAAGCCAGAGAACCCAAGCTAACACGGGGAGAACATGCAAACTCCACACAGAAGGAACCCAAACGCCTACTTGGAGAGAGATGGAGACGATGCTGCTTACACTAGCGGCAGCATGCACCAATGTTTATGGTGGATGTATGGCTATGGCTCGCCTATGTGTCTCAGGTGAAGTTGCTGGGTCCCGTATGATTGGGACAGATCCTTTTACGAGGGTCAGTGTCGAGGCAAAGCCAGCTTTGTACTGACCCTCGTTACTGAAGCAGTCCGATGTGAAGTGGTTAGCACACACATACAAGCTAACATGGACCGTAGCCAGCACATTGTCATTAAAAATGAACGCAACCTCTTCTGTTCTTCTGTAGCTGGGACAGAATATAAGCACTCATGTTGATTTGTACAACCAACAACAGACACACCGAACTTCACCTCGGTGATGAACGCCCCCTCTCGGATATCTCCTATCATCAGAGGAGGTCGGCCGATGCAAATGACTCCCTTCGTTACACAACGACGGGAGCTGAATCAGAACAACAGCCTGTAGAAGCGTTGTTGTACCGGGGGGGAGGGGGGCTGCAGAGACCATGCAGGAGTCTCTTGTTTTCCTCATTCTGGGATTTGGCAGGCTCAGGGAGGACCAGTTTATAGGTGTGGAGACCAGAGAAAACCTGTTTTTCATAATATGGGACCTTTTACAGTAATTATATATTTAGTATCGATATATTTTTGGAAGCAAAATACTCCAAAATTGAGCTGAAATGTTTTTTAACCCTTTTAGATCAAACCCCCAATCATGCAAAACATAATAAGTGGAGAGTCCGAGTCAGCCTCAAATCTACTGTCTCCTGTCTGCCGGACATAATACGAGACGTTTGTTCTAATGTCATGAAAAGAGAGGGTGATTCAGAAGGCAGCAAATAAAGACTCAAGCATCAGCTGCCCGACATCTGCTCCAATAATACAAACCTGTTTACAGTAACATCTCTCTATTATACACTGGAAATATTCTGATGTTTTTCTGAGTCATTATCACTCGTAGCTGGGATCTCAAACAGGATGTAGTGTTGAAATATCAGCTCATCAAACATATGTGACATTTCCATAATCAAGTTACACTTTGGGATTCACACAAAGGCTTAAATGAATGGAGCTTATTTGTCTATTAATTACAACAGATGGATGATTAGAACAAAGTCACACAACTGGAAATAGAGTATGGAAAGAAGGAAGGAAGGAATAAGGATGCACTAAGGCAAGGCAAGGCAAGGCAATTTTATTTGTACATCACCTTTCAGCAACAGGGCAATTCAAAGTGCTTTACATAAAACATTAAAAGCATTGAGAAAAAAACATTAAAACAAGTCAATAATAAAATAAAGTTTAAAATGTAAACATTTTAAAAATAAATAAATAAAAACAACAATATCAAGGAATAGTAAATACAGTGCAGTATAAGAAGTTCATAGATAGTATTGTTTACTGAAAGGCAGTGGCAAACAGTGAGATTTGCAGCAGACCTGCAGCTTTCTGGAAGTTTGTTCCAGATATGTGGTGCAACCTGAAGGCTGCCTCTCCATGTTTGGTTCTGACTCTGGGGACACAGAGCAGACCTGTCCCAGACCATCTGAGAGGTCTGGATGGTTCGTAGCTAAGCAGAAGATCACAAACGTATTTTGGTCCTAAACCATTCAGTGCTTTGTAAACCAGCAGTAGTATTTTAAAGTAAATTCTTTGACAGACAGGAAGTCAGTGTAAAGACCTGAGAACCGGAGTAATGTGATCCACTTTTTTGGTCTTAGTGAGGACTCGGGCAGCAGCATTCTGAATTAACTGCAGCTGTCTGATGGACTTTTTAGGGGGACCTGTGAAGACACTGTTACAGTAGTCGAGCCTGCTGAAGATAAATGCATGGACACGTTTTTCCAAATCCTGAGTCATAAGTCCTTTAATCCTTGATATATTCTTTAGGTGATAGTAGGCTGACTTTGTAACTGATTTAATGTGGCTGTTGAAGTTCAGGTCTGAGTCCATGACTACACCTAAGTTTCTGGCTTTGTTTGTGGTTTTCACCATTACCGCTTGAAGCTGGGTGCTAACTTTTGACCGTTCTTCCTTGGCTCCAAAAACAATGATTTCAATTTTGTCTTTGTTTAATTGGAGAAAATTCTGCTCAATTTAATTATTGATTTGCTCAATGCATCTAATCAGTACTGGAATTGGACTATAGTCCCCTGGTGATATTGTTATGTAAACTTGGATGTCATTTCAGATGTTGTATGACGGCCAAGGTTTTATGTTTAATCACATGAAATTGTGCCATGGTTTCTGAATTGACCTTGAGTGGACACATGGACAACACATGTCCTACACCTGATGTGGAGGCACTGACTGCTTGCCTAATTTTCTGGATTTTGTCTGTGAAGTAGAAGGCAAAGTCATTGCAGTTCAGGGGCTACTGACACAGGAGTGTTTGTTAGCCTGTCGACAGTAGCAAACAAGGTCCGTGCGTTATTATTGTTTTTGGCAATGATGTCCGAGAAGAAGGATTGTCTTGGATTCCTCAGTTCCAGGTTGTAGATTTTAAGTCTTTCTTTATAGATATCATAGTGAACCTGCATTTTTTTTACGCCACCTACGTTCAGCTTTCCAACACTTTCTTTTGTCTGTTCTTACCAGTGAAACCAGTGAAAGAAGTATGAACAAGAAGGCCGACCTATTTGGTCCCTACAGTAAAATAGCTTAACAAAACACCTTGTTCTTTATTTGGTTGTTTGCTGTGTCTGTTGTGATTAATGTCAACTTGTGTTGTGCTCTCTCTATTCTCCACGAGGCAGCGGCGTAGCTGCAACGGGCCCCAGTACACATCATAACTATGGGCCCCAGTACACATTATAACTACTGGCCCCAGTACACATTATAACTACTGGCCCCAGTACACGTTATAACTGGCCCCAGTACACGTTATAACTACTGGCCCCAGTACACATTATAACTACTGGCCCCAGTACATATTATAACTACTGGCCCCAGTACACATTATAACTACTGGCCCCAGTACACGTTATAACTGGCCCCAGTACACGTTATAACTACTGGCCCCAGTACACATTATAACTACTGGCCCCAGTACATATTATAACTACTGGCCCCAGTACACATTATAACTACTGGCCCCAGTACACATTATAACTACTGGCCCCAGTACACGTTATAACTACTGGCCCCAGTACACATTATAACTACTGGCCCCAGTACACATTATAACTACTGGCCCCAGTACACATTATAACTACTGGCCCCAGTACACGTTATAACAACTGGCCCCAGTACACATTATAACTACTTGCCCCAGTACACATTATAACTACTGGCCCTAGTACACATTATAACTACTGGCCCCAGTACTACTGGCACTTAACTAGCTACATTATATCATCTGAAAAGATCAAATAGAGACTTGATAGATGCCATTGGACGGCATCATCAATCCCCATTGCGCATCTGTTTGTGACAAAAATACAAAAGAAAAAATATGAATTTCATCAAATATTTTTTTATAGTTTAATAATAGTTTTAAGTGATTGTAGAAATGAGCTGAAAGTGAATAATGACATTATGAGGTGCCTCTTCAGAATATATTCTGTATCTATGATCCCATAATAATGGTGGTGATAACAATAATCACTGTTGCACACCAATTGTAATACGTGAATGATGAATGAAGATAAGTCTGCATTCTAAGTGCATTCATTGCCTGTGTCTACCACAACTAGGCTGGTAGATATTCAGCATCAACTGATGATCGAATTAGACCAAACCACTACTCTTCAAACCACTAGGTGGCAACAAAGTACCATCTAACTTCCCAAACGTTTTATTCAAGCCCAATAATATTTTCTCATTCTCTAAAGGACTCATTCGAAATTACGTAAAAGATGGTGATATGTTTCTAGAAACATATTGTTACAAACATATCATCTTTGGCAGATTGCCTTTTGGTAGCTTGTTTTTTTGTTCGCTTTAAGTTTAGACCATATTGGTTTTCATGATACTATCACTCGTGATCTACTGTCATGCTGAATGCGTGTCATTATGTGTGTTGTGCTGTCTTGTAAGACGTATGAGCAGGGCCGGCTCTTGGCATAGGCGATATAGGCGGTCGCCTAGAGCGCCATCTGAAAAAAAAAAAAAATTTAAAACAATGAAAATAAAAATGATTTTCTATTCCCAGTCGCCCTCATTTTTTGCTGTTTGCTGTTGTTGTTCAAATTAAACATGTGTGATTGTTCATTTGGCTGGTGTAATTCGTGTGTGTGTGTGTGGGGGGGGGGGGGGGGGGGGGGCACCGGAGAGCAATCTCGCCTAGGGCACAAAATTAGGTAGAGCCGGCCCTGCGTATGAGTTACATTTTAGCTGCTTATCACTGGATGTTTTCATTCATTTCAAAATGAGAAGAGTGATTTCCAGGCATCGCAGCATGAGTGAAATCAAATCTCACACGGTTATTTGGATGTTCTTGTAAAGTAAAAGTTTAACAATGAAAAACACGTGTTTTCTCTGCTTTTCTATAGTTTGTCTGTTGTGACGTCAAGCCCATCATTGCCATGGGAGCAGCAATAGGAATGCTTGTGACCCATTCACATTGTTTTTTTGTCTTCTCCACTAACGCCGTCCATTCACTCATGCCTGCATAGCTCTATCCCTCTTTCACCATGCAAACTGTAAAACATCGGCACACACTTATAAAAAGGGTTTTTAGATTGTGAAAATCCTGATGGCAGCTGCTGGCTGGATTCCTTTTCCTCACTCCAAAAACTCTTTATTTACCCTTCAAAGTGACTTTGCCACTGCAAAATCCACCTCCCTTTTCTGCAGTTATGTTTAGTTTTCTGGCAAACACAGACCTGTTGTTATAGTTGTTTATTACAGAAACGTTCCAATCAAAGATGCAGAATGATTAACACAGGTTGATCTGTAAAGTGACACTTCTAATGAATGTAAAGGACAAAAGCAGCTACATGTATTGTTGCTGATTTCCTGTACATTGAGTCACATTGTATATAAAGTTAGGTTTCCAGGGGCGATAGGGCAGTCAGGTGGCATCCTGGACTGTTTGTGGGGAAGGATCCGGAATCAGGCTGTTTGCTCTTTAAAGGCCTGTTGTCTTTTTAGGAAAAAAATCCCAGCATGGGGGTGAGAGGAGCATGCTGAGGGAGC
Organism: Eutrigla gurnardus; assembly: GCF_963514095.1. Classification (NCBI taxonomy): domain Eukaryota; kingdom Metazoa; phylum Chordata; class Actinopteri; order Perciformes; family Triglidae; genus Eutrigla; species Eutrigla gurnardus. The sequence goes on along the minus strand of NC_139929.1, from coordinate 21,825,035 downwards.
ACAGTTTACCACAGACAGGGCGGATACTGAACATCCTGCATCCTGGATGTTCACTGCTGCTAAACCTCAGCCATGGAGACCCAACATGAGATTAGAGGAGATCTCAGAGCAGATCTGACACAGCCTTCTCTTCCCCCTGCCAGGTTACATGGATGCTTAGATTTAGGTCTGGTACAATAACTTACATTTACATGTACATGTATTTATGCATTAAGCAGCTAAATTTTTTTAGATTAAAAAATATAAATTTTTAGTTAAACTATCAGAATTGGACATAGTCATGGTGACTTCACCCATTGGACTACGGTTTTAAAGCCTCAAGGATGCCATTTTGGCCTTCGCCATCGATTTTTGCAACCAGTGGAGGAAGTGACCATATTTGGACTGTGGAGGAGCAACGGGTGGATCTGATGAACACAAGCAGCAGAGCGGCATCCCAAGCAGCAACCGTACTGGATCTGGACCCATCTGGATTCTGGTGTGAAGCTGTTAAGCGGCAAAGTTGCATTGGTAGCATGGTAGCGACCTGTCAATCAGCAGGTAGCCCCGCCCCTAAAGCATCCCCTGCTTTCTGGTCTGTTGGACTCTAAATGGACCATAATGTACTAAATGAACATCATGCTGGATTGAAGAAGACTTGAAACTAGAGATTGAGACCATAAACTCATGTTTACAATGTTTACTGAGATAATACATCAAGAGAGAAGTAGGACCATTTTCTCATAGACTTCTATACAATAGAGTGGAGTTGCCCCCTGATTGCCAGAAGAGCTGCTTCACTTTTCAGAACCTGAGGATGCTGCCTGGCTAATTTATGAAAAGGAAATCATACCATATCAATATCAATAATAATAATAATTGTATTTTATTACATGGATTTTGCATCTTTTTATTTATGAATTTTAAACTAAAATACTTTTTGGGAAGCCCTCCCCAAAATCATCTCTAGACTTCTGCATAAGTTCCATTGTAAAAGAATGGTTTGTCTGTCACACAATGACCTATGACCTCAGGTGTCCATCTCTGGACCTGTGGCTTGCCGTCCTGTCCCGGCCGGACGATGACAGTGCTTTTGGACGCCAACGAAGGGTCTTCGTCGAAGAAGTTGAAGGGTCGGAGGAAGAAGCCCACTGAGTTGCCGGGTGTTGCTGTGTTGGGGATGTCTTCTGAGTGGGGCACATGCAGGAAGCCCACCGTCACCCAGGCAACCAGGTCCTGCACTCAGCAGAGCAAACATTACATCAGAATATTTAGAATAGACACCTCACAGGTGCTTTTTATCTACTAAAAAGTGCAAACAGAAGAAAGCGTCAGCATTCGTGAGTTACCATGATGGCGAGTGACCACAACTGCTGAACAGATTATTTCAGAAAGAGCAACCTTAAATCAATGACGTAAATTGCACCCCCATCCCTGAAATGTCAGCCACATTTCTCTGAATCTGTTTGGAACATCACAAAGGATGCTGTCCATTAGTGAATTGTGACGCCATCGCACCAGTAAAAGGGGGACTGCGAATTAAACACCCAAATCTCAAAAGCCATGTCACAGAATTGATAATTGAACTGTTACCGTGGTTGCTGATCATAAGTTAGTATTGTACGATTCAGATAGTGTACTTGTTTAAATTGCTTATTGTGTTAGGAATAAAATCATAGAATTAAATCATGTTATTACACTGTTGTGTGAAATGGGGTCTGGTTTTAGATTAAAGGAATCTTTCAACATTTGGAGAAAAAAGTGTTTACTTGTTTTTATGTACCGTTAACTTTGATCACATTGATCTAATCTAAACCTTGTTGATGTTCATTGTGGACTTTGCTTCAGTACCTGGTTGACTAGGTCTTCATTGTTGCGGATGTAGTCCTCAAAAGACACAACAGGTTCCCAGGGGTCACCCTGGTTGTAGATGCTGCTGCTGCTGGCTTCACTGTCTTTGTGGCGAGTCACAGCCAGAGGATACCTGCGGAGAGACATTTTTATCATTTGTCATTCTGAATTCTCACAGACGAGCCTCAGCCAGTCTGTTAGTTAGTCATTTTCCAAGGTGGACCTTTGTGTGTTTCTTGTTCAGTCAGATCATTCTACTGTTTAATATTTGAAGTCCAAATTTCCAAACCAACATTTTTTTTAACATGTCCAGAAACCAAATTTTATCCACACAAAGGTGTGTTGAAGGATAGTATACATTTGAGTACGTCGAGCATAATATGTGAATTAGGATGCAGTCATAGTTTTGCTTTAATGTACAAACAATGTACTTGTATAGGTCAACAGCGAGAATGCATTATTAGGTGAAGAAAGCCGAGAAAAGATATTCAACAAAGCATCATTTGACTGTTTGCTGCACCTGTGTTGACTCTCAAACCATAAATCTATGTTGACCTTATTTCTAACCAGATTACCAATTTTAGAGATTAACCTCTTCAGCCCCACTGATCCTCCACTCTAGTCAATCATTACAAATAAATGTGTGCCGGTTATGCTCAGATGCACAGAACCTGAATTCTACAGGAGATTCCAATGTACCCAAACATACGATGACTGAATTTGGGGGATGAGATGATGGACATGAATACATGGCATATTGGGTTTGAATAATTTACCATTCATTATATGTTTTCCAGCAACATAAGGGTACTTATCTTATTACCTTGACCAACTGATGCCATGTTCCTCTCTCCAGCCTTTTGGAAGCACACTATGGGCATGCGAGTTGAACTGAATACGGTAACCCCTCTGGTGGTCCCATTTATTTTTCTCATTGGGGTTGTAAAAGTGCATGTAGCGGGGGAACCTTTTGCCGAATCGGAAAGCGGCAGATCGCTCGGTCTTGTGCTCTGTCCTGTGGAGTTTGGACTGGACGATGACATTTTTGGGGCTCCAGGGATTTGTGAAGTTGACATACTTCAGATCCATGGTCTCAAAGCTGTTCTCCCGACCTGAGTCACAGAAGTTAGACGTCAATGCATAAACAGTCTGATGAAAGATTATACAATACTTCTGCTGTGGCATCAGACGGCTCCATTCTTAAGACACAGATAGCCTTGATCACACATTTCAACAGAACAGTCACACAGGTTAGATAGTGTTGGCCCGGACTGTCTCCTTTATCACACGGGTAAAGTCCAGAAACCTATTTTATCTGGACTGGCATCAATAAAAAGCCTAAGTGCCTGTCTGCCCTTTCTTTCATCTCGTTCACAGCTTTCACAGTGTATGCATGTGTCAAGGGAGTAATTAGTCACCATGTTTCCTTTTACCAGTGTTTTAGTGGTAACCTATTGTGTTCTCATGTTTAAAGTTTGAAACATATTGTCTGATGGGTTCCCCCAATCCCATCACCAGACAAGACACAATCAATAGTAATATTCTACAAAAAGGCAGATTACATTTCTTGGAAAATTCTTACTTTCTACAATATCTACACATGATGACGACAGTATGGGAAAGGGTTGTGGTTATGGTAAATAAATCATGGTTAAATTGGAGCTGAAATGAAATTTGCTTTTTAACCGCATTTAGATCACATCCCTGGTCATGTTGTTCATCTATTTAACAATATATGCTGAAATAGATACAAAAAAATAAATTTCTTTGTATTTTTTGGCCGTTTTGGCTTTATGTGATGGATGGAAAGAGGGAATGACATGCAGCAGAGGACCACAGGTTGAATTCAAACCTGGGCTGCTCCGATACATACTAGTACTAGTATCAACCAATTTCAAGCAATAATATCATGACATCATCCATCAATTAATTTGTAACCTTTAATGGCGCAGAACTAGAGAGAACCATCAAATCAAACTTCTTCCAATGCTATGCCCCGCCTCCTGTCCTGTTTACTGGGAAATACGTCATCATAAGGAAGATAGATACTTTTCAGCTTGACTTTAAGGTATGTTAGGGCTGGGCAACAGTAGCCTAACACTTGGGAAAAGATCGTAGTTAGTAAAAAAAAGAAAGTGACCCATTATATTGAACCTTGCTACATAGAGGGCATGCTGGATAAAATTCACGTGGTGCAGAATCATCTTCTATGGCCATAATTCATAGGATACTCACCAGCAACATCCAGGTCCACTTTATAATGGACAAGGTGTGTGTGCAGGTTACCCAGCACAGAGTTGTACACCTTGGTACCATAGTGAAGTCCGTTAGGTGTAAAGGAAGTGGCATGGATGTATCCGGTAGCGCTGACCTTTACCTCCACCACCCCATTCTGGTAGAAGAGGAAGTCCCAGATGTAGTCATAGTTGTAAACTGTCGAGGTTGTCCGCAACACCAGCAGAGTGTTTTCCAGCCCTCCGTAGAAGTGATATCCTCCCTGGAAGTTGGAGTTAAAATGCCTTCTCAAAGGCATAGCAGCCGTCATCTCAAAAATACAGAGTGCATTTTTGTGATGCACAGGTTTGTCAGTGTCAACGTAGTGGTAAAGGTCAACAAAGCTGGCAATTTCTGGGCAGTCAATTCCGGGCGCCAGCTCGTAGGTGGAGCTGCCCATAAACCAGCCAGCATCGATGTACTTTGTTTGCATGGCAGCGGGAGTATCGCCAGAATAGAAGGCAATAGCTTCTTGGATGCTGATCTCATAGGCAATCCTTTCTCCATTAAAACGGAGGTCAAAGACTTGAAGCCCGGCTGATGAGCGGACTCGGTAGGCGAAAGACCATCCTGCATATTCAATAAAGTTTTGGTCAACGTGATAGCGGCGCCCCTGAGGCTCAACAAGCTTTGGCCCATGGATATTAGTGGGTGTGTTGCTGTGACCCCGGGGGATGTAGGTGGAGTAGCGGTCCTTGTCGTCATGATCGGCCAGTTTGACCTTCTCTACAGCTCCTAATTTATATTTTTCTACTAGTTCCTCAACACTGTCAAAGTACATGCTGTTGTACCAGACCTTCTCGACAGTCCACTTTTCTGGATCCAGGTCCTGGTGGTTGATCAGTACCTCAAACCCAACTGGGTGGATGAAAAAACCCTCCACCGACTTCTGCAACAAGACCCAGGATCTCCTCTCACCTGGACCCAGCCCACGGGGGGCTATATCTGTGAACGTCAGGCAGCGGTCAGAGCAGTTAGTGAAAGAAAACCCCCCCGTGGTCTCAAACAGAAGCTTGTGAGCTGTATTTGCGATCTTCTTGAGGATGTTAGTAAGGTGATGATACTCGGTATTGGTAACAGGCCTCGACTCAAAGCGTATTGGCCTACCCCCCTTGAACGTCTTGACTTCGTGGGTCTTTGGGGATGGCAGGGGACTCACAATGTACTCAGTGATGTTGGGAATGGTCTGGTTCCCAAACTGAATGATCACACGGGCTTTACGTGGGGGTTTGGCCTGTCCACGCTCCAGAGCTCTCAGGGCTTCATGCTTCCTTGGCAGATGGAGTTCCATCAGGAGGATGCTGTTCTTTATCAGAGTCTTGCTGCGAGCGTTGGTGAGCTTCAGCTCCGGAATACCATGCAGGTAGGCCCGGACAGCTTTCATCTCACGCACTGTAAGGTCGGCGAACATGGGGGCACCATGATGAGCCCAGTCTCTTGATCTGGAAGCACTACAACCAGCCAGGCAGACCAGCTGCAGTAGACAGAGAAGTCTCATGGCTGTAATATAATGAGAAAAGATCATCCAGTGTGAATAAATGAGGAAAACTGGATAATTTGAGTGAATTCACCTATCATTTTTCATGCTTGAAAAGGTACCAGATTTTGCATTCAACAGTTTCAGAAAAGAAAAGCTCTGTTTCTACTTATCCAGTAGAAGTACTTAACCTCAATCACCTTTATCTGAACTATTTTATAGCTTGTGAAGAATCAAGAACTAATAACTAGATTAATCTCGCTCCACTTCGCAAACCCTCGGTCCCTTGAATCTATTTGCTTGTCCTATATCAGCTTTTTTTCTACACAGGAGTACACATCAGCCTCTGCTATAAGACATACCATTGTCTGACTCCGTTCTCTCTTTATCTTTCTGCTCTTCCAATTTGTGCACTTAAGAAAGAAACTGCATTTAATGTCAATATTCCCATCATCATCAACAACCTCCAACCCAACCTGCTGCAAATGAGCCTGCTTAGAGGCACTTCCTTGGGTCCGCAGCACTACCTGCTAACACTGGTATTACCTTACTGTTTACTGGAAGACAAGGTCGAAAATCTGGCCCCAACTAAAATGATCTAAAACAGAATTCCCATGTTTAAATATTAAAAGTATTGAATATGGTACTATTCTAAATCATTGTATCTGGAGATAATTTACAAAAGGCCTACAAAGCATATTAAAAACATGCAACTCTAAATTACTTACTGTAACATACTTATACTTTGGAGGAAAACATTGCAATAATATATTCACCTGAAAGTATTATTGAATCTTATTAGAGTTGAAAGCTAAACTAGTAAATCTAAGTACATTCTGCTGACAATGCCTTCATTTTACATTTTACTTGAAGTAAGAAACTAGAATGCAGGACTTATACTGTATTAGTAGATTTACAATTTGTAAACCCCGTACCAACATATTTAGTGGAAGGGTGAAAAGTAAAGCAAGATATGCCTGGGGCTCCCATATCGCAAAATTCCCCCAGAAAATCTCCCCCAGGTCAGGGTTACCCAGGGTCAGAAACATTGGTTAAACATACTCAGCAGACGTCATTTTCACACATTAGCCACTTGTCTAGGTGTAAGCGCTGCGGTTAAAAAGTAGATTATGGATCTAATTAGCCGGGGTATTTTGCTGGCTACTTAATTAACAAGAGTATTAAGTCATAGGCTACACCGTAATACAGTCTAATAGAGTAAACACAGTCATGTCTGATTGACTGCCAGATACAGGTTTGATTCTGCTTCCAGTTGGTTTGCTTCCAGTCAAGTCTTTGTGCTGCAGGCCAAATCAAGTCTCAAGTCAATGTTTGTGTGATCTAAAACATCTATGATGGACAGACAGACAGACAGACAGACAGACAGACAGACAGACAGACAGACAGACAGACAGACAGACAGACAGAGATTCCTTGTTTTACAGTTAGATGCAGACATGCAGTGATACATGATGTAGTGATGTTTGATTACTTCCAGAAACACTTCCGAATGAGAAACAAAGAAAGAGAGCACCAAGCGACCGTACCTGTGTTTGTCCTCCTGCTTCCTGTTCTCTGGAAAACCACGTTGATCCGTCCAGTCTTCCTGCTCCCACATATGAAGAAAACTCCCTTTTGGAAATAGGAATCAGTGGACTGCGGCTTATATTTAACCACCTACTTTGCAGTGAGGGCGGCTCATTGGTCAACAGGTGGTTGTAAACATGATGAAATAATAGGCCAGGTGGGGTTATTTATATAGCACGTTTTAACAATAAAACAATAAAGCAAGAAAAGTATGTGATATAAAAAAGAATACATGGGACTTAAAAAGAGCAAAATACAATAGAAGATAAAAGACAAATGAATACATTATAGTGTAGCTGTGCATGGCAAAATATGAATAAATTGTATGAATATTAATTTAATAAAATGAAGTGGGAAACCTTTCAAAAGTACTGGACGTTTGAGCAGATCTCAGATTGCCTTGACTTTGTTCCAGGTAAGTGGTGGATAAAATTGACCTATTTAATTTTGGTTTCCTCTTCATGCACCTGAAAAGTGTATTCTTTTTATAACGTAATAAAGGCTTGTTTACCATAAATGGCAAAATACAGTATGTATCAAGAAAAAGTGCTTGTTCAATAATAATGCTATATGTAATTAAGTATTTTTCTCTCACAGTAAAGATATTTATACCTGCATCAAATGATAGAGCAAGAATATTGAATTTATTTAATTATAATTCTGGCTCATACCGTTGACATACTTGTAGTGTCATTACACCTTGTATGTACTAATTGATGTACTCAGGACGTCACTAGGATTTAAAGACAGGGGGGCTTAGCCCCCAGGAGAAGCATCTTTGTATTACTGTATTAGAACTACAACCAGTGAAGAAGTCCAGCTAGTAACAAGTTAAAAGCAACACACGTTGTCTGCTTCTGTTCTCTTCTGTTGAACAAGAGTTACTGTCATGTTAACTTTTAGACACATTAAAGCTGCATGTTTAGAACCTGATGATGTAAATGTGTCTTAAAGTGATAGCGTATCTAATTCCTCTCTCCATTAGATAAGCTGCAGGTCTATGAATGTACTTTAATTACACCAGTTACTGTCCTCTGATTGGTTCAATCAGAGCTTAGTAATGTTTCTGTCATAAAGTATACAGTAGAATAAACCAAGACTGATTTTAAAGGTCACAGTGAAATCTGACAACATAAATATCAACTTACCCAAATAACTGTATTTTGTAAGTATTTGTTCTGCATTTGTTCCAGCAAAATGAGAATATTGTCTGAAAAAACAAAAACAAAAACAAAAAGACAAATAGGCTTTATAGAAATGCGTCTTTCTAAAGTATATTCTTTCTACAGACTATGATGCTACATTCCTAAAACTATGTTTACCCTTTCATCAGTATGAGATTATTCTGAAAATAAAGACTAAACAAAATAAAATAATAAAAAGCCAAATGATTTGAGGGGGCTTGGGAACAATTTAGGTTAGCTTGGACCCTCCTAAAATAGGCCTAACAACGTCCCTGGATGGAATGGCTCATATTTTACAGACATTCACGGTCCACAAAGGATGAATTCTACTGTCTTTTCCTTTCACATTTGAAGGGAAATATCTCCAAAACTATTGGATAGATTACAATTAAATGTAATCTGTCTCAAAGTCATCACGAGAGAGAACATGACTGAAACTTTACTGACAAGTCTCATCTGCACAGATTTCTCGGAAACACCTGCATCAGAACATGCGAGCGGGCAGCAGCATTTTTATTATAAAAGTACCGGTCCGGTTCCGATCCAGTACTCAGTCTGAAGCCCGATCCCGACCCAGAATCCATCTGTTTCCTAAAGTCATCAACAGTATTTTCAGTCATAAATCGGCTCGATAGCGGGGGGAGATCCGAGCTGAACACAGAGATAATGATAGGGACGGCCTATCCATTAAAGCCTAGTCCACATTGCGTACTCGTGCATGAACCGTACCGCACTCAAATCACCTCTTCGTGCCGGGCTGAGAAAGCGGACCGTTCTTAAGTACGGAACGGAGTGCTTATTGATCGTACAGAGGCCAAAATGATCGTTCCAATACAATAATTATCATACATCCTAAAGTCTGCCTCTCAGCCTTCTTCCCATATGACGAAGCCGTGACCCAACGCGGTGACACAGCTAACTGCTATCTCTATCAAGAAACACAATGTATCCACGACCGTGGGGAAGGGTTTGCTGGGAACTCAATTATGACACTCTTTTGCTTCTACCACTAAGGCCAACCCCTGTGACATTAGTAGCTTCTCCTTCCTCAAGCTCAGGCGTCCGTGGTGACAGCTGTGTTTGGCCTCCTCACTCCAGGGTCAGGAGGTCAGACTTGGGATATTGGTGAGTCTGAAAGCCTTCAGACCCCATGTCTGTTGACTTGCTTCATTGAATAAATGCCCCCATCATCCTTCCCGAAACGCCTCTCTTTACAGGATTAGGCTCTGACAAACATCTCTTTATTGTGCGGCTGAGGCTCCACCACCCCCGCCATCACCTACAGCGTCCTGTAATGTTTGACGGGGCGAGGGCAGTGGACTTCTCCAGGGACCAATGCCTGCCCTTCCAGCTGTGACCTTGCCGCTTAGATCCAATGGCAGCAGGTTCAGATGCTACTGTACATCCCATGAGTCACCCCCCGCATTTTAAACCCTGTGTCCAGGGCTCTTCTCCCCCATAAGGCAAAGTATCACTCAGGACTAAGGATCACTAACAAAGAGAAATAATGACAGAAAAAAGGACAGTGAATCTACTCAAACGTCAAGATTATTGATTAATAAATCAAGGACTTTTTATGGCAACGATTTCCCAAAAGTAGTTCAAAGGTAAGTGATCCGTTTATTATTTGTGGCAGGATGATGGGATTGTAAATACTGTTTGCACTGTATATATACATTGTAGATATCTTGTTTTTCTATTTATGTTATGTTGTACAGATTGTTTTTGCTGACCCACTACTGCTGTGACAAAATAATTTCCCAGTTTGGGATTAATAAAGTAATTATCTAAAAAGGTCTAAAATGTTAAGATGGTTTGACTTTGATTGGTTTCATTAAATCCTCTCATTGATAGTTGAAACCACTCAGGTTGTTCTACTTTTAGTGTTAAATTTCTTCTCAGCTGAATATTAAGTGGACTATATTTCTGAAATTCCAAGGCAACTTTCATAATTTTAAATTGGTATTCATTTTAATCTTACATTCTGAATACAAACAAAAACGACCATACAAACTTTTTCCCAGGAGCTTTACGCACAAACATTCAGGAGAGGACCATGAAGACCCGACTACTAATCCTGCTTGGGCTGCAGACAGTGATGGGAATGGGGTGAGCATGATCCAGACCAGTCGCATTTTGTATAAAGTATAATTAAGTGGAGAGACTGAGTGAGTGGGTGCACACTGTATTAATTACAATGTAAACCAATGAAACAGCACCCTTGCTAAACTCATATGAAAATAATATTTATGCAAGTGCCTTCAACCCCGGACCAACTTTAATTACATGTTACAACAGATATTTAAAGTCCAAAACTCCAGCAGAATCCATTTTGAAGGTGAAGTTGTTAAGAATCTAATCCTGCTCACTGAATTGAACTATATGAATGATTATGTTTGTAGTAATGAGATAATACACTAATGTTACTTCTTTGCTATTATTCTTTAAAACACACACACACATTATAGAAAAAAAGAAAATAGTTATAGAAGCTTCCACTTGGGATGCTTTCTGTGTATAAGGAAGGAACGTATATGTTGCATGCCATAGCTTAACATAAGGATATGTGTCCTGGTGATATTTTAATGTTTTTTGTTGTTGTTGTGTTTTTTTTTAAAAGGAACCTAATTAATGAACTGTATAACATTAACGATTGCATTATCTGTCAACTAACTTTGTCTGTTGCCATCTTGGAGTATGTTTTATAATGAGGATCTTGAGTGGAGCCTCAGAATGATTGAAGTGTGAGAGAGGATATTTAATGTATGTGTCGTGCTTCAGACACTGGTGTGAACACACGGTGGAGGAGAGAGTGGAGCGCGTGCTGTCTCCACGTCTGCAGCTTGAAGTGAGCTGCTCTGAGGTGTACCAGTACAACACCCGGGGCTGGAGGCTGGATGTGGACAGGATGCGTGTCAAGCACGGGGGCGATGATGGCATCGCACTGTACTACAAGCAGCAAGGCCCGAAGGCATCCTGCTTCTTGTACAAGTAAGTGGAGAGTTGAGTGAATTCAGTCTGCTGACTTGTCTCAAGTCCATTAGCATTAGCAATGCAGCAGCTATTGCTGATCAGGTGATGACCGTTCCTCCAGTTGAATGTGTGGGTGTGGGAATGTGTCCTTGTCCTGTTGGTTGGTTAGGTGGTGGAGGGGGAATAGCAGGAACATGTCACACACACAGGAGTGTTTAATAAGTAGACATTTCTCAAAACAATGCAGAATGTCATAATGATAATAATGAATTTAGTTTATGGCAACTACAAATTAAATTTCAAGGCACCTCACATCCCGGGCAAAAATGTGTGCTACTTGTATACTTGTTTTCTTTAAAGGCACGTTTGGTCAGCTCAAGTACATGGTGTACTGCTGAAGGTACAACTGTTTCCATTTGACTTGCTTTAAAGCAGAAGTCTTCAACCTTTTATCCTTGAGGTGCTAAATTGGCAAAATGAAAGTAGCCAATAGCTGCTGGTAGCTCCAATGGCAGACATGGTTTCTCTTCTAATGTTATGGCCCTTTAATAACATTTCAATCACTGCAGTCATCCCCTCTCCTCCAGCTCCGCCACAGACCAGCGGCTTCTTGTATTTCTTTAGGATGTGCACTGCTAAACAAAGCCTCTGCTGCTGCGTAGGTGGGCTTGGTCAGTTTGGTGAACAGAGCCTTTTGTCTTTTAGCTGTGTTGTTTTCAGCTCCTTTACTTTCTCTGTTTGCAGCCTGCTACCAGCAGTAGAGTCCCACCAAAAGTCACTGTGGACTTGTGGGGGGATGTGGCGCTACCAAACACCAAACTATAGCCAGTTATAAAGACACAGAGAACTTCTCTAACGTATCATAACAAATGATACATTCTGAGTTTCTGAAATAGAACAATTTCTTTGGTAGTTCTAATGTGCTAACATCCAGGACTCTTATTATACTTTATAAACCTTGTTGTAAGGTGTCATGCATGATGATAAACATTTATAACAACTTGTATAAAGCCTTATAAATGTGTATGATGCATTATATACATGACCTTCATAGAAAGTGTTACCGAAACCTCTTACCAATTCCTCATAAAAATAGCATATATTGTTACCTTTTATTGGTCTGGTTATTTTCTGTGGTCACGGTCAAGTTTGCTGTGTGTGTGACAGCTAACTGGTAAATTATCCTTTTGTGTCAGTAGGGGGCGGGATTCAGACAATCAAACAGGTGTGACAGCTGATTAAAGGGTATAGGGTTTTTTCCATTTTTATTGCAGGTTACTGTTGAATGCAGTCTACAATGTTACATAAAATCAATCTTTAATTCTTCTTACAATAAAATGTAAAAGAATGCACAATTGAAATGATTCAGCGAATCAATGGGCGAGGGACTCTGTTTGGGGCAACATGTATCTGTATGGACTAGTGACCCATAGTCAAGCCTCGCTACTCCAAAAGGAGGAGCATGTGAAGGAACTTCTCCAACCTGATGTGTCTGTGGGTCTCCAGACCCCCTGAGATGGAGAGGCAGATGGTGAACCAGACAGTGAGGAGCTGCTGTGAGGGCTGGGCCGGACCACGCTGCTCTGAAGGTGAGGACAAGAAACCAACAAATCAGCTCCATGTATGCAAATCAAACAAAGCATCATGATTACAGTATATATCTCATGTGGTGCTAAACTGTAAATAGAAAGGTTCTGTACTTAAACACTAATGGGGCGATTAGCTCAGGAGGTAGAGCGGGTTGGCTGGCAACCGCAAGATTGCTGGTTAGATCCCCGGCTCCTCCTAGCTGAGTGCCTGGTGTCCCTGAGCAAGACACCTCACCCTAATTGCTCCTGACGAGCTGGCTGTCGCCCTGCGTGGTTGACTCCGCCGTCGATGTGTGAATGTGTGTATGAATGGGTGACTGTCAGTCATTGCTGTAAAGTGCTTTGGATAAAAGCACTATATAAATGAAGAACATTTACCATAAGTAATTTTTAAAAAGGTATCGATACAGATTCCAGGGTCACTGGTTTCCAACAGGAAAAGGTTCTGGCATCAGATACCCGGTACAGGTTCCAGGGTTACCGGTTTCAGGTTAAAGGGACAGGTTTTGGATCGAGGTACAGGTGTAGGTACAGGTACAGGTACAGGTACAGGTACAGGTATCGTTACCAAGGTTACCAGTTTTAGGTTACAGGGACAGGTAGAGGTTATGGATTCAGATACAGCTACAGGTAAAAGTAGAATTTTCCATGGTTGCCAGTTTCAGGTGAAAGGGACAGGTTCTGGAGGTAGGTCCTGGTGCAGGTTCTAGGGTTGTGTCTGTATGAGACCCACCACACATACAAGTAACTACAGTGTAAAGCCATCTGCATCGGTATAGATGCTGAAAGAATGTGCTCAGGGAGTGTTATGACATAGTAGGGGGGGGGGGGGTCGGTCAAGCAAACAGAGGACTTTCAACCAGGAGACCAGTGTTCGTGTCTCAAACTGCAGTAGATTTAGTTTGAAGCATAGTGTCCATACTTATGTTATGTTGTTTATAATTACCTTATTTTACTTATTTGAAGCCTAAACATGACATTTTTTCCGAAAGCCAACTCATTGGTTTTGTTGTGTAACAAAGACTTGGTAGCAATCTGACTTATGGTTTAGGCAAGGCAAGGCAAGGCAAGGCAAGGCAAGGCAACTTTATTTGTATAGCACATTTCATACACAAGGCAGACTCAAAGTGCTTCACATCATAAAACAAAGTGAGAAGAAAAAAAAGAAAAAAAAATTAAGAATTAAGAATTAAAAGAAAATAATAAAAATTTTAAAAATGCATTACAGAAAGAAAATAGAATAAAAACATATTTGCAATAATTAAAAACAGTGCAGACATTAAAGGATTTAGCAGAAAGCTATGGTGAACATAAAAGTTTTCAGTCTAGTTTTAAAAGTGGTCAGAGTTGGGGCAAGTCTTACATCTTCAGGAAGTTTATTCCAGCCATTTGTTGCATAGTGACTAAATGATGCTCTCCCGTGATTGTTGTTTACTCTGGGAATCACTAACAGATTTGGTCTCAGAAGATCTTAGTGGTCTAGAAGGCTTATGTAGTGGGAGCATATCAGTGATATACTTCGGTCCTAGACCATGTAATGATTTATATGTGAGCAGGAGGATTTTGAAATCAATCCTCTGACATACAGGGAGCCAATGTAAGGATTTAAGAATTGGTGTAATGTGCTCACATTTTTTGGTCTTTGTAAGAACTCTAGCAGCAGCGTTCTGAACAAGCTGTAGCTGCCTGACAGTTTTTTTCGGAAGACCTGCAAGGAGACCATTACAGTAGTCTAGCCTACTAGTAATAAAGGCATGTACAAGTTTTTCTAAGTCTTGAGCTGACATGAGCCCTCTAAGTCTTGCTACATTTTTTAGGTGATAGTAGGCTGATTTTGTTACTGATTTAATGTGACTGTCGAAATGTAAATCAGAATCCATAATAACCCCAAGATTTCTGGCTTTGTTTGAGGTTTTCAGGGACAGAGAGTGAAGGTGTTGAATTACTTTAAACCTTTCTTTTTTAGCACCAAAAACAATTATCTCAGTTTTGTCCTCATTTAGTTGTAGGAAGTTTTGGCACATCCAGTCTTTGACTTGCTCAATGCACTGGCACAGAAGATCTATGGGGCGATAGTCGTTTGGTGATAGTGCTACATAGATTAGTTTAGGAGGAGATGTCAGTAATGTGTTTTTCTCAAAATTCAAAATGCCGAAAAAACTAGTGAATCAATTAATTCAAATAATACAAAATAAAATAAAAAATCCTACAGTTTCAAAAGGGACTTGCTGACTGACATATATTACATTAAATGAAAATAGAATAGGGAACCGTCTACAAATGATTTCCTAAAATGTTTTCATCATCACTGCAGTTTATAAAACCAACTTCCCACTATTTCACATTTATCTTAAAGCTCTAAAGAAATTAGTAGACCAGTTTCCTTTGCAGACCTAATGTTCTTCTCATATTTTTTATTCTCCTTTTTTCCTCTTCCCCCCAGGTGTGGGTGTGCGTGGTCAGTGTTTCTCTACGTGGAGTTGTGAGGAGTTCCCCGGCCTTCACAACTCCTCTCTCATGCCCATGGAGCAGTGCTGCAGCAGCCTGTGGGGGCTGAGCTGGAGGAATGCCTCCGACCAGACCTGCTTGTCCTGCGCATACACTCTTCTACCCGGTCAGATTCCATCCATGCACAACTGCACACAAATGCACATGATGGACCCGCCTTGGAGCATTCATTTGTGACTTGCACTGGATTTATTTCTCTTTTTATAATCTTTGCTCCCTGCTTTTATTTCATATGAAAACATCAGACTCCCAGTCCTCCCGTCTGGTGCGTGGTGGTCTGCTGGGTAGTGTCCGGGTGCCTCAGAGCTCGGCCACCTGCATGTCCTGGGGTGGGGCCCACTACCGCACTTTTGACAGGAAGCACTTCCACTTCCAGGGCAGCTGCACTTACCTGCTGGCCTCATGTACTGACGGAACCTGGGCAGTCTACATCAGTACAGTCTGTGACGGGAGAGGAGACTGCAGCAAGGTACTATCAGTGACATATACTTTTCTAGACTTTCCCCATGACTAGCCATGTTGACTAGTTCATGTCAATAAACGGGAGTTAGCCGGGTGCCAATGAAAGTCTTGGCTTTGCTAATGTGCAATGAAAGAAGTAAGCAAATGTCTGCTCTTAACTTGTTTTGTAATGCGTCTGGGCCCATTTGCTTTCAGGCCTTGAGGATGATGCTGGGTCTGGATTTGGTTTCAGTTCAGCACAAGAACTTAACGTTGAACAACCTCCCCGTTCAAAATGGAGAACCGCTCTTTCAAAATGGTAAACTTTTCTGTTTGGGCTGTAGTTCCATGTCTGTCTCACTGTTGGCAACATGAGATGAGGTTAAAAGAAAATATGTTCATGTTACATTATGACACCAAATCCAGGCGAACACTTTAAAGTGTATACCCATATTTTGAACAACATTTTGAGGTTGATACATTTTTATTTAAATTGAAATGTCTTATTGCATCATTTGATCAGTTTCTGTAATCCTATTTTTTTCTATAACATATCTTATCGGAAGGTAGGCTGTGTGATGCATCTACTGATGAATATGTTACTAATAACAAAGTTATAAAAGTCTATTCAAAAGTAAAATACAGCATGATTCTATGTGAAACTTAAATCCCTGTTTGAATTCAATTTACAGACATTGTAGTATCATATTTTATTTACAGTGGTGGAAGAAGTACTCCAATCTTTTACTTAAGTAAACATTGTAATAGCACAGTGAAGAAATACTCTGTTATAAGTCAAAGTCGTGCATTAACATTTTTTTTATTTTACATTATTTCAGGATTAATCTTGACAAGTAACTGGATGGATGGATGTACATGGCTTTCCTTGCCTCCACTACAAATACAAAATGCTGCTAATCAACAATAATGTGCAGCAAAGTAGAAATTTGGAATGTTTCTTTCTTTATTTTACAGGAGTGAGTGTTCATTGGCTGGGGGACTTTGTGTTTGTGGAAAGCGGCCTGGGAGTGAGAGTGAAGTTTGACCTGACCAACACTGTCTACCTGACTGTGACCGCCGAGCACCTGGCAGCCACCAGGGGGCTGTGTGGAGTCTACAACAACAATGCTGAAGGTGTGGAAAGAGCAACAGATAGGAACGCACACACACAGTACATAGAAACATACACATGCACAATAAGTCAGGTCCTGCTTTTCACTTTCTCTCACAATAAACACATTCTCACTCCCAACTCAAGTTAAATACTGACGCTGGGTCAGTGGCTCCTCCCTAATGCTCTAGGATCCAGCGGCAATGACGGCGTGCCAGTTTCCACTCGTTACATAATGTTATTTCAAAATTTGCTGGAGAGGAGGCGGGGCTTACCTTGATGTAGACGTGCATCTAAGTGGGTTTGGTATAATCGCCTCATTCCTTCATTCATGTCACCCGGCACAACTTTGCGTCTCTTCGAGTCTTGCACTGACTTTGTTTCACACCTTAACAACCAAGTGACCAACGATTCACGTGACAAAAGAGTCATGTGACAAGAGATGATCTATAACAAAGATGACAAATCACAAGCTCACATGGTTCAAATGACAAAATGCTGTTTACCTTTAGTTTTGCTAACACACAAACAGCAGCCTCCTGCATGAAAGTCCTGTGTTTGTTTCACCCATCCACCACCCCTCTTGCCCTGTGTGGACTACCTCGCACTGAACAAGCGTCGCTATTATTGGAGTTGGGAGTGAGACCAGGTTGATCCAGGATTATTTTCCTCTTGATTTAACTTGGCTAACTCTTAGTTTTAATCTTCATTCAATGCAACGTCTTAGTACCTTCTTGTGTCTTGCTGTAGATGACTTCACCACAATGGGTGGAACTGTGTCCCAGTACGCCGCCAGCTTCGGCAACTCATGGAAAGTTCCTGACCAACAGAATGAAGTACTGCACTGAATGCATTGAATGAGTATTTCAATTTTTTTTGCAACATTATAGCTTTTTGTTACCACTATTATTTTTATTTATGATAGAAAAGATATTTCTGCTCTCTGAAAACACGCATGTTGATGCTCTTAACATGATCCCACAAGTCAACAAAAAGAAAAGTGTGGCATTTCCACTGCATTTGTAAGTGCATTTATGAGATGCACCTCTGCATTACGTCTCTGTGTCCACGCTTCCCTCAGGGCTGCAGCGATGCGGCTGAGCTCGGCCACAGCTGTGATGTCTCAGCAGACCCTGGACTACGCAGGCAGGCAGAGTCAGTGTGTCACCGCCTGCTGGAGAAGCCCTTCACACACTGCCACCTCCGGGTCAGACTCACCTGCTACTCACACACAGTCACACAGGGTCATATGGTATCAATGTTTGACAGATGCACAATCAACCTACATTTAGCATTTCTTAAAGGTCCTCCTGAAACCTGAAATCAATGATTAACTGCAATACAATTCTGGTTAATAATCTATGCATTAAGATATGGCGATCTCTCCATAGCATTCTCTGGATTTACTTGCCACCTATTATTGGTAAACCCGTTAATTTATGATAACATGAAGTAGTGTATAATATGCATGTTTGCATAACCCAGTCATGTTTTGTGAAACGTTTTTCTCTAATACCTATGCCTGCCATTCATTGACTGTAAACAATACTATATGTATCTCTGTTCATTAAAGAGGAGCTGTTATGCTCCTTTTCTGGTTCCAACTTGTATGTCAGGTTACTGCTGATGTTTACAAGCTTTCATTTATTTTCCCATCATGCTGTGCTGCAGCAGCTCTTCTCACCCTCTATGAAACGCTCTATTTGACCTCCTGCCCCTCCCTCCCAAAAAGCCCAGTCTGCTCTGGTTGGTCAGCTGGCTAACTGTTGTGATTGGTCAACCTCTTAATGTGTTCATCAGAAATGTCCCGCCCCCTCCCCATAAGCAGAGAACAGGAGTTGTTCTGCTGAGGAACAGTGATGAAGTGTATTTAGCCTCTTGTTCTTCAGCTCCTCTTCCTCTACGAGTCCATACAAAGAACTCTACGTTTGTCTTCTCAGCATGGAGACTCCACGCTAGCTTTGTTTGAGGGCGGGACTAACTAGCAGCTGGGCA
This sequence comes from Eutrigla gurnardus, assembly GCF_963514095.1. Lineage (NCBI taxonomy): Eukaryota > Metazoa > Chordata > Actinopteri > Perciformes > Triglidae > Eutrigla > Eutrigla gurnardus. The sequence continues at coordinate 21,806,066 of NC_139929.1, read as the reverse complement.
GATACTTGGTGACATCATCACTTCACTGAAGAAAAGGAAAGATTTCTAATGAGGTGTTTGAATCCATTCAGAGTTTCTGTGGAGGAGAGGAACTCTCTTTGGGCTTTAGGCTTTGACCCTCTGGAGACCTTTTATATGAACACACGATAAACACACTAAAGGAACAGGAGGAAGCAGAAAAGCACAATAGGTCCTCTTTAAAACACTCAAAAACACATTTTTGAGTGTTGAATAACATCAGATGTTGGAGATAAGTTTGTGTCCGTGTGTCTTTCAGTTGGACCCAGCAGCGTACACAGACACCTGTCTCTACCTGTTCTGTAGCCTGCCTCCCAAAGACCAGGATTCAGCAGTGTGTGACACCCTGGCCAGCTATGCCCGAGAGTGTGCTCAGCAACATGTCATCATACTGTGGAGGACAGCCGCCCTGTGTGGTAACGAAATATAACAGTTCTTATGGTGTATTCATGAAACTATCACAGTTTTCTGTCAGCAGACAGATGAGACGCTCAGCAGGAGTGTAAAGTAACCACTCTGTTTCCTGTCTGTGTTTCCAGGTCGGGTCTGTCCCAGAGATCAGGTGTTTTCAGACTGCGTGTCCTCCTGTCCCCCCAGCTGTGCATCTCCCCAGCCACCCGGGTCGGCTGCAGCCATGGGCCAGTGCAGGGAGGAGTGTGTGGGAGGCTGTGAGTGTCCGCCGGGCCTCTACCTTCACCAGGGACTCTGTCTGAAACAAGACGATTGTCCTTGTTTCCATCGCAGACGCACCTACCAGTCAGGGGACAAGATACAGCAGAGATGCAACACCTGGTAAGTGGACCTTATCTTTATAGACTTTACGCCTGACTCTCCATCCTTCTGTGTACTTTTTAAACTTTTAATCCTCCCAGTGAGTGTAGAGCAGGCCAGTGGGAGTGTACTGGGGAGAAGTGCGCAGCCCAGTGCACCCTGATGGGGGCGCTACAAGTGACCACCTTTGACAAAAAGAGGTATTCACTCCAGGGAGGAGACTGTCTCTTCACTGCCGTCGAGGTGAGATACACAACATGTACACAGTTTTATGTTCTTCTTCTTTACTTCTTCTTTTTACGTTCTGTGTGTGTTCAGGACTTTGTTGACAGGAAGCTGGTGGTGAGTGTGCGCTGTGGGGAGTGTACATCGGGAGGAGGAGGAGGAGGAGGAGGAGGAGGAGGAGGAGGCCTGGGTTGTCTAAAGGAGATGTCAGTCACAGCACTCCGCACCACAGTCACCATCACAGACACTGGTGAGCCAGCTATATGCTGCGACCTGAAAGTTTTTGTTGAACTTAAATCAGAATTTTACATTTTGAAAGTGTAAAACTTTGTCCATCAGTTGTGACTGTGTTTGAGCACCATGAATCATGAATGTACACAGACTCCACCTCCTCACATTCCACCGTATCATGCTTTGTCCTGCATGTCCTGCAACTACATTTTTACCTTTAACTTCTTCTGAAAAACATTTTTGATTGAATTTGATTGAATGAATAAAAGCCACCGGCTTGGACTGTGTGAGAATTGTTTATTTTAAATGTGTTCTGGCTTTTCATTGCTTCCACTTGTTGCTTCCAGGCACAGTGACGTTGAATGGCCTGCGGGAGGCGCTGCCTGTGGTGACGGGGGACCTGGTTGTGCGTCGGGTCTCCTCTTCGTTTCTCCTCATCCAAACTTTTGGATCCCAGCTGCTCTGGCACCTAGACGGACCTTTGGCCCTCATCACCCTGCAGCCTGGCTTCGCGAATAAGGTGACCTCATATGTTTCTTTCACATTCACCACATTTTGACTACAGACCTTGCACTTTTGAGTTGTTTGTTTGAGGTAAACAAAAAAAGTGTAAATGTTGCATTCAAGGTGCGTGGCCTGTGTGGGACGCTGACCTGGAACCAGCACGATGACTTCACCACCCCAGCAGGAGATGTGGAGAACAGTGTGTCATTGTTTGCAAGCAAATTCACCACGGAGCAATGTGCTGTACCTGGAGGGGCTCCACCGGACCCCTGCACCACCTACACCCAGCGGAGACAGTACGCAGAGACAGTGTGCTCCGCCATACACAGCCCTGTCTTTCAGGTATAGTGCACATGAGTATGTGTGAAACCTCCTGCCTTTTCTTCATTGAGTGCTTGTATGTCTGTCTCCATCTCTTTTATTCACATACCCTGTGATCGTGTAGGTGTGTCATGACGCGGTGGAGCGGGAGCCCTACTTCCGTCTCTGTCTGTCCGAGGTTTGTGGCTGTGACCCCCAGAGGGCCTGTCACTGCACCATCCTCGCTGCCTACACCCGGCACTGTGCTCAGGAGGGCGTGGCCGTCCGCTGGCGCAATCACACCTTCTGCCGTAAGTGGAGAGGCCATTGGTGGAGTGATGTTTCAGGATGTCTGCCAGGGGCGGAGCCTCTTAAAGGCCACATAGGTAGCAGCCTAGGGTGCCATTCTGTAGAAGTACCACTGTACTTTGAACACATCTCTATTGTTATGTTTACTTCAAAGCAATTTTGCAAATACTCAATATTTCTTATTGTTCCTGCAATCAAATGTATACTTTTTTATTTATTTTACATATTATATTTTGGATTGACACACACCCAGACAGCAATATGATCTGTTGCATGTCATATTTAGTTACTTGTTCTTTCCACGCAGCAATGGAGATGTATACTTGTATCGACCATGGACAATCAGGTCTGGATCAGTCAGAAGTTACATTTTATGTGAATTTTAAGATTAAAAACTGGTTTGAACGTCTCTTGAGATGTCTTATGGCTCCACCTAGTGGTCAAAAACACTCACTTTGATCTGCAGAACTGAAGCTTAATATACTGTTATTATTGTTTGTTAATAATAAAGTTATTTCTTATTAGCTAGCTACATAGCGTGTTATTTCTATCTCTTTGTACTTGTTTATAACAAATTAATTTGTGGTAACTTTACTGTAGAACTATGAATCAAGAAGGGTTGATTGTTTATTCCCCCAAAAAATGTTCAGGGGGACAAATGTGCTCAGTCCTAAATGCTTAATATGGAGCTCTTAGAAATGTCCAAAATAATTGTGCAAGCTATATTGCCACAATAAACACCTCCCCTCCTCTCCTGTCTTCCAAGCGGTCCAGTGTTCAGGGGGTCAGGTGTACCAGGAATGTGGCCGTGCCTGTGGAGCTTCCTGTTCAGATGGCTGGAGCTGCGATGCCGGCGACAGTGGGAAGGCTCTCAGTATGTGTGTTCCAGGCTGCCAGTGCCCACCAGGCCTAGTACAGGACCACCGGGGCCAGTGTGTGCCCATCAGTATGTGCCCCTGCATGCAAGGAGACAAGACGTACCAGCCTGGTGCTGTCATTCACAACAACTGTAATACCTGGTATGTACAATATTGGCAATGTGTGGCTGGGGGGGGGGATCAGAAATAAAAGGCCAGCATGAAAAAGAAAATATAGCAAAACCACAATATGTGCAGTTGATACTCATTTCACAGTACCTCTTTGACTCTTATTGGCAGAGTTTCAGTTAAACATTAACATCGCTCCACAGATGTAGTATTGCCACTAATAAGGGCAGCAGACATAAAGCTGTCAGAAGAAAATATCATGCTGAAGGTTATTTATTGCAAGCTCTTTATAGTGACCCAATTGCATGGTTTATATTTTTACAGCATGCCATAAAAAACAGCCCTTTCTCTTTTATGTCTATCTGGGTGCTGCTTTTATTAAGTGGTTGTTGCGATAAAGAATCAGAGGGTGTAAGCATGATTTCTACATTGTCAGTAGAGCTGTAGCTACAATATAATATTGTTTCGGCAGCTTACTTTTCAATGAGCTTTGATCCCATGGGGAGACTACATTTACTCAGATCAGGTGCTGATAAAGTCTTTAATATGTCACTGTTTGTCTTTTGAAGGTGTGACAATGTGTAAGTTCAAGTTTGTTTGTGTGCTATTGTTTTATAATAACAAAAGGTAATTTATTATTTTCATTTTAAATGTATGGATTTCAAATGAAAATAACCCCGAATAATCAAACACACATTGTATAATGTGTGTTTGAATGACTGAAAGTTATGTTTAGGTATATGAGAGCATGCTATCCCACAGTGAGTCCCTGGTGGTGCAAGAGCTCTGATGAAATCACTCTATGTTCCTGCCGCCTTCTACAGGATAGGTTGATTTCATCGTGTCTCTTCACTGCATAACAACCAAGATCATCACCTCTCTTAGTGGCCCCTTTTACACTGCCTTTCGTTGTGGGAATATCACTCCTTTTTCCGTACAGTTGTTATTGTAAAAGACAGAAAGGGCCTCTGAGACGCCAACGGAGCTCGTCATCAGAGGCCAAATGAGGCGAGCCGGCGTTATTGTTATGTCATGGCCTCTCTGGTTCCGCAATGCCGGGATGCTTATGTAAAAGGAGACACTGTTGCTGCGCATAAACGGTGCGATCGCGGCATATTCTTTCCGTGATTACAGCTAAATCTTCTGTGTAAAAACGCCTACGTCAGAGCGGTAGTACCAGAAAGCTACTGATTAATTTGCTTATCTCTGTGTTTCTTATTTTCACTGTGCTGAAACTCATGAGATGTGTCCCTGGCCGACCTTTGACCTGATTAACTATGAGGACATTTGGATTGGATCATTTTACACTGACTGTGCATCGGTTTACCTTGAATGCCTCATTGACATCAGTGAAATAATTTTCACACAAACGTCGATCTTGACTTTTTCTGAGGTCACGTAGAAGAGAATATGCCCTTATTGCCATTGCACATTCAACCACACACACACACACACACACACACACACACACACACACACACACACACACACACACACACACACACACACACACACACACACACACACACACACACACACACACACACACTATCGATCACTCTTATCCTGTTCAGGCTCAGGGGGGGTCTATCACAGGGCTGACACATATAGACTCACATTCACACCTACGGGCAATTTAGAGTTATCACAGATACATCATAAAAATATAAAATAGACAAAGAAGGAGATACGATATGTTCACTGGAAAAAGGTAAAACAGTAGAGGTATGTTTATGACAGTGCTGCATGGCATTTTTGCACATAAGGACAATGGAGGACATTGTAGGAGGTTGTCATTTCATGGTGCAGAGTTGAGTTCAGTGATGACTGTGATAAAAACAATGTTTGAGCCTGGAAGTGCTGGCCTTCAGGGCCTACCAGATTGCCGAGAGAAGAGATGGTGGTGGGGCTGGGATGCATCTTGCAGGATGCTGCTGGTTTCTGCGGAAGCAGCGAATCCTGGAGGTGTCCTCCAGTATTATGCATGAGTCATCAATTATATACATTTTTATATAATAACTCTGGATGCCCACCTGGCATGATAGCGATCAAATGAAGCGCTGATTCTGCCCTCTCCTCTCAGTGTGTGTGAGCAGGGCCTGTTGAACTGCACCCAGGAGCGCTGTGAGGAGGTGAACCAGTGTCCAGGCTCTCTGGTCTACTCTCCGCGCTCCTGCCTCCTCACCTGCTCCAGCCTGGACCCTCCCGGCCAACAACAGGCCTCCGGCGTGTCCGGCTGCAGGGAGCCTCTGTCTGGCTGCGTCTGTCCCCAGGGAACGGTGCTACTCGTGGGTGAACACTTTCGTTTTCTGAGCGCATACAGGATAGACCTTACAGCAGACATTTTAACTTGACATAGCAAGGATAGCACAGGTGTAGCTAATATAATTAACTAGCTAGCTAGCTTCGACGTGCTCCTTTATGCTAACCATCTAGCTAGCCAACGTTAGCTAACGTGTTGCTAACCTGCTAACCTGCTAAACTTTCTCTTTAATAATAATAATAATACATTTAATTTATATAGCGCGTTTCTGAACCCAAGACAAGAACCCCCAGACCCTTTACAGAAAAGAAATAAACAGACAAACCAAAAACTTAAATAAATAAAGAAATAAGACAAAGACAAGATGGAGCAACACATAGTTGAGGGGTGAGGTCAGTGATGGGGGGGCGGGGTCAGTGAGATGGCGGGGTCAGTGAGATGGGGGGGGGGGGCAGACTGTCGGTGAGGACATCCCACTTACTTGTATTTGTGATGGAGCTGCAGCATGTGAAATATACTTGAATGTTGATGCAGGTTGTTCACTGTTAAATACAGTGTTGGGGAGTAACTAGTTACATGTAACGGACGGTCACAATGTCATAGTAATTAGTTAATGCTACTGAAAAAATGTCATTAAATACACTTACTAATCAATCAATTAATCAAGCGGAAATGTAGAATTTAACATTCACTCTGTTGCTCTGTTTTTTTTTAATTCAGGTTGTTTCGAAGAATTTAAAATAAAAATCATCAGTGTTCAGTACTGGTATGAGGTTTACAATGCCTTGTGTGACTTATGTTTTCAGGGCTTTTCAGCTTTATTGCCCAGTTTTAAATATTTGTTAGAAATGTAATCAAGTGAAATATGTTACATTCATTTCATGTAGTAATTAAATGCATTACTTATAACATATTTAACAGGGTAGCAAGAAGTAACCTTCCCAACATTGGTTACATATTAGATGAAAAGAAAACTTGTATCATGCAATAGTATTAATAATACATTTTTAACTTCTCTACTGGTCCATTTGGATTTTTTTCATCATAAAATGTGACATTAAATCTGGCATTTGTTGTTATGAAAGAGGTGTTCAGTGCTGCAAGAGGAGTACTACTACAGCCAAACAGACAAAGACTAGGGGAATGACATTGATCTCATCGTTCAATGCAGTGGGGGAACACAACAGATAAGACATTAACATAGACTGACTTTTACCAACGTTACCTTACATTCTGTCTTTACCTCAGGGTGATCAGTGTGTTCTGCCAGACGAGTGCCCATGTCACCATAATGGTCGCCTTTATTACAGCAACGACACCATCACTAAAGACTGCAACACATGGTAACGTATGCCGGTGTGTTATTGCATCACATCCATTTAACGTGTTATTATTTCTTACTATACTTCAATCGTGTCCTCAGTGTGTGTAAGGAGCGCCGCTGGCACTGCAGCCAGTCCGCCTGTGCCGGTGTGTGCGTGGCAACTGGCGACCCGCACTATGTGACATTTGATGGCCACTGTTACTCTTTCCTGGGTGACTGCCAATATGTGCTGGCGAGGGAGACCGCTGGTTTGTTCAGTGTAATTGCAGAGAATGTGCCGTGTGGGAGCACTGGGGTCACCTGTACAAAGTCGGTCACCCTCGTCCTGGGAAATACCGTCATACACCTGCTGAGAGGTAGGAGGGATGGGGAGGATGATGATGGGATGTGGAGGACCACAGGCAGACTGGGTTTCAGGTTTTTCTCTCTCCTCCAGGTAAAGCAGTGATGGTAAACGGCATGCCAGTGAGTCTACCAAAGTCTTACAGTGGCAGTGGTCTGACTTTGGAAAGAGTCGGCCTGTTTGTCTCCCTCTCCTCCCGTCTGGGGGTCACTCTGTTATGGGATGGAGGTAGCACACACACACACACACACACACACACACACACACACACACACACACACACACACACACACACACACACACACACACACACACACACACACACACACACACACACACACAAATCAACTTCTGCAACCATAAAGGAATACGAAAATGTGAATTTGCGTATCAATGACTTCCCGCTGTTACGTTGAATTTGTGAATAAACCTTTGCTTTTCTTGCAAACTGCAACAGTGAATTAAGAATTCAAAAGTGAAGTTAATGAGGGTGTGTTAAACAACAGCAAAATTGTATCAAAACATCTATTTAAAAGCTTTAACACAGCTAGTGAGTCTTGCAGTCCCATCCAAGGCTCATTTATCCGTTTGTATGCTCTCCACTTCCCGAACATAAGAAATACACTGCAGCATAAATAGTCCCGGGCCAGTGCTAATTCTCAAAACAAGGTAAAACAATAATTTTCCACCAGCTGCAATGTGTGTGCAAAACAGGACATTATGTCGTGTTTATTGTCCTGGACACACAACCACCTCTCCCAGTAAGATTTCACCTGTTCAGTTAGTTAGCGGTTACTCTGTCAGGGTTTCAGCCAGCGTATTGCAGGTCCAGTGTGTTTGTGATGATCAGTATGAAGTCAGCAGAAACATTACAGTTGAGCAGTATGTGTACAGCCAAATTCCCATGACTTGCTTGCTACCTGCAACATCACAGGCTCCCTTAAGGTGAACGAACCTTTAAGGTGGACCAGTCTCAGAAACAACAAAGGGCAATGGTCATAGACAGGCTACGAGGCTGGAATGCTGGAAAGCTCCACTTGAGGTATTGAGACAAGGTGACAGGAAGTAGCGGGTTAAGCAGGTGTATAAAAGCTGGGTGACTGATTGGTAACGAGTAGCAGGTGTGGTGAGTGCACTGGCGGGAAACTAGATAATGGAAGGAAGTGAAGCTGGAGACCATGAACAGAGAGTGTGATATACAAAATAATTTAATTCAATTCAATTTTGTTTATAGTGTCATATCAATACAGAAGTCATCTCAGGACACTTAATACATTGAGCAGGACTAGAATACCCTCAAGATTTTCAGAGTCAATACAATTTCAAAGTCCCAACATCACCAAAATAAAACAGGAAGTGTAAGATGAGTCGGGACAGTTCATGTCAACATGTTTTTTTATTACCAAAAATGTTTTCTCTCCTTTAGATTTTTGCATTTCATATCGAAATTGAATTATAATTATTGTATAAATGTATTGTTGAGGCAAAGAGTTCCCCAATTATTGCCTATGTCTGTGGCTGTAGATGTAATGTGGCCTTCCCACGTGTTTTCCCCAGGTATGCGCGTGTACGTGCGTCTGGCGGCCCACCTGCGGGGTCGGGTCGGCGGCCTGTGTGGTAACTTTGATGGGGACACAGAGAATGACTTTACCACACGGCAGGGCATCATGGAGTCTACCGCCGAGCTGTTTGGGAACTCCTGGAAGGTCAGCCCTTCCTGCCCCGACGTGACAGACCAGGACCTCCGGGACCCTTGTACTGTGAGTTCAATACAGACACATTCAGATGCACACTCACGGAAACAATAGACTTAGACTTACTTTACTAACTTTGCAATATTAACTTTATGGTTAGAGCTGTCCCAAATTATTATTTTTATATATTATTATATATTTATATTATATTATTTTTAACAACGATTTTTTCACACAATATGGATATCAAAACATTTCTAGTTAACATTTAAATATTTAAACATTTCTTTAACTTGGCACTTGGCACAAACTAATGAGACCAACAACTGTTTAGTGCAATGTATTATTATGAACCTAAATAAAACAGTACATATTAAAGAGGGAGACATCACAACAGTTTCTTTTCCTGATACTTCTTATTTTTGATATTAGCCTATTACTATTATTATTGTTATTATTATAAATAATCAAAGGTATGGCATACGACTATGAAGGATTGGGTCTAATGCGAATAAACACATTAATTTCCCATAAATTATTCACAATAAAAGTTCCCCCTTACTTTGTAACTTAACACGAGGCCTATTCAGCTGAAAGAATACGAAACGGTAAAAAAAGAAAGACGTTTTGTGAAAGTACTAACAGAGAAACTAAACTTCAGACCACAGAGTTTCAGTTAGAAGCTACAAAAGTCCTGAGAGCGGAACACAGACACTTTTAAAACGTCTTTGCTGCTCAGACATGATGAGTCTCTCACAGGGCTCCAGCCCCCCGGCTGCTGTCACTCCGCCCCTGCTGCTGACAGACGGGCAGAGACGCTGACGGACCGGAGTCGGTGTGGATTTAATGATAGCTTGTTAGCGACGCTCACGTCTACGATTGCCTGTTCATATTACTTACGAAAAACAAAAACTTAGAAACGCAAATTATTCGTGTCGACGTATTGAAGTAGTCGATTATGTCGACTACGTGGACGAGTCGTCCCAGCCCTAGTTATGGTTTTATTGGGGGGAATGTGCAATACCTTCATGTGAATGAATGAATGAATAAGCTTTAATGTCCCTCAAGGGGCAATTCAGTGCACAACAGTGGCCAGCACAACAAACACACCAGACAAACACATGTAGGACATCTCTGCAATATTTTGGTGAAGGGCATCATGTAATGTTCTTGAGTGTGTGCTCCAGATATATGGATCTGTGTGTGTTACTTCATTTTGATTATATTTTAACTGTGCATGTACGTATATATTGCTTGTTATGGAGAGTTTATGTGCTGGTATGTTACCTGTGTTTTCTCAAATGGCCATGACAAATTTATCTTAAGGGAGACAATAAAAGCTAATATAATGCTATCTAATCTTATCGATGTGGACATTGTTGCGTCCATGTCTTATGCTCTGTCTTTCTCATACACGAACATGCAAAAGTGCTGTATCTTCTCCCTCTTTGTGTTGCTCAGCTGAACCCCCACAGGTTGACCTGGGCAAGGAAAAGGTGTGCAGTGCTGACTCAGGAGCTCTTCTCTCAGTGCCACCCCGAGGTGCCCTTCCAGCAGTATTATGACTGGTGTGTCTTTGATGCTTGTGGGTGAGTGATAGTACTTATCTACAAACAGTATCTGTGCTACTGACAATATCCTGCTATAATCTCACACGCGTGTTGTGTGTACCAGGCCACATTGCAAAACAGAATTCCTACACAGTCAGTCTGTCTCACCAAAATAAGCTGCATAAAAAAACATGTTCTCCGAAATCATTTGAAAAGCCGTTTGAATGCTTTGAAACATACATTGGTACGATTCAAACTGGGATTCCTCTTCTTGTCTTTTGTGGTATATTGGTACCATTTGTGGTCCATTACTGCCACCAGGTGGGAATATGCATTGCAGCCCCTTAATCAGCAGAAATGTATTTCTCTGTCCATAAGGCATGCATGTGCTTCTTTATAAGCGTGCTGGTACACAAACATTAACAAGGCAGAGCATCAAAACATTGCCATGCAAAAAACGGTGTTCTCATGAATACACAGTATGTAAGGATAGATTCCATCCTAAGCATCAAGTAATGTTGCTGTTTATATTTGACCATATCATCATTCACATTGTTATTGAATATTGTGTGTGTCTGTTTTAGCTGTGACTCCGGTGGAGATTGTGAGTGTCTCTGTACAGCCGTGGCTGCTTACGCTGAAGAGTGTAACCGCAGAGGGGTCTACATCCGCTGGAGGTCCCAAGAGCTCTGTCGTATGTCAAAGTCACACAGCCATTCTTCTGTGCATGCACTACTGTCATACTGTAACCTGTGTTTTCTGACCTGCTCTTGTCTGTTTGTCTCCCTCCCTGCAGCTCTGCAGTGTGAGAATGGGCTGGTGTATGAGCCCTGCGGTCCAGCCTGCTCTCCCTCATGTCCCGGTGTTCAGCAGAGTCCACACTCCCAGTGTGACGCTCTTTCCTGTGTGGAGGGCTGCTTCTGCCCTGCTGGCATGGTCCGGCATGGTAAGCTATACCAAGCTAAACCTGGTGTCATATACACTTTGGAACATCATTTTTGTGTATTTATTTATGCATGTATTTGTGTCATTTATGGCTGGTCAGATAACAAAACAACTGATGATCAGATTGATGTGGATATTCATGCACCCCAGAGGATGATCCATAATTCTTTCACTTAGCTCCTTTTTCACAAGTGACAAAGTGACAAACCTTGACAGGGCATCTGCAAATAGTAGGATTTTCATGAAATAGTCAATGTGTGTGTGTGTGTGTGTGTGTGTTTATATATATATATATATATATATATATATATATATATATATATATATATATATCTCCCTGATATGTTCTCTGTCACCACCAATAGATTTCTGAAAACATCAGAATATAATGGACAGCACTTGCATGCCTTCTAGTCCCCACTTGATGAGGGCGGCTCACACAGGTCTTTTTCCTATGTGTAATTGTTTTCCATAGAGTGAAAAGGCCTTCTTTTTGTTTATGATGTGTTCAATGTACACAGCGCCACCCTCAGATCGGCCGCCAGTGAGGCAGTTAAAAAAAACACACAAAAAAACACAAAATCAATTAACGTTAGCCTATATATAGTTTTAAAATGTTTTCATTTATGAAAAAGACTTAAAATGAACACTGTAAACAGAATACTTGATTACTACAAGCTAATTATTGAAACATGATTTGTATAGGAATTATTATCTCCCAAGATTCCTAGAAACAGGATCAGTGTTTACACTCTATATGGACCCTTTCTGTTTTGAACATTTCATGAATGCTGCTGTCATCCTTAAATTCTGGATGAAATGCCAAATAAAGATGAAACAAGAAAAATAGTCTCTTATCTTTAAAGAACCCATGTTCTCCCATCTTGTGGCAACGAATAGCAGCATTGTCAGTTTGTTTTCTGCTTCACAGGAGACAGCTGTGTAGTTCCCATTCAGTGTCCGTGTGAATGGGAAGGCTCCATGTTTCCACCTGGGACAACCATCACACAACACTGCCGGAACTGGTCAGTCTGCTTCAGTGCTTCTTATATTCCAGTCTTTTATCACAATCTAAATGTAAGTCAGAGGGGTTTCTCTGCCTTTGTGTGTCCAGCTCCTGTGTGGATGGTGTGTGGCAGTGTGAGGGTGTGGCCTGCCCTCCTGCCCCCCCTCCCTGTCTGGAATCAGAGTTTACCTGTGCTGGGGGGCGCTGCATCCCCTCCCAGTGGATGTGTGACAATGAGGATGACTGTGGCGATGGTTCAGATGAGATCTGCCCATCCACCTGCTCTCCAGACCAGTTCCACTGTACCAGCATGCCAAGGTGAGATCATCCATGAGGTCACAATCTCAAAACTGTATTAAGGAGCTTTAATAAATGTCTTGTATGAAATACAGACATTACATGAGCACAGCTAGCATGTTAAAGCAGCAGCAGAAATATTTGTTTGAAATATATCCCAAAGCATAATGTTGTCTTTTATGAAGATGCATTCGTAAAGGCTTCACCCAGACATGTTAAACAAAGTTAAGTATGTTAGGCTTGGCATGCTAGCACGTAATTACACTAATGCAAGGTACACCCCCGAATGTGAAGCTAAACATCCAACACCATGTTCCAACATTTTGCTGAATGTTTTTTGCAGTATTTGCTGCTAGAATGAATTATTGTAGTAAATAAAGTGACTTGACCCCGACCCCTGCAGTGGACCCTGTTTGAACCTGGCTCTGCGTTGTGATGGCCACCCAGACTGTGCTGACCAATCAGATGAGGAGTTCTGTGGACCTGCCCCCCCCACGCCCCTCTGCCCCCCGGGGGAGTTTCAGTGTGCCAGTGGAAAGTGCTTGGCAGCCAGCCGCGTGTGTGACGGACGGCTTGACTGTGGTTTTGCTGATGGGTCCGATGAGCAAGGTAATCTCTCCAGTAATGTTCACCATGTGAGCAGAGGTCATATTACCGATTTTTTTAAATGTTTAACATTTTGACTGGAGACATGTCTGTGACCCTGAGCGTTCCAGTTCCAGTGTGGCAACAGAGTGCAGGTTCAGAAACATGAGAAGTCATACAAATATGAAAATGCTTTGATCCGTTTATTAGGGAACCGCACGGCCAATGTTGTGTCCTTTTATCTTCTCTCTCCATGGCCTTATGAATACATAAGCTTAGCTACGATTGTTCGATAGGTAATTGTTTAAAAACATACACATTTAATACATTGCGCGCTGCAGCCGCAGCTGTCGCAGTTCTCAGTCCAAGACTCAAAAATGTCATGTAATGTAATCATTTCTACAATTCACAACATCTTTTAATCTCATGAAATATCTTGCTTATATCTGTATTTGGTGGCGTATAACCTTTTAAAAACAACATTTTCACCACGCTCTCCCACTCGCTCCGTGCACACAAAAGAGACTTGCAGCTATATTAGGAGACGTTGGAAGCTTCAGAAACATCAAAAGAAGTTTTGAATGTAAAATGTGTGGATGGCAAACACTTCAGTATACTGTGTCTTATATGTGGGAAGATTACTCTGTAGGGTACGCATGTAACTGTGATGAACTGTGTTTTTGTTGGTCCAGACTGCGGTGTGGTGTGTGATGAGGGAGACTTCCTGTGTGCTGGAGGACGTTGCATCCTCTACCTCCACCACTGTGACGGACATGATGACTGCGGCGACCTCAGTGACGAGAGGGGGTTTGTTTTCACGTCTACTGAACTTTGGTATTTGGGATTGTCAGGAGGAAAACGGACTGGCGTTTTTCATTTATATATTCTTTGCAGAATATTTTAAGCCATCAGTCATCATCAGTCTTGTTGACCAGAATGCCACGGACACTCAAGAATGTTTTATTTCTTTCTTTATTTTTTTAGCAGGATATTCCCATTGAGACATAAAAGTGCTGGCCAACAAAGTGATGAAATGATTCGCAAATATTCTTTGGCCCAAATCTGCTCACAACAAACAGATTGTACTGTCTTTTTGTCTGTTTCTGAGCATCACATATATCGATATCATCATAATGTAAATGTTTTGGCTGGTTATAGGTGTGTGTGTGCACCAGGGGAGTTTCAATGCCCCGGGGACCAGTGTGTCCCTGCAGACAGAGTGTGTGACGGACAGAGAGACTGCCCTTCTGGAGCAGACGAAGCCGTCTGTCCAAGTAAAGGTACACAGACTACTATTGTGTCCGCTCTAAATGCATCCTGCATGGTTGAGTCACTAATCAGATGTCATCCTTCTTGTGTGTGGCAGTGACTTGTGCTCCTGACCAGTTTGCCTGTAGTGACGGTACATGTGTTGCCACCACAAAGCTGTGTGATGGGACGACAGACTGCAGAGGTGGAGAGGATGAGAATAGAACCAACTGCTATACTGTCATCCTAACACCATCACCCTCCCCTGTTACCCCTACGCCCACTTCAGGTAATGACATTCATCATTTAGAGATTTAGGAGGATGTTTTGCAGTACGCAGTGTTTCTCTTATACACCCCTGTTTCTCCAGCTTGTAGGTCCTATGAGTTCAGCTGTGCTACTGGTGGGCAGTGTGTGCCTCAGGCCTGGCGTTGTGATGGGGAAACAGACTGTATGGATGCTAGTGACGAGCAGCAGTGTAACAGCCCCTGTGGTCCCGGTCAGGTGCCTTGTCTCAGCGGGGACCAGTGTGTGGACTACCAGCAGCTCTGTGACGGGACCCCACACTGCAGAGATGCCTCGGACGAGAGTATCGACAACTGTGGTAAATTACTGTTAACACAAGGGACTTGAGCATCAAAAAAGCCCTGGAGATTATAAAATCCGGCCTTTGTCTGAAGACATATAAATGGACCCTGACAATACTTCTGTCTGCCTACTAGGCTCTGCCCGGATCCCTCCTTGCCCAGACAGCTTCCTATGTGACAACCGCACCTGTGTGAACATGTCAAAAGTATGCAACGGCGTTGCAGACTGTCCACGGGGCGAAGATGAGTTGGTGTGTGGTGAGTTCTAATGGGTTAAGAAGAGAGAGGTGAGGATAGATGGAGGGAAGAGATGGAGCAAGGGACTGCAGAACACTGAAAAGAATGGAAGATAGGGATTAAAAGAAGCAAAGAATACATATAGGAAGGAAACCTGAAGGCAGTGTACATCCGAATCTCCCATATTCACAGATGCTGATGTATCTTGATATCGCTGGTATATTTAATCATATCTTTCTGAATCTTGCTCTGTCCAGATAAAACTGTATCTCCAGCACCCCCTGGCAGTGGGAACACCACTCTCAGCTGCTCTGAATTTACCTGTATGGATGGATCCTGTGTCCTCTTTAACATGGTATGTCTCAGGTCAGCATGATATCAACCACCAGCAAGCCAAACTCTATGGGCCCTAGTTTCGTAGACCAGGCGTAGTCAGCGCGCAGCGCACCTGCGCCGCGCCGACGGGGTGTGTCCGCCTGGACTTTGCAAGTTTCGTGCACCGCGCAGGCTAGCGCAGGCACACCTCCCGTCACTCCCACCCGCGCAAGTGGGAAAGAGGGAGGAGAAGAAGGCGTGAGTGGGAGACGAGGAGGAGACGAGGCGTGGACTGGGATTAATACAGCCGATTCAGATCTTCACCAATCAAATGAGCTCCTCTCCTCACCTTTAATGCGTTAGGGGAGGTTCAGTGCAAGTTCCGTCACTTGACAACCCGATGACAGAAGCAGCGCCGCCGCTCCCACCACGCGCATCACGCGCTGTGCGCGCGTATCATAATAATAACAATGCCGATATTATATCACTATAGAAATTGTAGGCACATTTTAGGCATGTCTATCACAAAACAGGGTCAGGGCGCACAGCAGTAGACATAATAGATGAGCCGGCCGGGCCATTCATCATCATCATCACCGTCTTCATCATCTGCGCTCCACAGCTGCACCGGATTCCCCGTCCAACACCAGAACGGCGGGACACCGGGACCTCGCGTGCCGCTCAGACCAGCTGCAGCCCCAACTCCGGTCCCAGCTCGCGGCAAAGTTGCGTGTTTCTCCACGGACAAGGACAACAGGCTGCCGAGGCACGAGACCTCAGACCAGCACGAGCTGCTGTATTTTTTTTTAAAGATTTTTTTAGACGCATTTTATTAGCAGTGGATAGATATGAAAAACAGGAGAGAGAGAGGGAGATGTTTTGGTCTGAATCATTATATCTATATAGATATAAATTCACGTGTTGATTCAATTAGTTGCATTAAATAGTGTTTGTTGTGATTATTCATTGCATTTAAATGTGCCTGGAACTGTGGAAACCTGCCTGCGAGGTCTTGATGACGTGTACGCACTGCGCGCCGTCAGCCAAACTTCCACTCCGCCAGCTGTGATTCACCTTGAATGAATGGACTTTATTTACGCCTTGCGCCAAGAGTAGACCAGGTTGGAGCTGGCGGGCTTTCAGCGCAGTCTCGGCGAGGCTTTTTGCCGCGAAACTTCCGCTACGCCAAGCTGAATCTGTGACGCCTCCCCCTGCTGCGCCGCCACACCCATCTTGGTGCAGGCGATCCACCAAACTGCCAAACTGACCGTGCGCAAGGCTGCGCGGGTCGAAACTTGCATTAGGCCACCCTGCGCTGCGCCACGAAACTAGGGCCCTATGTATTTAGTTGGTAGTGAGTATATTTATAGAACTGTCTTTTGCACTATGACGTTAGAGGATGTTTCAGTTGATGCATTGCATAATGAAGTTCTAGAAGTGCCATTTTTAATAATTTAATTGATATTACTGTAGTTCTTTTTATATTAAAATTATCAACTTAAAAAATTAGCAAAACATGGATCAGATAGTCAATATGATCTTATCAACAGTGATCTTGGTTAGCCATCATCAGCATGCATCATATAAAACATTAATTGACATTAATGTCGGAGAAATTAAAAACATGAACAAAAGCAGCAAACATTACAAATACACTTCATTCCTGTTCACTATCACTGCCATATTTCTTAGGTGTGTAATGGTGTGGTGGACTGCCCAGACTCCTCACTAGCACCACTCGGAGGCTCCACTGATGAGCAGGGCTGTAGAAGCTGGAGCTCCTGGGGTCCGTGGAGCCCCTGCAGCACCTCCTGTGGGACGGGCTCCATGAGCCGCCAGAGAACCTGCCCCCCAGGAGATCCACTGCAGGACTGTCGGGGGCAGGACTTCCAGAGGCAGCAATGCTTCAACACCACCTGCCCTGGTAAGGAGGTGGACATCTATCTGTCATCATTAACTGCTCAACCTATTGAGGATGGCTGGGTCTTGATGCGGACGTAAGATAAAATATGTATGGTATTTGTTAGTAAAATGTGATGCTCTCTCCTCCTCTCCAGTGGATGGCCAGTGGCTGCCGTGGGTGAGCTGGGCAAACTGTTCCAGTGGTTGTGGTGGCGTGCAGGTCAGACACAGAGGCTGCATCCCTCCTCGCTATGGAGGTCTAGACTGTTCCCAGCTCCCTGGATCATCCAACCTCCCCATGGAAATCAGTAAGACCCGTCTTAACACTAAGGCTGAACTGAATGCTGATGCTTGTGTTATGTGGCTTAAAATCAAGAGTCAGTATGGAAAGACAAAATGTTCACTCAAAATCCAGCCAAAGCCAATACCCTGTTAATACTTTACACAAGGACCATTTAGTTGTATGAAATTATTATGAAATTAATACTGATTTTACAGGGTAACTAATAGAGCAAATACTGTATATGCATATATATTCTACCAAATGTCATGTATAAAGAAAGTTTTACTAAATAGAGCTCTTAATGTATCTTGAAAACGTATCTGATAGTGATGTTTGCCAAATGAAAAGAAAAAACTCATCATGCAAAAAAAATCTGATCAAAATATCAAAGAAAGTTTGAATTCTCCAAATCTTATAAATGATGTCGCTCCAGAGCCTTGTCCTGATGATGGATGTGCCAACACCAGCTGTCCCACTGGCCTGGTGAGACACAGCTGCTCTCCCTGCCTCGTGTCCTGTGCCCACATCAGCAGTGGGGTGACCTGTGACCTGAGAGCACCCTGCTCCTCAGGTTAGTCAGCAGCCATCTGGAATTGAATCTGAAACAAATCGTTGCTTCCTGCCATTTCGTTCTTTTTTACATTGCTCTCACAACCTTTTTTCCTCACAGTCAACTCGTCTCTAACTTCAGGTTGTTGGTGTCCGGAGGGCCAGGTGATGAGCCACATGCAGCAGTGTGTGTCGCCAGAGGAGTGTGTGTGTGAGGTGGCAGGTGTGCGCTACTGGCCGGGTCAGCAGATGAAGGTGGACTGTGAGATTTGTTTTTGTGAGAGAGGAAGGCCTCAGAGATGCCGGCCAAACCCGGACTGTTCAGGTGAGCTGTCAGACAAACAGACATGAAATCCAATTGTCCCGGATATTGCTCCTGCCTTAAACACAGTCGGTTTGGTACTCCCGCAGCGCACTGTGGCTGGTCATCATGGTCTGAGTGGGGAGAGTGTTTGGGGCCCTGTGGCGTTCAGAGTGTGCAGTGGTCGTTCCGCAGCCCAAACAACCCCATCAAGCATGGAGACGGGAGAACGTGTAGAGGAATTTACAGGAAAGCCCGCCGGTACGTAGCCCTCCTCTCATGGTACTTGTCTACACTCCTACTTATGGATATTCACCATATGCCCTCCCACCCATTTTCATTTCCGGTTTGAACGCAACTGTACTTGTTCTAGTTTAGTGCTAGTTGCACAAACAATACATTGTATTTGGGAACATTCAGCAGCTACATCACAGTACCACATCCATCAGCGACTGGGGAGAACGACATATGAAAATGTCCTGAAACACATACATCATACATGAGGACAATAATTACTTATTACTGAAGCTCTTAGATGACTGCTATGTGGAATTACAGAAACACCAAAGCTTATCAGTGCGACTGCTGGCCTAACTCAGCATACAAAAGCAGAAGTATTATTCTCACTGGTCAACTAGCTGCAACCTATAAGCGGTGGCTCTTGATTTCATTTATTAGGAGTATTTTTAATACCGCATGTAGTGTTGGGGTAGACCCTTCAGGTAGTGAGAGTGATTACAAAAACACTACTGACGTGCTTAATTTGACATTTTGTCTACTACCAACTTAAAGTCCCAGTCGGCAACATTTTTTTGATCATATTCACTGAAGCCGACACTACGCTCCGATAGAACAACATAAATCATCCGGTTTTAGAAAAATAAACGGCCTCTATGTGCATGTAGGGCCTGTTGTTTGTTTTGCAAAAATCGACAGCGCCCATATCATCCTGTCCAATCAGCACGCAGGGCTGTGTTCGTGCACACACAGAGCCCCTCCCCCCTCAGGTCGTTCCACTATCACAGGGGGGAGGCGGAGGGAAGTAGCAACAAGCTTCCAATTCCTCGTTAAAAACCAAAACGAGGAGGTCCAAAACAACAGAATGTTTCTGCCTCTGAGACGCCAACGGAGGTCGTCACCGAACCGCATCAGAGGCGAGACAAGGTGAAACGAGGTGAGTCAGCGAGGCAGAGAACATGTGACGTGGTGAAGACAGGGTGACGCGTCGCAGGCGGCTTTAAAGTGATGGTTCGGAGTAAAATGCACTCTAGGTAATTTCCACCATGACATCCAGCCAAATACCCCCTCGGAAGTATTTTTAGCGATGGTCAACATTGGTCAAGATAGCCGCTATCAGCCGAATGGCTTAGTACTAGCGCAATGGTACATCTTGTATATCTCGTAAATTACCCCACTAATAATGCATGGAATGTTACCAAACTTCTGCAGTAGTACACATAGGGTCTCTACTCACAAAACGAGGCATTTTAAAGTTTGTAAGTACATCAGGAGTTTATTTAAAAGAACACTTGCCTGATAGCTTCTTTCCTCGGCTGCTAACGCTACCGCTGCATAGACGCCACTTCCGTGTTTACCCAGCCGATGCCGTGACGCGAGTTTCACGCGAGAGTATGAAAAAGTTTCACTGAATTTTTATAAATGCTTCTATTATCAGGTCAACACATTTTTATAAATGCTTGTATTATCAGGTTAACAAGTGTTGACAAGTGTTGACCTGATAATACAAGCATTTATAAAAATTCAGCAAAACTTTTTCATACTCTCGCGTGAAACTCACGTGACGGCATCGGCTGGGTAAACACGGAAGTGGCGTCTACTCTGCCATTGTACACATCAATATGTTTATGTTGCACAGAAACTTCACTTGCGCACTGCAAAAACAGCCCTTCTAGAAAGAAGTAAAATATTCTCATATTCAATCAAATTATCTTGTATCAAGCAAAAAAATCTGCCAATGGGGTAAGCTTTTTTTGCTTGACAAGCAATTCTTAAAATAAGCCCAAATTTCTTAGCTCCGAAAGACTAAAATTAGACTTTAAACTAGACAGAAAATCTTAAACTAATCCAAATTCTTCTAAAACAAGCAATGAAAAAAACACTAATTCAAGATTAAATTACTCAAAATTAGAATTTAAGTCTCTTTACTAATTTAAGAAATTACACCTTAATCTGGGATTGATAATGAGCATAAAAGTAGTTAAAATAAGACATAATTTCTTAAAACAGCATAACAAATATAAAAGTGATGTCTTAAATCAAGATACCACAACTTTCTCAGTTTTTTTTTTTTTATGGCTGGAGTGCCATGCAAGCCTTTTTTATTTGTATTATGAGAGAGACAGTGTGGAAGGGGAGATAGAGGGGGAAGACATGCACGAAGGAGATTGCCGGGCCGGGAGTCGAACCACTGATCTCCGCATCGAGGCTGAGCCTCCGTACATGGGGCGGCTGCCTTATCCACTGCGCCACCGGCTGAGCCTCCGTACATGGGGCGGCTGCCTTATCCACTGCGCCACCGACCGCCCCAGTTCATTTTTTTTTATTAACTTTGCAATACAATTGCTCAATTCAACATCCAAAAAAAAAAGGGCACTTCTGCATTCCAGATCCATCATAATCAAACAGATTGAAAAGCCAGTTTTGATTTGAACCTCACTATCAAAATAATAATACATCAGTTATTGTAGCAGCATAGCAACTAAACATCATGTTGCAGCTGGTTTGCAGCATAATATCCCATATGGTTTTCAATCTCACCAAGCAACTGTCCTGTAATGAAAATGAAAATATTAATAATAAAAACTTTTGTCCTTGTTTCATGGCATTCTTGAATTGAGATGTTGTTCAAATGGTCTTACTCTTAAAATAAGGCAAATAATCTTGGTGCCCCGCTGGGTTTGATCGTAAAACATTTTTATACTCTTTTTCTGGTTCATTCTAGCTCAAAATTAGCTGGAATATCTTATCAAGAAAAAGTAAGGCATACTTTTCTTAAAATGAGATATTTTTTCTAATGCAAAACTTGCTTGACAAGATTAATATTCTTTTTGGACAAAAAATAAGACTTATTTTCTTGATACAAGGCTTTTTTTACTTTCTTGAAATTCCATTTTTGCAGTGCGGTTGAAGAGTCGTGTAAATATGCGAGCTAGCAAAAGTTCTCCTTTCATTGTTGTTCTCTCGTTCCGAAAAGCTGGAATGTTTTGTAAACGGATACACCGTTGCGGCGTTATGCAGCGAAGGAAAGGTCTTTATAAAGGGTGCGATTGCATTTTTGACTCTCCTTTCCGCGATGACAGTGGAATCGTCTGTGTAAAAAGGCCTAATATTTACTGAATTCATGCTCTCCTCAGGAGATCTTATCAGTTTGGTGCACATTATAATGATATTTCCATTTCCATGATACCTTAAAGATAAAATCTATTGAAGTTGACAAACTGCATCCTTCGTGTCGAAGACCATGTATTGCAACACGTTCATGCATTCTCCATGTCTGTGTTTAGGTGCCAGACTGACCCCTGTGATGACTGTGAGTACCAGGGTCAATCCCATGCTGTGGGAGACCGATGGAGGTCAGACCACTGCCAGTTGTGTCACTGTCTGCCCAACCTGACAGTGCAGTGTGCCCCCTACTGTCCATACGCTGTCAGTGGATGTCCACGGGTAAGATTGGAACTGTACGATTGGACTTTCCCTTTGTCTGTTTCTGAGCAGCACATGATATCATCATAATGTATATGTTTACTGTATAACCTAACCTAACCCGAACCCTAATGCTTGAGTATGTTGGCAGGTTTTATGGAAATATAGGGCAGTACATTGGGATATTTGAGCACGTGACTGTGTGCTTAAATGCCTCTGTGTTTCAGTCTTATCTCATGTAAAGTCCTAATCCACAGCTCTGCATCCTTTGCTTTCCTCTTCCTCTGCATAGTCGTGTCCCTTAGCAACTCTAGCACACAGGTGACTGAGTCGAATGTTGAGTGTTGGTTTGTTTGTGCAGGGGCAAGACCTGGTGCCTGGAGAGGGAGACAGGTGTTGCTACTGCCAAGGTAAAATCAGATCTGCTGCTCTGTTGCTCTGCTGTCTGCACTGAATAAATGTCTTCCTGTTTAATAATGAATTGTTTGCATTCAGCAATTCTACACAAGGAACTGCACTCCATGGTTACTAGAGTTCTCAACGGGTCCGCCCAGCCCGACAAACCCGACGGGACCCGAAGTTTTGGGCCGGGTCCGGGCCGAAAAAATACGCAAATGAGCCAGGTCGGGTCGGGCCGCTGGAGACGCTGCGTGACGCACTCACGCCTATAGCCTGGCTGGAGAAGATGGAGCAGTGCTGTCTGTCTGATCGTGATAACAAGTGTATGAGGAAAACAATGCAGGCGCGCGGGGGGTCGGGTTCGGGTCGGGTTCGGGTCGGGTTCGGGCCGACAATTCATGCTGGTGTGTCGGGCTGCGTCGGGTTCGGGTTTAAAAACCCGCGGGCCGGGTCGGGTCGGGCTGTAATTTTCAGGCCCGTTGAGAACTCTAATGGTTACTAATGTCACTAAGTGTCTCAACAAAGACTCAAAAGATTTGGTTGAAAAATCGATTATTTTATTTCATCCTCAGATTTGCAAAACTAACATGCAAAAGCACCACTTAATATCTTGAGTTTTCCAGACAAGTTGAAAGCATGAAAAAACAATGACTAATGGACTAAACAAATGATTAGTCAACTAATTGACTGTAAGGTAGCAGCACTAGTTTTCCATACATGGGTGCCTTCTTGGAGTGGTACATTTAACTTGTTGTCCACATATGTGTCATTTTTCTAAGGTTGTTGGTCTTGAGAAAAGCTCACAAATTCTCCCTGTACAGGGCAGAGAGGGAAACTCTTGCTCCTGTGTTCTTCTGATCTCAGACATGTGACCATTTACTGAACCCACAGAAGAGAAGTCAAAACAAGAGCATAGCAATAGTTGCTGACAAGAGACCCAACAGTTTATCAAACACCACCTTAGGAGTCAAAATGTCAAACTCGATAGAAATTACCCAGATTTTTGTGACAGAATATCGACTTATGGTGATTTATTTTCATTTTTAGAAACTTAAAGATGCATATTAAGCTTTTGAAGATGAAGGAAATGAGATGTATGAGAAAGTAATTTAGTTCCACAATTGCAGCAATGAAGTGAGTGTTGTCCAACATTAATCTTTTTGTTCAACACCTCTGTAGGAGAAAATGACACCCTTCTTGTGACAGTTAGCCCGGCCTCTGTGACCTCCAAGCCAGCAGAGGGCACTACACCTCTGGTCCCCACATATCCACTTCCTGCTGGAGGTTAGTGTATTTTTCATGATCAGTTGATCAATTAAAATTATATTCAAATTTTGAATGCTTTAATTCAGCCTATTATTAATATTAACTACACTACACAGGCTTATACGTTGCCAATGCCATTATCAGCAATCTGGTTGTTCCTGTCCACTAGAGGGCCTTCCAAAAACATTACATAAAAATATGTTGAATTACCAACAGCTGACAGCTTTCTAGATAAGTAATAATGAAGAACGTAAAACAACCACATTGTGTTCTCTTGGGGACGCTGTGTCCCCGTGGCCATGGCTACGTCCTCCTCGCCTCACCGTCAGCTCTACTTTCACGTTCTCACGTACATCCCGCTGTTGGTCTCGTTCCAGATGAATCAGCTGATGGAGACGCGGGTCGGTCTAGCTAGCAGTAAGCAGCATGAATGCATCTTGTCATGACGTCATCGCTTCTAGAGCTCCGCCCATATCTCTGTTTCATTTCACAGAGTGCTGCTGCCGCGGTTATCTCCGCCTGTTATCTCCATGATGCGCCGCTGTCGGGTGTTTCGGATAGTGAGATTGTGATTGAGAAAACTTTATTGTTCACCAGACTTCATGTGTCAAAAGCAACTGCCATCCGTTGATGGTAGGCCAAGGCGAGGAGGGCGAGATTAGCTAACGTTAGAAAACACAAAATTGAAAACTAATTTCAGCATTCGAATAGTACTGATTATTTTTTTATTTTTCTAATTATATTAGATTCCCAAAGTTCATTCCAACAGCCCTAGTTGTTATCCATTTTCACAGATAGAGGTAGAATATTTCAGCTGTTTTAAGCATCCATGATCATTATTCAAGCATCTTTTTCCACTCCCCGTCATTTTCATGGAATCTCATCTCTCCTCTGTTTAGGTGAGTGTTGGTCTCCTCTGGGTGTTCAGACTATCCCAGCCTCCAGTTTCAGTGCCTCGTCACAGCAGACAGGTCACCCTCCTGAGGCAGGTCGTCTCCACTCTTGGGACCCCCACAGAGACCTCCAGGTACACCAAGCCACTAGATTTATACAATACGACCAGCCTTTGCATCGTCAAAAAAAACCCAAAAACCTTACCTATAGCACTCTGATCATAGCACTGTTGCTCTTAAGGTACTACTTTACTCAGATGAGGACCAAATACTTGTTATATTTTTAGCTATTACTTTATCGGCAATGATACGTTGTGGTTTCTTTGTTTCCTTCTTTTGACAAATGTACTTATTATAAGTCGCTTTGGACAAAAGCGTCTGCTAAATGACCTAAATGTAAATGTCCTTCCTGGTGCATGTACTAGAATCTACTCCAGCATGTTCCTGAATCTCCACAAGCCTCTACCCTGATCTTTAAAAAAATAATTTCCCCACAGGGATAGGTCAAATTAATGTGATGGGTCAATGCATTTAATTATATTACTGCAGCAAGGCCTACATGAAAATGTGTTTCACTGAAAGTTATTTAAACTCGGCTTAGCAACACAAGGGTTTACAATTTGGTGATAGTAGATAGATTAAAAATGTAAAAACTGACCATGCTTGCTCTTTTCACACTGGTCAGGGGCTCAGTACATTCTGTCTTCAGCCTCTGACCACTGGGTGGCAAACATGAGGTCCTGGGCCTTATGACCTTACGGTTCTTGCTGTAGGGATTCAATGGTAGATTTCACAATGCTCCTTTGGTTTCCAAACCCAAACACTTTTATTTGTGTTGTACCGTTTGTTCCCTGTTTCTAAGCCATTCTAGCTCTGTAGCTCAAGGGTTGGCAAAGTCATTACGTTGGTCAGTCCATCCCTACATCACATTAGTCATATATATTCAAGGTCTCCTGGGGATGAGTACTCAACTTTTGGTGTTGAGTGACACAATGGTATATGACGATCCATCCATCCATCTTCCACTTATCCGGGGCCGGGTCGCGGAGGCAGCTGCCTGAGCAGGGACGCCCAGACTTCTCTCTCCCCGGACACTTCCCCTAGCTCCTCTGGGAGGACCCCAAGACGTTCCCAGGCCAGCCAGGTAACATAGTCACTCCAGTGTGTCCTGGGTCTTCCTCGGGGTCTCCTCCCGGTGGGGCATGCCTGGAACACCTCCCGAGGAAGGCGTCCAGGGGGCATCCGGTGCAGATGCCTGAGCCACCTCAACTGGCTCCTCTCGATGTGGAGGAGCAGCGGCTCTACTCTGAGCTCATGCACCGATCCGCCTGTCAATCTCACGTTCCATCCTTCCCTCACTCGTGAACAAGACCCCAAGATACTTAAACTCCTCCACTTGAGGCAGGAACTCTCCCCTGACCTGGAGGGAGCAAGCCACCTTTTTCCGGTCGAGAACCATGCCCTCAGATTTGGAGGTGCTGATCCTCATCCCAGCTGCTTCACACTCAGCTGCAAACCGCCCCAGGACATGCTGGAGGTCCTGGCTTGAAGGAGCCAACAAGACCACATCATCTGCAAAGAGCAGGGATGAAATCCAGTGGCTCCCGAACCAGATCCCCTCCGGCCCACGGCTGCGCCTAAAAATCCTGTCCATAAAAATAATGAAGAGAACCAGTGACAAAGGTCAGCCCTGCCGGAGTCCAACATGCACCTGGAACAGGTCTGACTTACTGCTGGCAATGCAAACCAAGCTCCTGCTCCGGTCGTACAGGGACCGTACAACCCTTAGCAGAGGGCCCCCGACCCCGTATTCCCGAAGTACCTCCCACAGAATGCCACGAGGGACACGGTCAAATGCCTTCTCCAGGTCCACAAAACACATGTGGACTGGTTGGGCAATCTCCCATGAACCCTCGAGCACCCTGCGGAGGGTATAGAGCTGGTCCAGTGTTCCACGGCCAGGACGAAAACTGCATTGTTCCTCCTGAATCTGAGATTCAACTATCGGCCGAATTCTCCCCTCCAGTACCCTGCAATAGACTTTCCCAGGGGGGCTGAGGAGTGTGATCCCCCGATAGTTGGAACACACCCTCCGGTCCCCCTTTTTGAATAGAGGGACCACCACCCCGGTCTGCCAGTCCAGAGGCACTGTCCCCGACTGCCACGCGATGTTGCAGAGACGTGTCAACCAAGACAGCTCCACAACATCCAGAGCCTTGAGGTACTCAGGACGGATCTCATCCACCCCCGGTGCCTTGCCACCGGGGAGCTTCTTAACTACCTCGGTGACTTCAGCCCAGGTAATGGGTGGATGAACCTCCGAGTCTCCAGCCTCTGCTTCCTCTATGGAAGACGTGTCAGTGGGATTGAGGAGATCCTCAAAGTATTCCTTCCACCGCCCGACGATATCCCCAGTCGAAGTCAACAGCTCCCCACCTCCACCGTAAACAGTGTTGTTGGAGCGCTGCTTCCCCTTCCTGAGGCGCCGGATTGTTTGCCAGAATTTCCTCTAGGCCGACCGGTAGTCCTCCTCCATGGCCTCCCCGAACTCTTCCCAGACCCGAGCCTTTGCTTCAGCGACCGCCCGCGCTGCGGCACACTTGGCCTGCCGGTACCTGTCAGCTGCCTCAGGAGTCCCCCGGGCCAACCAGGTTTGGTAGGACTCCTTCTTCAGCTTGACAGCATCCCTTCCTTCCGGTGTCCACCACCAGGTTCGGGGATCCAACTCACTACCAGGTGGTGATCAGTTGAAAGCTCAGCCCCTCTCTTCTCCCGAGTGTCCAAGACATACGGCTGGAGGTCAGATGACACGAAGTCGATCATTGACCTCCGGCCTAGGTTGTCCTGGTGCCATGTGCACTGATGGACACCCTTATGCTTGAACATGGTGTTCGTTCTGGACAAACCGTGACTAGCACAGAAGTCCAATAACAACACCACTCGGGTTCTGATCGGGGAGGTCGTTCCTCCCAATCACACCCCTCCAGGTAACACTGTCGTTACCCACGTGAGTGTTGAAGTCCCCCAGTAGTACAATGGAGTCCCCGGTTGGAGCACTCTCCAGTACCCCTCCCAAGGACTCCAAGAAGGCCGGGTACTCTGCACTGCCATTTGGCCCATAGGCCGAAACAACAGTGAGAGACCTATCCCCGACCCGAAGGTGCAGGGAAACGACCCTCTCGTTTACTGGGGAAAACTCCAACACATGGCGACCGAGATGGGGAGCTATGAGCAAGCCCACACCAGCTCGGCGCCTCTCACCGCGGGCAACTCCAGAGTAGAAGAGAGTCCAGCCTCTCTCTCGAGGAGTTGGGTTCCAGAGCCCAGACTGTGCGTGGAGGTGAGCCCGACTATCTCTAGCCGGTAACGCTCTACCTCCCGCACTAACTCAGGCTCTTTCCCCCCCAGTGAGGTGACATTCCATGTCCCCATGGCTAGTGTCACCGTCCGGGGATTGGGTCGCCGGGGCACCCGCCCAGGACAGCCACCCAAAACACATCGCACCCGCCCCTTCTGAACCCTCCTGCGGGTGGTGAACCTACTGCTCGCCTGCGAGCCCCAACCCCGGGCCTGGCTCCAGGGAGGGGCCCCGGTGACGCCATTCCGGGCGACGTGCACGTCCTTGATTGTTTTTCCATCATAGGGTGCTTTGCAACCGCTCTTAGTCTGACCTGTCACCTAGGACCTGTTTGCCTTGGGAGACCCTACCAGGGGCATTAAGCCCCGGACAACATAGCTCCTAGGAACATTCAGGTGTTCAAACCCCTCCACCACGATAAGGTGTCGGTTCAAGGAGGAGGTATATGACGATGTAACTGTAAAATGTGTGCTAATATTATTGTAATTATGAGTTTCAATCGTTTAACAGCTGGGAAACTTAACTGAAAGCACCGATAAATCCAACTTGACACATACTAATAATGAATGCTGCATCGTTTACCTGCAGGGCTGGAGTCCAGAACCTGAGGAGTATAAGGACCTACCACAGCGGAGCCCTGAGGGACACACTAGCAACACGCAAAGCCCGTACCTACAGACAGACCTGCTGAAACCATACAACATCACTGGTAAACATTCATGCAGGTGCCTTAGAGCAAGTACAGATTGATGCTGGTTAACTAAACAGAAATCTCTATGTGAGATTATGTAGTGTATAGCAGTGAAATCAACACAAGGCTTGCTGTCCCTCTCCCCTCCTGCAGGTGTGCTAACCCAGGGTGGTGGTGTGTTTGGCACATTTGTGTCCAGCTTCTACCTCCAGTTCAGCCAGGATGGCAGACAGTGGTACACTTACAAAGAGCTAATTACTGATGCCCGACCCCGAGCCAAGGTTCACATCCAACCCGCCAAGTTCATGCAACTTTCCATATACATTGAAGTTCATTGCTTTTTTAGACCTTGACATTGATGCATTACTTTTCTGCCTCCAGGTTTTTCATGGTAACCATGACGATCGAGGGGTGGCAGAAAGCCGACTGGACAGGATGGTGTTGGCTCAGTTTGTCCGCCTGCTGCCACACGACTTCAACAACGGCATCTACCTTCGACTTGAGATCATGGGCTGTGGAGATGGTCAGTAGATAGTTTATTGCTGCTCTGCTTTGGGATTTTTTGTAAAACGTGACTCTAAAATGCTCTCCTCATCTCTCTTCCAGGTTACCACTGGTTGACTACCCCCACTCCTCTCTCCCCAGTCTCCCCAGTAGGCGGCTGCAGAGAGAAGGAGTTCCAGTGTGGAAACAGTCGCTGTGTGCCAGCAGGCCCACTGGGAGTTGTCTGCGATGGAGTCAATGACTGTGGGGATGGATCGGATGAGATCCACTGTGGTGAGCTTTTCAACCTAACACGCCTTCTTTTATGGTGTAAGATTTTTGCAATTTGAAAAACCTTAAAGAGATAATTTTGGAGTGGACGTCGCATTTACCTTACTGCAGTTGTGGGGGCATAGTGGTGGCAGAAAAACAGCGGAAAAAACTTTAAACGATTAACACATATTTTGAAAATGAAATTGTCTTATCTTTGAAGCAAAACACAGACGTTGATGGTCTATGGGCTTTGTCGGTCACACATCCCATAACTGAAAGTAGAGATCCTTCTTACGTAGTCTATAAATGCAGGTACGCAGCCATCCCCGACAGCCATCAGTCCACGCAGCTGCCCTGCTGGTCAGTTCTCCTGCCCCCCACCAGGTGGCTGTGTCGAGGCAGGGCAGCGCTGTGATGGGATCCCCCACTGTCTCAAAGGAGAGGATGAAACTGGCTGCCATTCCCACGACAACATCACTACCCAGTCTGACAGGTAGAGGGCAACAATAGTTTTAGTAATTGTGAGATTTAGTTCATCATGTTGTTGTTAATCCACTCCTCGTTCATTATTTTACTTTTTATCTCATCTCTGTCCATCCAGCTCTACTTTCATTCTTTTTCAGTGTTAATTAATCAAGAAGGATTTGAGGTATTTTCTCCTCTTCATTGCTGTGTGCTTATTTACAGACCCTACACACCCACCCCTGCTCCTCTTAGGACTCCACCCAAGACGGCTGTCACTCATCCTACAGCGACACCAACGGTAAGAGTTCATCAGTTCATCCAAATCATCTAATTTCTGTGTCACTGATACTTATGTCACCGATATGTCCTTATTTTCACTTTTCCTTTTTCTTTCTAACGTAATCTAAACATAAGAGTAAGCATGATAGCATCATACAGCATTTGATTATGTTAAATGTCCCTTTCCCCACTACTCTTTGCACAGTAATAGGAATACTTGCAGAAAGAATTGGACAGGTTATTATACATTTAATGTATGGTCTGATGTATTACAGGGTGGTGGCCCAGGATATCATGGTGAGTGTTAAATGCAGTTTAGATGGATGGATTTTCTGTGGATTTTCTTTGGTATGTTTTGACAGCAGCCTGTATAAAATTGAAACATGAAACATAATATAATGCTGCAAACCAAATGCTTTAATGGGTTGTTCAGTTTTCCAAAGTGGCTGTGTTGGATGGTGTTAAAATTGATCATATTCTGCAGCCATCTGCTCCTCTCCCCTTGGACTGGAGGATGGGAGAATTCGATATGGTCAGCTGACGTCATCCTCGCAACGTGAGAACAACCCTGCTGATGCTGGAAGACTAAACATCGTCCCTAACGTGTGAGTGATCTCGTTTCTGATTGGTTGTCGCGTCTAAAGCATATACTAGAACATTTCATGTGTTTTTTTTACATGCACTTTGAATTATAATCTGCATATAATAGAAAGCACACAGAAAAATACCAAACCATACTATCTTCTGTGCAGTCAGGTGATGGAGCCTGGATGGAGCCCCTTACCTGCAGATCCCCAGCCATATTTTCAGGTGGACTTCCTGGAGCCCACATGGGTATCAGGGGTGGTGACCCAGGGCAGTGAACGCATGTGGGGTTACCTCACTAAATACCGCCTAGCCTTCGCTCTGCACAGCAGCCTCTTCACAGACTACAGTGAGGATGGGAAGCCTGGTGGCCCTGCTAAGGTATTTATACATTTAGTGTGTTATTTAACATCAAATGGTTTCTGCATTTACATATATGCTCATTTTAAGCTCTAGTCTACGATTTGAAAGGTTTGAAAAAACCATCCCCCCCCACACACACACACCCCACCCCTCTGTGCTCCTCCGAGCTCATATCGTTCACCCCTTGCAGCCTCCCACCTCCCTCTTATTTTATAAGCCTCCCACCTCCCTCTTATTTTATGAAAATAGTTCACTGAAATGTGTTTCTGAAAACATTTTAATGCGAGAAATAAGCTATGCAGTTGCTGAATCTGTCTTTATTTTAGATCAACAACAGTCAGTTTAAAAGATTATCGAGAGCTTGCGGGCGGCAGCGCGTCTCTCGAAACTCGCCGCTCCACGATGGCATTGCACAGCTTCTTACATAGACAATGAATGGGAACATTCCCTCCGCTATGAACTCAGACAGGACGCCGTTTACGGCCACGAATGATGAAACATTATCGGTGTAAATCTCTCTCTCACTCTCTCACTCCGACTGCAGTGCATCCTCGATCCCAAACTGCTCGGCGAATGCTCGCCACAATAACCCCCCACCCCCCTCCCCGCCCTCAGCCAGAATCTCACTCTGAACTCACGTGAGAGCCCTGCTCCATACCTGAACTGCTCAGGGCAACAAGCGTCTGTCTGCTCGTAGTTTCAAACGCGGAAGTGAGTCGGGACGAGACGCGAGGAGGAGAGTGAGCATTGGATCGGAACATTTAGCCAATAGTACCACAAAGTTTGGCACAAGTGATAAATCGTAGACTAGAGCTTTAATATTTCATTAATGTGTTCATATTCAATTCAATTCAATTTTATTTATAGTGTAATATCACAACAGAAGTCATCTCAGGACACTTAACACATTGAACAGGGCTAGAATACGCTCATGATTTGTCAGTCAATACAATTTCAAAGTCCCAACATCACCCAGGGGCAGAGTTACAGCGACAGTGGTGAGAAAAAACTGCCTTAATAGGCTTTTAGGCAGAAATCTGGTGCAGCCCAGGCCCTTGGGTTCCAACTGTATTTGGTGTTGGTAGTATAGTAGTAGTAGCATTAGCAGTAGTAGTATTAACAGAAGCAATAGTATCAACAGTAGTAGTCCATGGCAGCAGGCACAGCCAAGCTGAGATGGATCCATCCCAACCATGTCGCCGTAGACCAGAAAGCAGGAGTAGTTGAGCAGCCACACAGTGGGCAGGTGGAGCTATAATGTGGTGTTCCCAGCGTCCACCAGTCTGCATCAGTCAGGACCTCAGTGGACTCTGCTGGACCAGAAAGCATAGCCAGACTCCCGGTAGTAATCCCGGGAGTAGTATTAGTTATTAGTAGAAATATATGTTAAGAGGAACAAAAACATCTTATCCATCATTCTAGTCATTGCTCATGTGAAGGTGTCTTGGTTGTGGTGTAGGTGTTTGAGGTGCGGATGGTGGGCAGGGCCCCTGTGACCCGTATGCTCGGTCGGCTGGTCAGAGCACGCTACCTGCGCATCATCCCTGTGGAGTTCAGACACACCTTCTACCTGCGTGTGGAGATCCTCGGCTGCAGAGGAGGTGAGGCATTTAAGTTAACAGCCATAATAATTCTCAGGAGCTAATTCTTTTGTATACTAGCTTATCTTTGTTTTACAGATGTAGTTCAGCCTACTTCACATGAAACAACTCTTCCTCCTTTTGTAGATGAGCTGATGACCCCTAGCAGTCTGACCACGTTGCCCTCTGGTGGTGGGAAAGTGCAGCGCTGTGAGCCTGGCCTGTTTGCATGTCAGCACAGTGAGGAGTGCGTCTCTGTGTCTGTGCTTTGTGACGGTCGACCGGACTGCAAGGACCACTCTGACGAGATCAACTGTGGTGAGAGCTGCCACAACACTGATTCTTTTGTCTCCTCACATGATTAAGTGATTGAATTTACACTTTGTTTGACAATTTAGTCAAGAAGTATACAGCATCTTCTTGACTCCCTAATTTTAATGTCTGTATTTGTTTATGTCTCTTTCAGGTACAGCTCCAACCAGAGGCTCTCCAGGGCTGCAGAACCAGACCAGCTCCACAGGGGCACCAGGTTTTCATGGTGACAGCACCACAGGTGCCCCAGGCCTCCATACCACCAGGTCCCATGGTGGCCTTCCTGGTGTGGCTAGCCCAGGGGTCACAGGTCAAACAGGACTTCAGAAGACAACAACCTCAAGTACAGGTAAACTCGACTGTTGATCTACTTCCCACTCTTTGGCTGTTTGCATGTCACTTTTGATCAATTCAGACCATCCATCTACTCAGCGGTCACCACAGGTCAACCTGGACTGCATCTCACCACAACCCTCCATTCTGGAAGACCTGGTTTGCAAACCACAAAAGGTGAGAGAAACAACAGCCTTGCTAGTTTTCCTCCCTTCAGCAGGCATGATTCTGGAAGAATACTTTATTCAGAATCGACACATATTGTTACCTCTATTATTATTTTCATTTACAGCTCTGTGGGTCGCTACAACCCCCCACGATGGTGGCCTACCCAGAGTGCATTGCTTGGAGGGCCAGTTTGTGTGCCGGTCTTTTGGCTGTATTGACTCGGCACAGGTGTGTGACGGCAGAAAGGACTGTTTGGACGGGTCAGATGAAGAACGCTGTGGTATGCATTTATAACCTGTCAGACTAGTGGAAGTACACAATACTAGTGTAAGTACACAAGACTAGTGGAAGTACACAAGAGTAGTGTAAGTAACCAAGACTAGTGGAAGTACACAATACAAGTGTAAGTAACCAAGACTAGTGGAAGTAACCAAGACTAGTGGAAGAACACAAGACTAGTGGAAGTAACCAAGACTAGTGTAAGTACACAAGACTAGTGTAAGTACACAAGACTAGTGTAAATAACCAAGACTAGTGGAAGTACACAAGACTAGTGGAAGTAACCAAGACTAGTGGAAGTAACCAAGACTAGTGGACGTACACAAGACTAGTGGAAGTACACAAGACTAGTGGAAGTAACCAAGAGAAGTGTAAGTAACCAAGACTAGTGGAAGTACACAAGACTAGTGTAAGTAACCAAGACTAGTGTAAGTAACCAAGACTAGTGGAAGTAACCAAGACTAGTGGAAGTACACAAGACTAGTGGAAGTACACAAGACTAGTGTAAGTAACCAAGACTAGTGGAAGTACACAAGACTAGTGGAAGTAACCAAGACTAGTGGAAGAACACAAGACTAGTGGAAGTACACAAGACGAGTGTAAGTACACAAGACTAGTGGAAGTAACCAAGAGAAGTGTAAGTAACCAAGACTAGTGGAAGTACACAAGACTAGTGGAAGTACACAAGAGAAGTGTAAGTAACCAAGACTAGTGGAAGTACACAAGACTAGTGGAAGTAACCAAGACTAGTGTAAGTAACCAAGAGAAGTGTAAGTAACCAAGACTAGTGGAAGTACACAAGAGAAGTGTAAGTAACCAAGACTAGTGGAAGTACACAAGACTAGTGGAAGTAACCCATACTAGTGGAAGTACACAAGACTAGTGGAAGTAACCAAGACTAGTGGAAGTACACAACACTAGTGGAAGTACACAAGACTAGTGTAAGTAACCAAGAGAAGTGTAAGTAACCAAGACTAGTGGAAGTACACAAGACTAGTGGAAGTACACAAGAGAAGTGGAAGTAACCAAGACTAGTGGAAGTACACAAGACTAGTGGAAGTACACAAGACTAGTGGAAGTAACCAAGACTAGTGGAAGTACACAAGACTAGTGGAAGTAACCAAGACTAGTGGAAGTACACAAGACTAGTGGAAGTACACAAGAGTAGTGGAAGTAACCAAGACTAGTGGAAGTACACAAGAATCAATTCAAACCACTGTTAATGTAGCAAAGTTGGTATTGATGATATTGATACATTATTGAAGATATAAAGTATCATGATGGACTTCACACACATGCAGATGTAAAATGAAAGAATATCCTTTTAAATAAATAATAAAAAATGTATTTAAGTAGAATGAAGCTATGTTATTGCTCCTGTCTAATCAGGCACCACAGCAAGACCAGTGATGACTCCACAGCGCCCCCAGGTGCCCAGTCCGTGCTCTCCCAAGCAATTCTCTTGTAGCAGTGGGGAGTGCGTTCACCTGGATCGCACATGTGACCTGCAGAAGGACTGTGTGGATGGATCAGATGAAAAAGACTGTGGTAAGATATAAGCCCTCCTCAAAAGTGGTGATAAGATGGAACAAACTGTGAAATACTGCTTGTTTGCTCCATGGTTCTGCCTCCCTCCTCTAGTGGACTGCATCATGTCCCCATGGACCGCGTGGAGTGCGTGCAGCGTGTCCTGTGGTCTGGGCTCCTTGTTTCGGCAGAGGGACATATTGAGGGAAGCTCTGCCCGAAGGGACCTGTGGTGGATCTCAGTTTGACAGTCGAGCCTGTTTCCCTCGAGCATGTCCAGGTCCGTTCTCTGAACCTGTTGTTAAACAGGACACATCTTTCAGTCGTATCTGGTATCTGATTTAACGGTTCAAACAATCTCATTCTCTGCCGTCTCCTCTCGTAGTTGCTGGTCACTGGTCAGAGTGGACAGAGTGGTCGGAGTGTGACGCTCAGT
This sequence comes from Eutrigla gurnardus, assembly GCF_963514095.1. Lineage (NCBI taxonomy): Eukaryota > Metazoa > Chordata > Actinopteri > Perciformes > Triglidae > Eutrigla > Eutrigla gurnardus. The sequence continues at coordinate 21,769,941 of NC_139929.1, read as the reverse complement.
GTGGAGGTGGTGTCAGGCAGAGGAACAGAACCTGCTCAGCTCCTCCTCCCAAGAACGGAGGGTGGGACTGCGAGGGCATGACCCTGCAGAGCCAGAGCTGCAACAGCCAGCCCTGTGCCAAAGATGTCGGCACACAAACAGGTGGCTGATACTCACTGTCAAACTGTCGATTCTATTGCTGGTGTTTAAAGTCGGACCTAATTCTAATTTCATCTGCTCTCCGATGGGTTGTTTAGGCTGTGTCAACGGCATGGTGCTGGTGACCGAGGCAGACTGCCAGGCTGGGAGGGTGGAGCCCTGTCCTCCTACCTGCTCACATCTCAGCTTGACCAGCAACTGTACTGCAGCATGTATCCTAGGTAGGATAGTACCCAAGTAATGTCATTGCTTGCTTTATAATGTCATGAAGATATGAGAGGAACTGAGTACATTTAAGAGAAGAGAATCCTTTATTAATCCCACGGTGGGAAAATGAACAGCATTACTGCAGCTGGTGCTGAATTGCACAACACTAGAGATATATTTGAGTAGGAATAAATGTAAATGGTCTCTTACCTTAGAACACACGGCTTGTGCCCATTCAGTGTCCATTATTGCACATAAAACACAACATAATACTGCCTTTTTATATGCTTCAAATCATATTTTAGACATGAACTTGGGTGTTTTGGGTGAGTGCCCAAATGAAACATGTCTCTCGCTGTTCGACCTACATTAAGTTGAGTTAATATGAGCACTAATTTATGGAAATTTCCAGTAGGACTAAATGAAATTGTCTGTGGCTCTTTATTAATTAATGCTCAATTGATGCCTGATGGTGATTCGGTGGGATGGCAATTTCATATGCTCTTCAAATTATCCAGACTTTAAGGAAAAACATATTTCAAAGCCAGAAACCTTTATTGAGGCATTGGTGATATTTCTTCTGAAACGTTAGTAGCTCATTTGCCGGTAGCTGAAAGGCCGATGAACACATAAATCCTGTCTCCTCCAGGATGTCGCTGTGCTGCCGGCCTGTACTTTCAGCATGGGAGATGTGTGAAATCCAGCCAATGTGTCTGTCTCTGGGATGGTGAAACACTGGAGCCAGGACAGACTGTCAGCAAGGACCAGTGTAGCACATGGTGAAAGACACACTCATTTATTTTCTTTTTTCACGCTTTTCATGGAAGCAAGCCTGGTTTTCATAATGATGTTCATTCTAAAATGCTAACTCAAAATGTACTTTGTAAAAAGAAAAATCACTCACTATATTTTTGCTAAATATTCTTTTCCATATTATTGAGGTGGTCTATTTGAAATTATACTCAAGTTCTTCCCAGCGATGTCTTGGATCACTGGACTGCTACTTTATTTTTCAGAGTAAAGCAGGAATGTAACGATTACTAAAATACTGCATATTTTTGCCCCATCAGCGTGTGCATAGATGGACAAGTAACCTGTGACTCCTCCCTTTGTGTGGCGGCCTGTCATTGGTCAGCCTGGTCGTCATGGTCACCATGTGATGTGATCTGTGGTCTGGGGCTCCAGCAACGCTACAGGTGAGCCTGTGTTATTCAGAAGAGCTTTTAAAGCATCGTACTTGTTGGAAGACATCGTTGCTTCTCTATCCACAAGACTTTTCACAACAAGTGTTTGATAAATATATTTTACACTTAATCCGTACTTATTTCCTCTGTTCGCATTTGTTATGTTATGCTAAGTTTTCAAATTATTCTATTGCATATGTTTATACAATCCTAGTGTGCTATTGTTTCACTGCTGCATTCTTTATTTAATGTTTGGTGCTGCAAAAAAACCTACAGATGTCATTTCTGTAAGTTAATTTCATGTGATAATGAACTTGTGATGGACTGATGTTTTTTGCTGCTCAAACACCACCCATTAGTAAATGGATCAGGTTACTTTTTGCCTTTATTTTGTCTCCTCAGGTCTCCAGTGAACCCAACTGGAGCAAAAAGAATCGAGGCCTGTCCAGGAGACTCCTCGGAGGCCCGTCCCTGCTCCAGCCCCTGCCTCCCAGGTAAACTCACTCACACCCCAGACACACAATATTAACTATTGCTGTCACCTTGTATGGTCATTCCTTGGATTTACTTTTAAACAAAAGCTTTTCGAGGCATTTTTCATGTGGAACATTTGATTTATAACCAAACAAATCTTGTACTCAAATGAATGTTCATAATTTATAAAAACTCACTTTCCTTCATTTGTTAATAGCCTATTTTACCGTTTAATAAATTATAAGTGTGGAGAAATATTTTATGAGACAGTATCCTCGGCTTGTAAATCACTCGCATACTCCTACAGTGAACAATCTCTTTGTCATCCTCTGCAGTGTTAGATGGAGTCTGGAGTAAATGGACCACGTGGTCAGAATGCAGTAAGACGTGTTTCAACCACGTAGACGATGTTGGAATCCGACGACGATTCCGCAGTTGCAACACCACGCTCACACCGTTCAACCACACGGACTCTGCCTGTGATGGAGACAGCGAGGAGCAAGAGCCTTGCAACACCGTACACTGTCCAGGTATTACAGATGTAGAGGCACACATAGAAACCACCTCTGTTCCCTCCACTCTCCAATCATGTAGCAAAGACTGAAAACTGATGAAGTTGTACATTTCTAGTGAATGGCGGCTGGTCAGCGTGGTCATCGTGGTCTCAGTGTTCATCAGAGTGTAACTCCGGTGTCCAAACAAGAGAGCGATTCTGCAGTTCCCCCTCTCCACAGCATGGTGGAAGCAGCTGTCCCGGGCCACACATACAGACGGGAGACTGCAACTCCAACCCCTGCTCAGGTAATGCATCATTTTACACCAACTAGGAGGAATAACATTCCTCGCCAAGAGGATTATGCTTTCTATTGCTTTGGATTATATTTTCTCTTTTATGCTGTGATTTTATCTTGCTTATGGAATAAATGCATTGAATGTGTTATTTGCACTCCAGCAGGTGTGTGTCCGGAGGGCATGGTGCAAATGACATCAGCAGAGTGCGAGGCTCACGGCGGCGCGTGTCCGCGGGTGTGCTTGGACATGACCTCCGCAGAGGTCCAGTGTGCCACAGCCTGTTACAACGGCTGCTACTGCGCTCCAGGCTTCTACCTGTTCAACAGCAGCTGTGTACCACTGGCACAGTGCCCGTGTTACCACCAGGGGGAGCTACACCCAGCCGGTGTCTCACTGCCTGTGGACGTCTGCAATAACTGGTACTGTCTCCACAATGTATTTGATTGTGAAGTAGGCACAATGCCACCTCTGTCTCTAAGTGGAGGATTGAAGTTTGCCTTGAAAGTTAAGAATAATATTGTGGGCGTCACTTGTTTTGGCATTGTGTGTCAAACAGCACCTGCACCAACGGAGAAATGGAGTGCGGAGCGGCTCCCTGTGCTGGTGAGGGTTTTATTATTAATAGTAGTTTTGAATGTACATTTACTTGTCTCCCTCTCTGTCTCTTGCCATCTTTAAGTCTTTTCTTCTCTCCTCATTTGTCTTCCGTTCTCTCTGACTTTCTCAGTGGACTGTGGCTGGAGCAGCTGGACCCAGTGGAGCGCTTGCAGTCGAACATGTGATGTCGGTGTGAGAAGGCGTTATCGTTCTGGAACCAATCCTCCTCCAGCGTTCGGGGGTCGTCCCTGCAAAGGAGACAGAGTCGGGATCGATACCTGCAGCATTGAACCCTGCTTTGGTGAGGAGAAGTACTTGATTGCTAATGTCATCATTGTAAGCCTGCTACAAGGGAATGAAACAGGCCATGGCCCAGTCGCTCAGGATTTTGTAGACTGGTGCGATACGTCCTTTTTACACATGAACATTTCAAAAACTAAAGACATGCACATAGATTTCCGGAAACTCCCCAGTGCTAAGGAACTCACCAGCATAAAGGGTCAGACTGTTGAGTGTGTGGATAACTATAAATACCTTGGGACCATCATCGACAATAAGCTAAACTTTGAGACAAACTGCGAAGCTGTGTACAAAAAGGGGAACCAGCGTTTATATTGTCTGAGGAAACTTTCATCGTTTCACATTGACAGTAAAATGCTAACCATGTTCTACCGCTGCTTCATTGAATCTGTTATATCCTTTAGCCTGGTGTCTTGGTTTAGTAACCTATCCCTAAAAAATAAGAATTCCCTGAACCAAATCGTGAGGTGGGCTAGTAGGCTGATCGGAGAGCCACAGCTGAACCCAGAATCCCTGCATACAAGGCAGCTACAGAGACTAGCTGGGTCTATCTTAGAAGATGGATCCCACCCACTATATGGTGAATTTCAACTTCTCCCATCAGGCCGTAGGTACAAAATGCCTGCCTGCAAAACAAAGAGATACAGAGGCAGTTTTGTTCCCTCAGCTGTCAAAACGTTAAATAGTCAATAAGTAATTAAGCCACTCACTAACTTATTAACCTATGGATTGTATTTATTTATTTATTCTGACCTGTTTTTTTTTTTTTTTTTTTTTTTTGTATCTGCCATGATGGCTTGCATTTAGTATTTATTTATCTTTTGATAGTAATACCCTTTTGTATGCTTCCTATCCATATTCCTATGTCTGGAGCACTGTTGTCACTTTTATGTCTATGTCGGTCGATGATGTTAATGTTGTCTGCGTGTGTGTGTAAGCAGCCAATTCTTTCTTTGTACCTGCAACCAAATCTACCTTCGGGTACAAATAAAGTTACCTTACCTTATGTTCAGGGGCGGATCTAGAAAAATATGTATGGGGTGGCGAGAGGGGGGCAGGAATTTTTGAGGGGTGGCAACATATGGCAGACGTCTATATATATACTGAATTTACTCACAGTTATCACAGTTTGATGAGAAATAGTATGTACACACTACATTAGGGCACAGGCTGCCATTTACATTACATTTATGCTCTCTCTCCTCCATATCTTGACCGCTGTGATGTTCTCCCACCTCCTCCTGTCCCTGGTCGCCTTGGCCTTGTATTCTATCTCTGTCACCTTTCTGTTGCCCTTCTCTCTCTCCTTCCACCTCTTTTCTCTCTCCTTCCACCTCTCATCTCCTCCGTCTACCTTGCTCAGATCATTTTCTATTTTTCTCTCCTTTTTCTTTGGTGAGAAAAAACTAAATATGTTACCTTTCCTCTTCATTTCTGTAAGATTCAAAGTAACTTTAGTACAATGTTTTCCTTGACAGACGTTGAATCAATATTAGCTTTCTTAGCCTACTTTACACAGAACTAACGTCAGACCTAGCTAACATTACATGTATAGTTAGCGAAATAACGTTCTTCAACCTGATTTTTATCATCTCAAAATCAGCATCGCAACAATACTAGCACTGTGCTTTCATTATTATTTCATTTTGTGATAGATAGTTAATCAGTTTTTAAGCTCTTTCCTCCCGTTCCTTCTTTCCTTGCGACTCCTGGCTCCAGGTGCGTGTCCACAGGGGCGATTTTAGACGCGAGTGGACGCGCCGCTTCCCAGTATTGCACGCTTGGCAGGCTGCCACTAGAGGATGATTGACAGGCGCTCTCCTTCATACAATCACGCGTACACTTCATGGCTGCACCTGATTGGACGATCGCTTTCACAGCTGTCCTCTCTGCTCCGGAGTTCACGCAGACCAACATGGCGGCTCGTTTGGAAACTTTCTCTTATTCTACGAAAATAGTTCACCGGAAGGTGTTTCTGAAAACATTTTAAGCGAGAAATAAGCTATGCAGTTGCTGAATCTGTCTTTATTTTAGATCGACAACATTCAGTTTAGAAGATTTTCGCGAGCGTTTGCGAGGCGGCGAGTCGAGCCCGGCGCCTCTGATGACGATCGGCCAACTCGCGGGCCGTCTCTCGACATTCGCCGCGACGCTACCAGAATGCATTGCACGGCTTTGGGGGACGCGGGGAAACACCGCTGCCTGTGGAGACGTACCTTCCCTCGCTTCGCGAATCGCGCCACTCAATTTTTCTAAACAAAGCAGCGTCTTGCTGATCTGACGTAATCTCGTGCTGCATTCACTGCAGTCGGACATTGGAAATTTGCGCTCGTAAATGTCAAATTGGACATAACTTTTCTTTGAATTCGTTGCTGCAAACTGGGGTGGCAGCAGGGGTGGCAAGGCTTTCTTTTAGGGTGGCATTTGCCACCCTATGCCACCCCGGTAGATCCGCCCCTGCTAATGTTATTCTATAATTCACCCCTGTGTGCACTTAAAGAAATACAAATAAACCACAGGTGAAAAGAGAAGGGCATTAATATGGTTGTGATGTCTGTGAAGGTGTAAAGGAGCCATGGAGTGCGTGGTCAGAGTGCTCTGTGACATGTGGAGGAGGTTACAGGACCCGAACCCGGGGGCCCATCCGAGTCCACGGCACCGCTCAGCAGTTCAGTGCCTGCAACCTGCTGCCCTGTGGTACACCAATACCCACTCTACACTGTCACGTTCAATATTAGAATTGGGTAGTTTTGAAGAAGAAAAACATGAACAATTCATTGAGATTTTATATCAATGTTGTCAAAAGGAACTACAAAAACAAAGATAGAAATGTTTATAATAATTCCTAATCCTACTCTGTGATCATGGTTTGCATATGAATCACTTTTCTTAGGTGTAAGTAGAAACATTCTGAAAAGGGATGGAAGAATCAATGGAACAAAGCATTAATGCATTACTTATGTCAACATCAGTGTTTGAGTAAATACATAGTAAATAAAAGTTTGATTTCATTGCTAGATTAGTTGATGATACTGTACTTTTCTAGATTCGAGCCAGAATATGTGTTATTCCAGTGCATCGAGGAGCTTTTATTGGAGCAGTCCACTTTTGAATAAAATCTAATGGAAATAGATTTGTCCACATTCATGCATTCAGAGTTTTAATTGATTTGCATTGATCTCTGGCTTGGCTGTTGCTGTGCCAGGAGACGGCAGGGTGTGTCCTCCAGGCCAGAAGTGGAAGCAGTGTGTGAGGGGAGCAGTGACGTGTACGGACCTCACAATGGACCTGAGCAGGAACTGCACACCAGGCTGCCAGTGTCCACACGGGACTGTCCAACAGGTGGGTGTCTGAGCACCAACCAGCGGTGCACACATGTATCAAAATATGTCCAGTCATCATGTTCATGTTGGTGATGGCCCTTCATATCTCCAGGATGGTGTGTGCGTCCAGGAGTCTGACTGTCGCTGTGACTTGGATGAAAATCAGTACCAACCAGGAGACACTGTTCCTACAGACTGCAACAACTGGTAACTGACTTCATTCTTTACTTGCTCCTCAGTGGTAATAACTTAAACTCAACCAGGATGTACTTCCATTCATCAGTACAAGAGCCATGGAGTAGAGATACAATGATGATGATGAATGTGTGTGTGTACGTGTGTTTATATTTCAGTACATGTGAAGCAGGAAGACTGGTAAACTGCTCTGAAGTCAGCTGCAACGGTAGGCAAACAAGTCTTTTCAATAGACCTTTTTCTGTGCTTTCTATGTCCGTTGTTTTCATTTGTTTCTATAACAATTATCACAATTATCTCCACAAATGTATCTAAGACTAAACTTTTCAAGCTTGATGAATTACAGTCACAGATGATGCAAATAACCCTTATGATTGAAAGTGAAGCAGTTGTGATGCAGAACCACACGAAAAGTAGTATGAAGAACTTTGTCTTCCTGTTCTCCGACCTCATTGCTCCATGCTGTATCGTCCTTGTTCTGATCGTCCACATACTCTCTCTCTCTAGTGGATGGCCAGTGGTCAGCGTGGACTCCCTGGGGTCAGTGTTCGCTGTCGTGTGGAGCAGGTCTCCAGTCTCGGTACCGGTTCTGTTCCAGCCCCCAGCGCTCTGGCAGTGGCCTGCCATGTCTGGGCCCTCAGAGAGAGGACCAAGTCTGCATCACCGCCCCATGTGACCGTGAGTTTGTTTTTATGTTCATTTGTAGAGTTGGGCCGATATCTGGTTCGGTGTATTAACCGCTTTGATTTATGAAAACTGGTTGAAACCGGCATTTGACGTGCTGAAAAATGAAAAACATCAGCGACCTGTGCTGACGGCTTCACAGCACTAAGTCCAACTTGTATCACATTAGTAAAAAGCAGCAATAATGACAAGTGATTAACATAATATTGCTTTTATTTCTAAATGGACTAACAGAGCCGGCGCGAGTGTCTGCCAAGTGATCCGAGGCCGGCAATCCCGGCATGACAGAGATCACATTTTAGTCGAGGTGGGAGATATACCTAACGTTTGTTTACATCGACGTTTTGAAGATGTGTTACTAGGCAACGCGCCACGGGAGCAATACACGAAATGAGAACGTTGATCCGAAGAAGATAGAAAGCCGGTAGTTGCTCGTATGAGGCCGCCGTTGTATCATCAAGATGTTTATGATGCACAGCAACTTCGCTTGCGGTTGAAGAGTCCTGTAAATATGCAAGACGAGCAAAAGTTCCCCTTTCATAGTTGTTTTCGTTTTGGCAATAGTTTCTATTTTCTGGTCCAATCATATATTAAACTCCGCTTCCGAGGGTACGTCATTTATAAACATTAAAATGAGGTATACCACATTCTAGACTTCCACTACTTGATAGACTCCCATTGAAGAATACCTTCTGTGTTCTAGAGAAGAGAGAATCTTCATTAATGCAATCGCCAAAGGACAAAAAACATAACATCTAAGCTTTTCTGTCAAAATGTCAGTTAAATCGAATGTGGCGCTAAAATCTAACATGACTGCTCCCACCGTTGTATTGATCTATCTTAACCACTGATTGGTCATTTGTGTAAGTGCTGTACAGGGAGAATAACCCTTATATATGCATGTTGATATTCGGTAATCAAGTTGTTTTTATTAAAGTGGTCTTGGATCTGGGCATTCATTTGTTTCCCCAGTGCAGGTTACTTATAGGTCTGCTATTAGGCCCACTGAAGGGTGATTTTTCATCCTTAACTAATTGAATGATCCTGCTTCCACGGTCTAGGATACACCTCACATACCAGGCATCTATTCAATATGTGATTTATAGGTCCAGAGATATAATCTGCAGCAATGCTTACTAGGGATGTAGCCCACGGTTCAATACGTACCTGGGTTCTTGGGTTACGGTTCTGTTCGGTACATATTTTGCGTGCAAGGAAAAATTTCTATTTATATATTCAAAAATCATTTATTTTGCTTATAAGCCAAGGTTTCTTTTTACATTCAGACACATTCAAGTGTATAATATAATATATAAATATGTAAAAACAATTTAACACTTTAAAATGCAAGTGCTTCTTAGCCTTGACGACTGGTATAGGATAAAAGGGGGGAAACAATTCCAAAAGTTAATGTTCATATTTAAATAATACGTACATATTTCAAACATAAAGTCACTGTTGTAAATATAAATACCATTAAACATAAAGTCACTGTTGTAAATATAAATACCATTAAACATAAAGTCACTGTTGTAAATATAAATACCATTAAACATAAAGTCACTGTTTTAAATAAAAATACCTGTACTTCAGTAGCCGATATATGACTTTCATGCAGGTTTGGAGTATGCGCTCTTCATCTCCAACGACAGGGAGGCGTTTCCCCATCGCAGCACGTGAACACATGCTGCGTTCAAGTGCTCCTCTAAAGCTCCGACAATTCATAGAAAACTACAGGGATGGAAACGTGAAATTTTGGGAAATTTTATTGCAAAACCGAAAATACCTCATTTCACAAGTTTAGTAATGTTTAGCACCTTGCTGTTGAGGTCATCTGTGCCTGCCATATTCAGAAAGAGTCTTTAGCAATATATTTACATCTCCAGGCTTACACAGTTGAATTTCAACATGCAATTTTTACCATACATTATTTCATTATTTATCAATTCCCAAAGTTAGTTCCTTATTATTTATTTTTAGTTACTTACTAGCATTCCATAAGCATCACCTTTGGTTTATTAACATTCAATGTGTAACCTGAGATGTTTTAATACTCTTCAATGATATCCATTAAAACTTTACTTTATTGTTCAGGCTCACATAAATAATCATCATGATTCTTGGCTCTTATGCAGGTGATGGTGGCTGGGGTCGGTGGAGCAACTGGACGAAGTGTACCAAGTCTTGCGGTGGGGGGGTTCGAAGCAGGAGGAGAGAGTGTGACAGTCCCAGTCCAGAGGGGGAGGGGAACTACTGCGAGGGGCTGGGAACCGAGGTCATTGCTTGTAACACGGTCCACTGTCCAGGTACGTTTACAGAGTGTGTCCACAGTGCAGCTGATGCTGCGTCAGTGTTTTGACAGCATGTCGTCATGTGTGTGTCGTCAGTGGCTCCATGCTCCTTGGTCCCAGGCACAGTGTTTAGTAGCTGTGGTCCCTCCTGCCCTCGCTCCTGTGATGACCTGGCTGTGAGTATCTGCTGTTTCCAGCCGTGAGCCGCTGGTTTAACATCAAGAATTCTGCTGATGATTGTCTCCCTTTCCCTCAGCATTGTGAGTGGCAATGTGAGCCGGGGTGCTACTGTACAGAGGGGAAGGTTCTGTCTGCTAACGGGACAGTCTGTGTGGAGAGAGAAGACTGTCCCTGCATGGACATCAGCACTGGACACAGGCTGGACCCAGGGGAGACCACTGAAGCCCCGGATGGATGTAACAACTGGTCAGGATAACACACAACCACACACACTGAGCATGTACACCACAGATATTAACCAGAGAGTCATCCAGAAAGAAGGGAACAGAATCATGTGTGTGTTTCCTCTTTGTTTCAGCACTTGTGAGGACGGGAGGCTCAACTGCACCAGATCCACCTGTCCAGGTTAGTAAGAACAGCTGGAAGTATCTGTATGTGAGCCCCTTTCAACCACAAAAACTTTCCAGGGACTAGGAGCTATTTGAGGAACTCATTGTGTTTCAACCAGAGGGACCAGCATCAAGAATAACTTCCTTAAACATTTACCCCCTGAACGGTCGGGGAAGAGTACTTTCTGGAAATACAGGAATTTTCGGTTTGGGGTTTACAGGGATGACCAAACACACAGCACCGCTGCTTCACCTGGTTTAATCATAAAACAAGGAGAAACTCTACTGTTGATTAAAGTGATGGTTCGGAGTAAAATGCACTCTAGGTAATTTCCACCAAGACATCCAGCAAAATACCCCCTCAGAAGCATTTTTAGCGATGGTCAGCATTGGTCAAGATAGCCGCTATCAGCCGAATGGCTTAGTAATAGCGCTATAGTACATCTTGTATATCTCGTAAATTACCCCACTAATAATGCATGGAATGTTACCAAACTTCTGCAGTAGTACACATAGGGTCTGTACTCACAAAACAAGGCATTTGAAAGTTTGTAAGTACACCAGGAGTTTATTTAAAAGAACACTTGCCTGATAGCTTCTATCCTCTGCTGCTAACGCTACCGCTGCATAGACGCCACTTCCATGTTTACCCAGCCGATGCTGTGACGCGAGTTTCACGCGAGAGTATGAAAACGTTTCGCTGAGTTTTTATAAATGCTTCTATTATCAGGTTAACAAGTGTTGACAAGTGTTGACCTGATAATACAAGCATTTATAAACATTCCACGAAACTTTTTCATACTCTCTCGTTTTGTGAGTAGAGACCCTATGTGTACTACTGCAGAAGTTTGGTAACATTCCATGCATTATTAGTGGGGTAATTTACGAGATATACAAAATGTACCATAGCGCTAGTACTAAGCCATTCGGCTGATAGCGGCTATCTTGACCAATGTTGACCATCGCTAAAAATGCTTCTGAGGGGGTATTTGGCTGGATGTCATGGTGGAAATTAGCTAGGGTGCATTTTACTCCGAACCATCACTTTCAGGACCATTTGAGGATGAGGGGAGAGCATTTCTCTTTGTTTGGTAACATTAAAAATAAAGTAATTCTTTGCTCTCAGCTTCCTAAATCATTTTTTTAAAAGACAGAGAGAAACGAGAGGGAGACCGCACGAGGAAAGAGAGAGACAGACAGACAGGGCATCAGTGCTTTTTATGGTGGTTACGTTCTAAAGCACAATATAATAATCATCAATCAACAGATTATTTACCAGGAGAAAGACGTCCTTAGCTTAATTTCCTTCCATCCAACGTGCAGTGGTAAATGTCATCGCAGTGAGACAAACCAATGCTCCAACATGTTTTAGATGAAATGGGCGGATCTGTTCATTTAGATTTTCATACGTCATGTGTGTTAAAAAAGTGGAACTTTTGATCAACAAACAACATATCAAACTTAAAAAAATGTTAAGTAGCTTTCTTGGCCATGACTGAATTTAAAACAATAAAATATGAGCTTGTCTTTATTCATGACTTCATGATTAAAAGGAACTCTGCGTATGAAAATGATCTGCGTGGGGGAAGGCGATACATGTAGATTTGGCATCCCTCTGTGTTCCCAGTGTCAGGTGACTGGTGTGAGTGGTCAGACTGGACTCCGTGCTCCAGGACCTGTGGGGCCGAGTCGGTGTCCCGCTACAGGAGCTGTGGCTGTCCTGAGCCGAAGGCTGGAGGAGCGGGCTGCTCCGGAGAACAGGAAACACACAATGGGCTCGGAGTTCAAATCCAGAGACAGCCATGCCCTCTGATCACCTTCTGTCCAGGTACCACTGGTTCCTCATGACAACACCTCAGCTAAGCTAACTGGCTACATTTAACATGGGTTGGCCTTTGATTAGAATTATGTAGCCCCCAAGAAACTTAGCATTTAAACAGTCCCTCAGTTAGTCAGTCCTTTAGATTAGATTTTTCTCCATTCTTCATTTTTATTGTTATTATATGTCTTATTTCAATGTTTTTCTCTACTGGTTGACATATATAAAAATGCTTACTATCACACTTTGTGTCTCTCTTCATCGCTCTCTTTGTTTTTTATTTTTTTTTGTAATTCTTTTTTTTATTATGACTTTCCAGGTCCATACAGTCAATGATAATACATTTTACATCTGCAAATGTACAATTGTAGCCCACGGTAAAGTATCCCAGACCCAGTAAGCTGTACAAAGCGTGCAAGGACCCATTAGGCATTCACACATCCAGTAATATATACGTATAACCATTTTTAAAATATAGTCAACTTGAACTTAATATACAAACATGCTGGGGTAAACCTCATCGCTCTCTTTATGTCTTCTCCTCATTCTCCCTCTAGTCCATGGTTCATGGAGTCCCTGGTCAGCCTGGGTGGATTGTGATGGCTGTGCCGGGTCGTCCACTCGCACCAGAGAATGCAATAGTCCTCCTGCCAGGTTCGGTGGGCTGCCCTGTCTTGGAGAGAGCAGGCAGAGCCGTGGCTGCCATGACAACGTCACTGTTTGTTCAGGTCAGCAGCATAAAGGATTGTATATTCATTATATTACCATTATGTTGAAAAACCATTTACCAGTTCAAAAAGAGGTTGCTGGATGAGCAATGACGAGTGAAAATTGAGTTCTGACGAAGATGTGGAAAGAAATTAAGAGAGGCCTTACAAAAAACGAACCCACTTGCAGTTTTATGTCCCTCGTGGTGAAACCCTGGAGAAGGAGAGCCTCTTTTCCTGGAGGTGAATGGAAAAACAGCCAAAAAGGGCTTGTAGAATGAAATGGCTGCCTAAAAACAATGAACTCTCCCCGCACTCACATGGTCCCGAGCATGTCCAACTCACCCAGAATGAGCACACTGATAAACCAACAGGGCAGCACACACACCTACACTAGCCTGAATGCATTAGGCTGACAAGCATCTGTCCGTTTGGGGACCAGTCCGTTTGGGGACCAGAACATGCCCTAAGCCCGGGGAGGATTCAGTGTTTTCCATCTAGTCTGCCTTGTTTCAAATCTGCTTTTATATTCCCACAAACTCTGTCAAAGCCCACATTAAATCACCACTCCACTCTGTCTCTACAAACTGTGCTTCCCTTGCCTTTTGCAGACTGTGGTGGAGGCCAGGAAGAATGGGCTTGTGGCAAGCCCTGTCCTCGCTCCTGTTTGGATCTCCATGGTGACACAGAATGTTTAGACTCCCCTGGGTGCAGACGAACCTGCGGTTGTCCCGGTGACATGGTTCTGCAGGATGGGGTGTGTGTGTCCAGGGAAGAGTGTCGCTGCAAATACCACAACAGCTCTGCTACTGGTGAGAGACGCAATCTGTTTGTGTGAAAATGTCTTATTGAAAGGTTTCATTGGACTTGTAAAGATCTGTCTAATCAGTAGATTTTTGTCCCTGATACAGTAATGACATTCAGCGGGCTCGATTCCAGTAATGCATCATGGGTATGGCCTGGAGGATCTGATTGGCTGTTTGCAAATCCAGGAGACAGCATCATCAGTGACTGCAAAAACTGGTACAGCACAACTGAACATTTAGATTGTTGTCATAAAATCAGATTATATAATATAGAATTCAATATCTAAGTGTCTTCATATCCCTTTTTACTGAGTTTTGTCATCTTTCTCACTTTGTCTCAGTTCATGCGAGGCTGGTGTCCTGCAGTGTCAATCAGTCCCTGGTTGCTATGTTGACGGCGGCTGGAGCCAATGGGGGGGCTGGACTGAGTGCTCTCTCTCTTGTGGAGGTGGAGTCAAGGTCAGGAGACGCCAGTGTGATAACCCGTCCCCTCAGAGCAGTGGGAGAGGCTGCCTGGGAGTCGCTGAACAGCAGAAATACTGCAACATGCACCTGTGCACAGGTACTTCTGACTTGACTGTCCAACAGACACAACTTTCAATTTCGCTGAAATCTCATAGAGGAGTCCCTCATCCTTTGAAAAACAAAGAGATTTTTGAGGATGTTCTCACACTTCTTTTGGAAATCTGATAAAAGCGTTGTAAATGTGATAAAGCTCATCTGCTGTTGTGCCTCCTGTCGATGCGTTTGTACTTCCAGACTTGGTGGGCCCATGGCTGCCCTGGTCTCAGTGGTCCGTGTGTTCGGTCAGCTGTGGTGGAGGACAGCAGGTCCGCTCTCGTCTCTGCAGCTCTCCACCCTGCAGCGGCCTCAGCCGCCAGAGCAAGACCTGCAACACCCAGGTCTGCCTCGGTGAGTCCTGGTTCCTGCTGGAACATCTGTAGTGATGGCATCAACGTTAAACTCATTGTAAGATCCGGGGAACCCGCGTGTCTTTGCTGACAACGTGTTATTGTGCAGAGGTGGGATGCCCTCCTGGCAGGTTGTACAGGGAGTGTGAACGAGGTGAAGGCTGTCCATTCAGCTGCACCCAGGTCAGCGGCAGGGAAGGGTGCTACACCGATGGCTGTGAGGAAGGCTGCCACTGCCCCCTACAGACCTACCAACACCATGGAGTCTGTTTGCAGGTGCGTTCACTGACATCTGAGCGGTTTTAGCATTCTAGTGGAGTCATCCTGTTATTATGCACCTGAATGACGCTTAATTTAAACCCTGCTACACAAAAGAAAAAAAGGTTTAAAGTTAACACGTTTTATATTAATGTACCATTGAAATTGTTATACATCTAGTGCGATTGTAATATGTGTATTTCAGGAGTGTCCTTGTCTGGTGGATGAAGAGTTTCTGACCTCCCTGCAGAGTGTTTCTGTCACTCCGGCCTCATCGTTGCTCCTCCAGAACATCTCTGAGGGAGTAGAGCTTCAGTCTGGAGACACACTGGTCCACGACTGCAGCTCCTGGTCAGCAGAACATCTTAGGAAGAGTTGCAACTGCAGCATATTTCGTCATGGTGGCCCCAAACCCACATTTCTATCTTTAGCTGTAACCTTCCCATCATCATCATCATCATCATCGTCATCATCAATGCTTTCATAGTTAAACTCTTCAGACTCCTTGCCCTCACTCTTCCTCCCCTCTGTTCTAGCGGCTGTGATCATGGCAGGTGGAACTGTTCCTTGGAGCGTTGTCCAGTCGATGGCGGCCTGTCACCCTGGGGCTCATGGAGCCCCTGCTCGCTGTCTTGTGGAGGTCTGGGTCTGAAGACTCGCTCCAAGAGCTGCACGCAACCTGCCCCGGCCCACGGAGGGAGAGACTGCCAGGGGCCCCGCCAGGAAACCACCTACTGCCAGGCCCCGGACTGCCCAGGTACAGGAAGTAGTCTAGGTAGAGTAGGCACTCATGTAATGTCTTTAGGGATGGAGGGAAAGACTTTGTTAGAATGACCAGCAGTCAATGAGGAGGTGAGGGAGATTGGTTTGGTATTGATAAATTCTGGTGTCAATATAAAGTGCTATTCTGTTGTACACAGTACTAAGTGGTGGAGCTTGTACTGATGTTGAATTGTTTCTTGTTGTTGGCAGTTGTTGTTGGTCCGACAGAAGAACCATTTTTACCAGGTAAAGTCTCCCTACAAACTTATATGCAGAATACACTCTTCTCATTTGTCCTTCCACAATAGTTTTTTTGACTGAATTTGTTTTTATCGGATGCCCCCTGGAGGTGTTCCAGGCATGCCCCACCGGGAGGAGACCCCGAGGAAGACCCAGGACACGCTGGAGTGACTATGTCACCCGGCTGGCCTGGGAACGCCTTGGGGTCCTCCCGGAGGAGCTAGGGGAAGTGTCCGGGGAGAGGGAAGTCTGGGCGTCCCTGCTCAGGCAGCTGCCCCCGCGGAAGACAATGGATGGATGGATGGATGGATGTTTTTAATCTCACACGTCTTTTTTGCTTCCTTCACCCCTACTGGTCTTGACAACTTATTTCACTGCTGCATGCTACTGTGATGTGTTACCTTTATTTTAAGCCCTGTCTGCTTTCATCTTTAGCTGTGTGAGACAAAAACAAATAATAATTAAAATACATTTTCTGTATTTCCTCCTCTACGTTCTTTAGATGAGGATGCTGGCTTCTCTCCGTGGTCATTATGGAGTCCGTGCACTAAGACCTGCACTGATGCTCTCAGCCCGGCCATGAAGTCCCGTCATCGGCGGTGTGTCCGATCCCCCTGCTCTGGAAGCTCTCACCAAGAGAAGGCCTGTAACCTGCCCCAGTGTCCAGGTCCGACCACACACACTATCTGCTATCTGTCATCTGGTATTACTGCAGTCAGGGTCCATTACTGGTGCCAAGACTTTCCTTCACAAACCATCTACTCGCTTCCAGTGTAATGCTGTTCTTTTCTGAGAGAGGAACTCAACTACCAATCCTTCAGTCGCTAATGGCAGAACATCGTGTCGTGGACAGCGGTGGCTTTGTTAACGTTCAACATGGTGCTGCTCAAAAACATTTGAAAAAGATGAAAACTATTATTCCAATAGCTCATATCAGACACCAGGATGAATAATTCAGATGTTATGAGCCTGTGTGTGAGAGAGCACGCGATGGAAGTAATGTTCAGCATTCCCCCAAAAAATCTCTGCACAAACTGAGTTTCATAACTGAGAGTTAATAATCTGTTGGATTGATGTTTGGGACCGTTTGTGTTTGGCTTTGTTTGTAATTTTTCACCATACTTATCTCACAGTCGACAGAACATATTTTTTAGTTAGAGTTATTTACTGATCAGCGCAGGCATCAGAAGAGATTTGTTAGCTGTATTAATCAAGAGTTTTGTTTGAGAATATTGCAAAGTTTTATTTTTCACATAAGATCTGATCTTTCATCAACTCTAACCCTGTTGCACAAAACCTAGATAAGGGATTAAGCTGGGATTTCCCTTCATCCCAGCAGAAGTTATCCATGATCCGGTTGCATGAAAGCATTTCTCATGTTATGGCATAAGTTACCATGGAGATTTATCCTGTGGAGCTAGCCTGCTCCAGACCAGACTAACAGGATCTATCAATCTGATTTTCATCTCAGCCACTTCGCTGGGAAACCAACGTGTTCATTACAGTAATTCCACTGCTTGTAACATGTTACCGTCCAGTAGCCTGCTGTCATTATTTCAACACGGTGACCATTATTTTACATTCAGTCAGCCTATATTCATACAAAAGAATCTCTGTGGACCGTTTTTACTTTAATAACTATTGCAAAATTTCTGTGAACACCATAAACAAATGGTTGACTGTCATTTTAATAAAAATAAAAGCAGATGAGATAGCAAATAGACAATGAAATCATCACAATGTATTAGACAAAGCTACTATATCAAGCACCCTTCTGTCTTTGTAAAATGTTACCAGATGGAGGCGAGGCCTGTGCCGGGGCAGACTGTGCACCGAGGAACTGTTCGTGGACAGAGTGGGGGGACTGGAGCTCCTGTTCGCGGTCCTGCGGCGTGGGTCAGCAGCAAAGGATCCGAACCTTCCTCAGCCCCCGCACCAACGGCTCCTGGTGTGAGGACATCTTGGGAGGAAACCTGGAGCATCGCTTCTGTAACATCAGGCCCTGCAGAGGTCAGAAAGCTATTCAGCATGGAGCCATTCAGTGACTGGTCCAATAAGAAAATGTAAATGTCTTGAGCATGGGATTGTCACGCTATTATACTAATAATATTGTGCAGACTTTTAAAATGAAAAATCCACAAAATAACACTAGGAAACATGAAACGAACTGAAAGGGAAACTGACAAGCTGACCATACCCATCACAGCAGGAGGTGGGGCCAGAGCGCCTTTGGGTTCAGTAAAAAGCGCTATATAAATTAAATCTATTATTATTATTAAGAGGCCGGGAGACTCAAGACACCAGGAACGAGAGGTTAATCAAATAATAATGGATTGGATTTGTATGGCGCTTTTCTAGACACTCAAAGCACTCTGACAGGGTTCCATTCATTCACACACAGTCATACCGGTGGTGGTAAACTACAATGGTAGCCACAGCTGCCCTGGGGCAGACTGACGGAAGCGTGGCTGCCATTCAGCGCCTACGGCCCCTCCGACCACCACCTCAA
This sequence comes from Eutrigla gurnardus, assembly GCF_963514095.1. Taxonomy (NCBI): domain Eukaryota; kingdom Metazoa; phylum Chordata; class Actinopteri; order Perciformes; family Triglidae; genus Eutrigla; species Eutrigla gurnardus. The sequence continues at coordinate 21,751,175 of NC_139929.1, read as the reverse complement.
ACATACAGCAGTCATACACATTCACACGAGGCAAGCTGGGTGAAGTGTCTTTCCCAAGGACACAACGACCATGACACAGTGACAAGGGCGGGGATCGAACTGCCGACCCTCCGAACATTGGCCAACCCGCTCTACCAACTGAGCCACAGTCGCCCCACAAGGGGAAAAAAAACAAGATAATGACAAACAAGACATTTGAAGCTGTCACATTTGGCTCTTTGAAGTTGTGCTGGTTATTGTTTTGTGACTTTTTATGTCATAATTTGATAGTCGTAGTGGACATTCTGAGGACAATTAGTAACTGGACCTCTTTGAATTGAACCGTATACCCCTGCTGTAGTGGATGGAGGTTGGTCCCGCTGGAGTCCTTGGTCCCGCTGTGATAAGCGCTGTGGTGGTGGGCGCTCCATACGCACTCGCTCCTGCTCCAGCCCTCCGCCCAAGAACGGAGGGAAGAAATGTGAAGGGGAGAAGAACCAGGTCAAACCCTGCAACACCAAACCCTGCGGTGAGACAGACACACGACACACCCACTTGTTGAATTTAAATTGCTATGACCCCAAGCATGGTTCATCCTGTGCAAAGACCCATACTCATTTATTCAGGATGTGGCTATTTTTCACGGTAAGACTTTGTGTTAAAAAGTCAGCACAGCCTGTGATCAGCATTCTTAGTTAAGCCCATTATGCAAAGAAAATCCCTGCAGCGTCAAGGGAAAATTCATGACCTTCTCTTTGTGTCTTGTCAGATGAGAAAGGTTGCCCGCCGGGCCAGGAGTTTGTGTCGTGTGCCAACCAGTGTCCACAGCGCTGTTCAGACCTCCAGCAGGGCATCGAGTGCCAGGGCAGCGCTGAATGTCAGCCCGGCTGTCGCTGCCCTGAAGGTGCTGATGCTGCTTTATTAACAGATAAGCCTGTGTGTGTGTGTGTGTGTGTGTGTGTGTGTGTGTGTGTGTGTGTGTGTGTGCATATTTCCTAACTGTTCGATGCCTGCTGGTATTGAAAAGATAAGCACCACACAGTGTGTGTGTGTGTGTGTGTGTGTGTTTGCATGTGTACACAAGTTGTGTCTGAATGAGCTGTTAAGCCAAACAGGTCAGTTCACCTAAATTACAAAACTATATATGATATGTATAGTTTTGTTTCTTGTCTAATCTAATTTTATTAGATAATTTGTATTTTTTACCTCAAAATCCTCAATCAAGACTGTTATCGAGATCTGTGGATGATTTATTGGTGAATCTATTTTCCCATTCTGTTTAATTCATCTCAACTTTATTATATTGGAGGCAGACATTTTAAAAACAGGAAAAATAAAACAATTTGCAGGGATAGATACAGGTAGGTTACAATATATTTGTTTTATATTTTTTATGGATTAAGAACCATTGTATTTAGTAAAGTACATGTGGGTTATTTAGTGGCATGTAGTTCATATGTAGCTATGGCCCTAAAGCAGCTGCTGCAACATAATAATGGGGCAAAGTAAAACCCCCATGTGTGTTCATTCACATAGTACACGTTTTAAATAATGTGTGTATCCAGGTCAGCTGCAGCAGGACGGGGTGTGTGTGCAGCGGTGGCAGTGTGACTGTGTGGACTCACTGGGACAGATCTGGGCAGCCGGCAGCTGGCATCAGCTGGACTGTAACAACTGCAGCTGCTCTGATGGACAGCTCTTCTGCACCAATCACAGCTGCCAGGCCTCCTGCATTTGGAGCTCCTGGTCTAGTTGGGCGTCGTGCAGTGTTTCCTGTGGGCGGGGCCAGAGAACTAGATACAGGTGAGGGAAAGAAACTCACATATATGCGTTCATTCTTTGAAAACTATAATTCAAACCCGCTCAGGGAAATCTATTTATTTTGCAATGAAAAATATGCGGCACAATAAACCAGAAGCACGCTGTTGTGATTCAGGTCTCTCATCCCAGAGACCGAAGGAGCAGATTGCCAGTTTGAGGAAGTCCAGCATAAACCCTGCGACCCAGGACCCTGCCCACCTCTCTGTCTCCGTGACGACCAAGAGCTCAGAGTGGGTGACACCTGGCTGCAGGGCGAGTGCAAACAATGGTGAGATGGATGCAAACATTTTGCTGATAAAGGGTTTGCAGTGAAAAGGAAAAATAGAATTCAAAGGTCTCTGCTTTGTGCCTCCAACACACTAATTGGTTTTTCTTCCTAGCACATGCACCCCAGAGGGGGATTACTGCCAAGACATCGACTGCAGAGGTGGGTCACTGCAGTATTCCTGAAGGCTAAGAGTAAATTAAGTCATGTTGGAATAATATGTTCATTCTCAGGTTACATTATGAGCTTCCTTTAATGACTGAGAATACACATTTCATTTGCAGTGTGAGTGCAATGCAAGGAAAATCTTACTTTACTACTACTTACTCTACTTACTACTTTACTACTTAACAAATCCTGTGTGTCGTGTCCAGTGGACGGTGGTTGGACCCCCTGGTCAGTGTGGTCGGACTGCTCAGTGACCTGTGGTCGGGGCTCACAGGTTCAAACCCGCGCCTGCATCAACCCCCCTCCACGAAACAACGGCTCTCACTGCAGCGGGCCAGACAGAGAAACACAGGACTGTCATACTCCTCCCTGTCTGGGTTTGTTCAGAAATGCAACAATCATATTCAGTCATTCCATCCTATCGATCTGTTCCAGTCATAATAATTACATTCATACTGTATGTATAATCTTGGAAGAAGCAAAAGGGGTCATGAAGCAAGACATTTGCCCCGATCATATTGTCTCTCTTGTCTACAGATGACCTTTGCCCCTGGTCACCATGGTCACCATGTTCCCGGAGCTGTGGTGCAGGTTCTGTGAGGCGGCGCAGGGTGTGTGTGTGTGAGGAGGGAGGAGAAGCAGCTTGTCCCGCTGAGATGGAGGCTGAGAGGAACAGAGAGGAGACTCAGCTGTGTTACAAACAGCCATGTCCAGGTACTCAACACTGCTACTCATGGTCACACTCTGTGTGTGCTGGCAGCGAAACATTTCCCTTTTGTCTTTTTATTCTGAGGTCCTTTTTGTGGTGGGTCTGTCTGATCATATGAAATATTCCTGTGTATGAGAAACCATGATAATTTGCAGTATTCCTATTGGTTAATTTAAATATGATCACAGGTTACAGTTGGACAGTGTTACAGTGTTACAGTGTTTCATTGGTGAAAACAATGAGTTCATAAGGTACCTAACTTCAACATTTTCCTATGGTTATGTATATATAATTAATTTACTATGTCTGTACATATAAGCAGCAAATTACATACAATCCAAATATATTTAAATGTTGGCATGTAAATCAAGATACAGTATTCACCCCGATAACAATACATGCAATGCTTTCAGAGACGTTAATGCATAATCTTTTCTTTTGTGTGCTCATGTGCTTGTCCTGATACTGACAGCTTGGTTTTAGATAGATGTCATAGATCGTATATGTATTGACAAGATGAGAGTTATTTTGGTTTACCATTCAATAATCCAATACATAAGATATATAGCTCTGGAAAAAAGTTAAGAGACCACTGCAAAATGATCACATTCTCAGGTTTTACTATTTATAGGTATGTGTTCAAGTAAAATTAACATATTTAGTTTAATCTATAAACTAATGACAACAATTCTTCCAAAACCAGAATAATGCAAAGAAAACAAGTTCATAATCATTTTAAACAACACAATACAAATATAAAGAGTTCATAAATCAATATTTGGTGGAATAACCCTGAGTTTGAATCCCAGCTGTCATGCATGCAGTTCTTTTTAAACCTCAGCCTGGCTCCTCTTTGCTTCTCCTGTATAAAAGTCTTTTTTCTGGCTTTGCAGGACTTCAGTCCGGCTCTAGGAGCCCGTTTCCAACCGTCACTTGATGTTTTTATACTTTTCCTTGTTAGTTGTCTGATTCAGGTGATCACCTAATCAGTACCTCATTTACTAGAATGAGTCGTGAAACAGAGACGAGAATTTAGTATACATGTAGAGATGCTGATACAAGAAAAAAAACGTGGTCTCTTAATTTTTTCCAGAGCTGTATTTCCAGTCCTTAGCAAAAGTCGGCAATTGATTAATGCAATGATTGATTTTATATTATTGAACCATCTGTTCTTGCTAGTGTCAGATCATCGTAGTTTACAATTGGGTCATTCCTCTGCTTTAACTGTACTTTAGTGGTTGATGCCAGAAGTGGGCCTTAATATTCTTTGCAAAGGAGGAAAATTAGTGTATAAATAGAGTTGTTATACACTGAATAAGTTAGCAGTAGACTCACCAGTACCAAATCTGGGTCACATGAGTACAAGTGCTGCTTCACAGATTCCAAATATCGGATCCCAAATAACGGGAAAGTGTTTTTCTTCAAACCTGCGTGCAGCACCACATCGTTGTTCTTGTTTTCTGCTGCAGGCTGTCCCGTGTCGGAGTGGAGTGTTTGGTCTCAGTGCTCCTGTGTGTCTCAGAGGCAGCAGCGCTACCGTGTCGCTCTCTCCCCAGCCACCAGGGGGCAACAGTGCACTCCCGTTGAAACCCAGAGCAGGACATGCAGTATTAGTCAATGTGATGGTGCGTTTACCATCATGGGAAAAAAGTTGTATGAACAACAAGGCCTGTTTGTGATTCTGTTATAGTTCTTATCCTCGAGATGCACTCAAATGTTTTATTTATGCAGATTAGCACCCACACAATACAGATTGTTATTTTGTTAATTATTTTGTTGTTGTCAGGGTTATTTTAAGTTAAGTTAAGTGTCCAGCGTTGCAGCAAGTTATGTAAATTAAAAACCACCAAGAAGAAAACATAACACGTTAAGTCTTTAAAAGATGGTGGTGCACTGAAACCACCAAACACATCAAACAAATGATCCTGACAACAACAACAAAGAAATTGCCTACAAATTTTTTTTTTCTGTTACATAGTTGAAACAAGAGGAACATAAAAATATAAACCTGGCAAAACTATATTTCACCTTCTCGGGGCATCTGTAGAAAAGGGACATGCAGGAAATCAAGCAGCTTTTTTATATTCATGTATTAGTTTGAGTATATGCATGTGATGTGTTTGATTGCACATGTTGATGCTGTTTATTCACTACATCATGTTTTTCTCCTGTTGGCAGATTGTGAAGCCCCATTTGTGTACTCAGCATGTGAGGCTCCCTGTGAGAAGCAGTGTGCCCTGCAGGGCCGTGGGGATCTGTGTTTAGGCATCAGGGAGTGTACACCTGGCTGCTACTGCCCTCAGGTAAATATTTCATTCACCCTGGGATAGACAAGGTTACAAGGTTCATTTATTGTTATTGTACAAACGAGTTGCACAACAAAATGCTGTTTATAGTCGCGTTTTTGCTAAATAAGGATAAAGAAGCAGAAGGAACTACATCTATGGTTGACTCTGCCGTCGGTGTGTGAATGTGTGTATAAATGGGTGAATGTCACTGTTACTGTAAAGTGCTTTGGATTAAAGCGCTATATAAATGAGGACCATATAGATATATATAGATATATATATATATATATATATATATTAGGGCTGTAACGATACACCAAACTCACGATTCGGTTTGTATCACGATTTTTGACCCACGGTTAGATACAAATTTCGATATTATTTATTTTTTTAAATTAAACATTTGATTTATGTAAGATGCAGATTTGGCGTGGAGGGCGTGTCTATTTGATGGTCTGTTAACTGCACAGGTCCCTCACTCAACTTACTACAGAGAAATGTCCCACAAAGCAACGTTGCAGAACCAACTAGTAACTGTAACTGTCTTTGGCAACGGGGAAACAAATACCGCAGCTGTACGTGGAGAAGCGTCCTTCGTCCCGCCCGTCCTACCGACTCCTCCTCACATTTCTGCCCGATAAACAGCGTCTGTCACCGGCAAAAAAAACTTTAACTCACCGAGTGTTTATGATGAAAAAAAATCTCCGCGACGGTCAGCCCTCCGGACCGAGACTTCAGTGAACTTTAGCCTCCGTCGGGTTTTGAGTGACAGGGAGACTCCAGGGAAACCCCTTGAAAACGCACACACGTCATCATCATGACGTGTACCGGGACGTCTCTTTGCGCTGCTTTCTGTGAATTACACAGCGGTTCGTCTTTACTCCAGCGGTGCTTCGCTCCGTGTGAACGAACAACGGCGGAGAATTAGCGAACGACCGCTGCGGTGTTAATGTGGTGTCATTACAGCTCATAGTGCTGATCTGGACGGGAAGTTGTGTCACGATTCTGCCTTCTCGTGGCGCGAGACAGGTTCGTGGATCTGAGTGTCGCGATTTCAGCTTCGATACGTGTATCGTTACAGCCCTAATATATATATATACATACATCCTATCACAGTACCACACTGGAATTCACTGAGCTCCTGAGAGCGACCCGTTCTTTCACACATGTTTGTAGAAACAGTCTGCATGCCTAGATGCTGCTTTTATACACCTGTGGCCATGGAAGTGATTGAACACCTGATTTATATTATTTGGATGGGTGAGTGAATACTAACTACTTAATACTACTTAATACTATACTGGCAATATAGTGTATGTCGACACATCTACCTGGACCATACTCTGCATGTTTCAAATCAACCAATCGGGGGCGCTTCAGGAAATCAGCCATTTCTTGCTGTTTTTGTGAAATGGACCAGATTCCTACCATACTGTCCAGGTAAACCTGTTGATCCTAAAGGCCTTAATGATGAAAATGTATTAAAAGGTCTGACATAAGTCCAAGGGCGTGGCTGGGCCGGTGCCATTACGATCCTTCGCCGCAAAAGAGGAAGTTGTTTGATCTGCTCAATTGGTTTAGGTTTACAGCAGGGGTCCCAAACTGGCGGCCCGCGGGCCATATCTGGCCCATCCCCCCTCTCTATCCGGCCCACGACGGATGTAAAAAATATTACGTTTTTTACATTACATTATTTTATTATTTTATACTTGTTTCATATCAATTTAAACTACCCCTTGTAATAAAATCCAATTTTATTTGTTTAAAAATTTGTGCAATACAATGGCAAAGGTCAGAGGTCGTGGTGCTGCATGTCCAGCCTTGACTGCAGAAGCGTGCAGGGCTGTCGCTTCCTTTGTTTCACCACAAACAGCAAGATGTGTCTTTCCCAGCGGAAAGAAAGGTGGACTGGGAACACACACACTTCAACAAAGATGGACGTTGCAGTGTTTTGTTGTGGAGTTCAGTGGAAATGCTACGTGCCTGATATGAAAACGTGGCGGTTCTAAAGGAATAAAACATCAAACGTCATTACTGGTCTAAACAAGGAGAGCAGGATGAAAAGTAGAAGGGAGAGGAGAATGTGGACATGGCCTTCCTATGACATGTAAGACCACCAGTGGCCCCAAGCCAGACCCCTAGTTTACAGTTTACGTCATTGAATACTTAAGTCTGCAATAAGTGATTTTCTTAGCCACTTCTTGGAAGTAAAAATAAGTGATATGACAGTGAACTGCATCCAACAGTTATGGAGCAACATTGTCGTTATTTGGAGTTGTGTTTCTGTCAACCTGATGAATGTGAGTCTAATATTTAAGCTCTGTGTGTGGTCTTTACCAACTCCTGAGGGAAATACCTGCACACCTGCAAACTGGTCACCTTTTGGCTACAGTCACCTTTTTTATGTCAACCAGGGTAGTAGAAGTGAATGAAGAGGGTTTTAGTTTTGCATGTTGTCACCTTTTTCACTTCTCCAGAGTTTGTAGGTCTGTACCTGACTCTTTAGCTGCTAAATGCACTTTGTTCACCAGCTAGTGGTGTACTGTGTCTGTCTGTTACTAGCTGCTGAGCAGTTCGTGAATAGAGGCTATTAAGTTATCAGTAGAGCTGGCTACTGCTGCTGAAAACGACGCTTTGAAAGTGGAGAAAGTGGACCAAAACTGTGAAATTGAGGGCCGGACTGCTACATGTTAGCGCTGTCAGATACAAAGAGTCCATAATTGATGGATGACAACGGAGGGTTGCAGAGCGGCTGTGTGTCCGTTAACTGAGGTAAAACACACAAGCAAAGCCACCATGATGAAGCCTGTCCTTCGGCTGCACTGTTACTCTAAAATATGATATATATAAAGCAAGAGAGAGTGAGCATTGTACTGCAGATCCTAGGGAAACACCTGTGTAAAGCTATGACTGCATCATTTCTTCTTTTAAGTGAATAGTGTGTTTTCCCTTCCAGGGCCTGCTGCAGCAGAACGGTAGCTGTGTTCCTCCAGAGGAGTGTGGTTGCATCCACCTGCAGCAGCAATCTTCAGGCTACCCACCCACACCTGTCACAGTCCCTCAGGGGGCCACCGTCACCATAGACTGCAGCACCTGGTTAGACCCTTTTAAAAAAAACATATCGAGCTATGGCAGAGGCCGTAATGTAGGGCTGAACCGATTACTTGAGTAACTCGAGTAACTCGATAACAAAAAATGGTCGGGGCAAAAACTCTGCCTCTAAGCTCCAGACTTAGCCAAAAATCAGTGAAGTGCAGCTAAATATGTTCCTTGTTCCACCGGTGCTCCTAACATTCAGCTGGTCTGTTTATGTGTGTAGCATCATGTTTTTGTCCCCACAGCATACAGAGATGAATCACCACGGTCTGAGCCAATCAGAGGCCGAGTAGGGGCGGGCCTTCGTCTCTGATTGGCTCTGACCCCGGTCTCTTCTTCACTGAATGTTTGTGAGGAAAAGTAATCAGGTGGAGTGACTTGAGCGTCAAATAAGAAGAAAACTGTCTATAGTTTTTTGTACAGAAAGTTGCTGTGCCCGTAACACCTGTCTCCCCTCACACTGTAAGATACCGGTCCTGTCTCACTGTCTCCCCTCGCACTGTAAGATACCGGTCCTGTCTCACTGTCTCCCCTCGCACTGTAAGATACCGGTCCTGTCTCACTGTCTCCCCTCGCACTGTAAGATACCGGTCCTGTCTCACTGTCTCCCCTCGCACTGTAAGATACCGGTCCTGTCTCACTGTCTCCCCTCGCACTGTAAGATACCGGTCCTGTCTCACTGTCTCCCCTCGCACTGTAAGACACCAGTCCTGTCTCACTGCCTCCCCTCGCACTGTAAGATACCAGTCCTGTCTCACTGTCTCCCCTCACACCGTAAGATACCGGTCCTGTCTCACTGTCTCCCGTCCCGTAAGATACCGGTCCTGTCTCACTGTCTCCCCTCGCACTGTAAGACACCAGTCCTGTCTCACTGCCTCCCCTCGCACTGTAAGATACCAGTCCTGTCTCACTGCCTCCCCTCGCACTGTAAGATACCGGTCGTGTCTCACTGTCTCCCCTCGCACTGTAAGATACTGGTCCTGTCTCACTGCCTCCCCTCGCACTGTAAGATACCAGTCCTGTCTCACTGTCTCCCCTCGCACTGTAAGATACTGGTCCTGTCTCACCATCTCCCCTCGCACTGTAAGATACTGGTCCTGTCCCACCGTCTCCCCTCGCACTGTAAGACACCAGTCCTGTCTCACTGCCTCCCCTCGCACCGTAAGATACCGGTCCTGTCTCACTGCCTCCCCTCACACTGTAAGATACCGGTCCTTTCTCACTGTCTCCCCTCGTACTGTAAGATACCGGTCCTGTCTCACTGTCTCCCCTCGCACTGTAAGATACCGGTCCTGTCTAACTGTCTCCCCTCGCACTGTAAGATACCGGTCCTGTCTCACTGTCTCCCCTCGCACTGTAAGATACCGGTCCTGTCTCACTGTCTCCCCTCGCACTGTAAGATACCGGTCCTGTCTCACTGTCTCCCCTCGCACTGTAAGATACCGGTCCTGTCTCACTGTCTCCCCTCGCACTGTAAGACACCAGTCCTGTCTCACTGCCTCCCCTCGCACTGTAAGATACCAGTCCTGTCTCACTGTCTCCCCTCACACCGTAAGATACCGGTCCTGTCTCACTGTCTCCCGTCCCGTAAGATACCGGTCCTGTCTCACTGTCTCCCCTTGCACTGTAAGACACCAGTCCTGTCTCACTGCCTCCCCTCGCACTGTAAGATACCAGTCCTGTCTCACTGCCTCCCCTCGCACTGTAAGATACCGGTCCTGTCTCACTGTCTCCCCTCGCACTGTAAGATACTGGTCCTGTCTCACCATCTCCCCTCGCACTGTAAGACACCAGTCCTGTCTCACTGCCTCCCCTCGCACTGTAAGACACCAGTCCTGTCTCACTGCCTCCCCTCGCACTGTAAGATACCAGTCCTGTCTCACTGTCTCCCCTCACACCGTAAGATACCGGTCCTGTCTCACTGTCTCCCGTCCCGTAAGATACCGGTCCTGTCTCACTGTCTCCCCTCGCACTGTAAGACACCAGTCCTGTCTCACTGCCTCCCCTCGCACTGTAAGATACCAGTCCTGTCTCACTGCCTCCCCTCGCACTGTAAGACACCGGTCCTGTCTCACTGTCTCCCCTCGCACTGTAAGACACCAGTCCTGTCTCACTGCCTCCCCTCGCACTGTAAGATACCAGTCCTGTCTCACTGCCTCCCCTCGCACTGTAAGATACTGGTCCTGTCTCACTGTCTCCCCTAGCACTGTAAGATACTGGTCCTGTCTCACCATCTCCCCTCGCACTGTAAGATACCGGTCCTGTCTCACTGCCTCCCCTCGCACTGTAAGATACCAGTCCTGTCTCACTGTCTCCCCTCGCACTGTAAGATACTGGTCCTGTCTCACCATCTCCCCTCGCACTGTAAGATACTGGTCCTGTCTCACTGCCTCCCCTCGCACCGTAAGATACCGGTCCTGTCTCACTGTCTTCCGTCCCGTAAGATACCGGTCCTGTCTCACTGTCTCCCCTCGCACTGTAAGACACCAGTCCTGTCTCACTGCCTCCCCTCGCACTGTAAGATACCAGTCCTGTCTCACTGCCTCCCCTCGCACTGTAAGATACCGGTCCTGTCTCACTGTCTCCCCTCGCACTGTAAGATACTGGTCCTGTCTCACCATCTCCCCTCGCACTGTAAGATACCGGTCCTGTCTCACTGCCTCCCCTCGCACTGTAAGATACCAGTCCTGTCTCACTGCCTCCCCTCGCACTGTAAGATACCGGTCCTGTCTCACTGTCTCCCCTCGCACTGTAAGATACTGGTCCTGTCTCACTGTCTCCCCTCGCACTGTAAGATACCGGTCCTGTCTCACTGCCTCCCCTCGCACTGTAAGATACCAGTCCTGTCTCACTGTCTCCCCTCGCACTGTAAGATACTGGTCCTGTCTCACCATCTCCCCTCGCACTGTAAGATACTGGTCCTGTCTCACCGTCTCCCCTCGCACTGTAAGACACCAGTCCTGTCTCACTGCCTCCCCTCGCACCGTAAGATACCGGTCCTGTCTCACTGCCTCCCCTCACACTGTAAGATACCGGTCCTTTCTCACTGTCTCCCCTCGTACTGTAAGATACCGGTCCTGTCTCACTGTCTCCCCTCGCACTGTAAGATACCGGTCCTGTCTAACTGTCTCCCCTCGCACTGTAAGATACCGGTCCTGTCTCACTGTCTCCCCTCGCACTGTAAGATACCGGTCCTGTCTCACTGTCTCCCCTCGCACTGTAAGATACCGGTCCTGTCTCACTGTCTCCCCTCGCACTGTAAGACACCAGTCCTGTCTCACTGCCTCCCCTCGCACTGTAAGATACCAGTCCTGTCTCACTGTCTCCCCTCACACCGTAAGATACCGGTCCTGTCTCACTGTCTCCCGTCCCGTAAGATACCGGTCCTGTCTCACTGTCTCCCCTCGCACTGTAAGACACCAGTCCTGTCTCACTGCCTCCCCTCGCACTGTAAGATACCAGTCCTGTCTCACTGCCTCCCCTCGCACTGTAAGATACCGGTCCTGTCTCACTGTCTCCCCTCGCACTGTAAGATACTGGTCCTGTCTCACCATCTCCCCTCGCACTGTAAGACACCAGTCCTGTCTCACTGCCTCCCCTCGCACTGTAAGACACCAGTCCTGTCTCACTGCCTCCCCTCGCACTGTAAGATACCAGTCCTGTCTCACTGTCTCCCCTCACACCGTAAGATACCGGTCCTGTCTCACTGTCTCCCCTCGCACTGTAAGACACCAGTCCTGTCTCACTGCCTCCCCTCGCACTGTAAGATACCAGTCCTGTCTCACTGCCTCCCCTCGCACTGTAAGATACCGGTCCTGTCTCACTGTCTCCCCTCGCCCTGTAAGACACCAGTCCTGTCTCACTGCCTCCCCTCGCACTGTAAGATACCAGTCCTGTCTCACTGCCTCCCCTCGCACTGTAAGATACTGGTCCTGTCTCACTGTCTCCCCTAGCACTGTAAGATACTGGTCCTGTCTCACCATCTCCCCTCGCACTGTAAGATACCGGTCCTGTCTCACTGCCTCCCCTCGCACTGTAAGATACCAGTCCTGTCTCACTGTCTCCCCTCGCACTGTAAGATACTGGTCCTGTCTCACCATCTCCCCTCGCACTGTAAGATACTGGTCCTGTCTCACTGCCTCCCCTCGCACCGTAAGATACCGGTCCTGTCTCACTGTCTCCCGTACCGTAAGATACCGGTCCTGTCTCACTGTCTCCCCTCGCACTGTAAGACACCAGTCCTGTCTCACTGCCTCCCCTCGCACTGTAAGATACCGGTCCTGTCTCACTGTCTCCCCTCGCACTGTAAGATACCGGTCCTGTCTAACTGTCTCCCCTCGCACTGTAAGATACCGGTCCTGTCTCACTGCCTCCCCTCGCACTGTAAGATACCAGTCCTGTCTCACTGCCTCCCCTCGCACTGTAAGATACCGGTCCTGTCTCACTGTCTCCCCTCGCCCTGTAAGACACCAGTCCTGTCTCACTGCCTCCCCTCGCACTGTAAGATACCAGTCCTGTCTCACTGCCTCCCCTCGCACTGTAAGATACTGGTCCTGTCTCACTGTCTCCCCTAGCACTGTAAGATACTGGTCCTGTCTCACCATCTCCCCTCGCACTGTAAGATACCGGTCCTGTCTCACTGCCTCCCCTCGCACTGTAAGATACCAGTCCTGTCTCACTGTCTCCCCTCGCACTGTAAGATACTGGTCCTGTCTCACCATCTCCCCTCGCACTGTAAGATACTGGTCCTGTCTCACTGCCTCCCCTCGCACCGTAAGATACCGGTCCTGTCTCACTGTCTCCCGTCCCGTAAGATACCGGTCCTGTCTCACTGTCTCCCCTCGCACTGTAAGACACCAGTCCTGTCTCACTGCCTCCCCTCGCACTGTAAGATACCGGTCCTGTCTCACTGTCTCCCCTCGCACTGTAAGATACTGGTCCTGTCTCACTGTCTCCCCTCGCACTGTAAGATACCGGTCCTGTCTCACTGCCTCCCCTCGCACTGTAAGATACCAGTCCTGTCTCACTGTCTCCCCTCGCACTGTAAGATACTGGTCCTGTCTCACCATCTCCCCTCGCACTGTAAGATACTGGTCCTGTCTCACCGTCTCCCCTCGCACTGTAAGACACCAGTCCTGTCTCACTGCCTCCCCTCGCACCGTAAGATACCGGTCCTGTCTCACTGCCTCCCCTCACACTGTAAGATACCGGCCCTTTCTCACTGTCTCCCCTCGTACTGTAAGATACCGGTCCTGTCTCACTGTCTCCCCTCGCACTGTAAGATACCGGTCCTGTCTAACTGTCTCCCCTCGCACTGTAAGATACCGGTCCTGTCTCACTGTCTCCCCTCGCACTGTAAGATACCGGTCCTGTCTCACTGTCTCCCCTCGCACTGTAAGATACCGGTCCTGTCTCACTGTCTCCCCTCGCACTGTAAGACACCAGTCCTGTCTCACTGCCTCCCCTCGCACTGTAAGATACCAGTCCTGTCTCACTGTCTCCCCTCACACCGTAAGATACCGGTCCTGTCTCACTGTCTCCCGTCCCGTAAGATACCGGTCCTGTCTCACTGTCTCCCCTCGCACTGTAAGACACCAGTCCTGTCTCACTGCCTCCCCTCGCACTGTAAGATACCAGTCCTGTCTCACTGCCTCCCCTCGCACTGTAAGATACCGGTCCTGTCTCACTGTCTCCCCTCGCACTGTAAGATACTGGTCCTGTCTCACCATCTCCCCTCGCACTGTAAGACACCAGTCCTGTCTCACTGCCTCCCCTCGCACTGTAAGACACCAGTCCTGTCTCACTGCCTCCCCTCGCACTGTAAGATACCAGTCCTGTCTCACTGTCTCCCCTCACACCGTAAGATACCGGTCCTGTCTCACTGTCTCCCGTCCCGTAAGATACCGGTCCTGTCTCACTGTCTCCCCTCGCACTGTAAGACACCAGTCCTGTCTCACTGCCTCCCCTCGCACTGTAAGATACCAGTCCTGTCTCACTGCCTCCCCTCGCACTGTAAGATACCGGTCCTGTCTCACTGTCTCCCCTCGCCCTGTAAGACACCAGTCCTGTCTCACTGCCTCCCCTCGCACTGTAAGATACCAGTCCTGTCTCACTGCCTCCCCTCGCACTGTAAGATACTGGTCCTGTCTCACTGTCTCCCCTAGCACTGTAAGATACTGGTCCTGTCTCACCATCTCCCCTCGCACTGTAAGATACCGGTCCTGTCTCACTGCCTCCCCTCGCACTGTAAGATACCAGTCCTGTCTCACTGTCTCCCCTCGCACTGTAAGATACTGGTCCTGTCTCACCATCTCCCCTCGCACTGTAAGATACTGGTCCTGTCTCACTGCCTCCCCTCGCACCGTAAGATACCGGTCCTGTCTCACTGTCTCCCGTCCCGTAAGATACCGGTCCTGTCTCACTGTCTCCCCTCGCACTGTAAGACACCAGTCCTGTCTCACTGCCTCCCCTCGCACTGTAAGATACCAGTCCTGTCTCACTGCCTCCCCTCGCACTGTAAGATACCGGTCCTGTCTCACTGTCTCCCCTCGCACTGTAAGATACTGGTCCTGTCTCACCATCTCCCCTCGCACTGTAAGATACCGGTCCTGTCTCACTGCCTCCCCTCGCACTGTAAGATACCAGTCCTGTCTCACTGTCTCCCCTCGCACTGTAAGATACTGGTCCTGTCTCACTATCTCCCCTCGCACTGTAAGATACTGGTCCTGTCTCACCGTCTCCCCTCGCACTGTAAGACACCAGTCCTGTCTCACTGCCTCCCCTCGCACCGTAAGATACCGGTCCTGTCTCACTGCCTCCCCTCACACTGTAAGATACCGGTCCTTTCTCACTGTCTCCCCTCGTACTGTAAGATACCGGTCCTGTCTCACTGTCTCCCCTCGCACTGTAAGATACCGGTCCTGTCTAACTGTCTCCCCTCGCACTGTAAGATACCGGTCCTGTCTCACTGTCTCCCCTCGCACTGTAAGATACCGGTCCTGTCTCACTGTCTCCCCTCGCACTGTAAGATACCGGTCCTGTCTCACTGTCTCCCCTCGCACTGTAAGACACCAGTCCTGTCTCACTGCCTCCCCTCGCACTGTAAGATACCAGTCCTGTCTCACTGTCTCCCCTCACACCGTAAGATACCGGTCCTGTCTCACTGTCTCCCGTCCCGTAAGATACCGGTCCTGTCTCACTGTCTCCCCTCGCACTGTAAGACACCAGTCCTGTCTCACTGCCTCCCCTCGCACTGTAAGATACCAGTCCTGTCTCACTGCCTCCCCTCGCACTGTAAGATACCGGTCCTGTCTCACTGTCTCCCCTCGCACTGTAAGATACTGGTCCTGTCTCACCATCTCCCCTCGCACTGTAAGACACCAGTCCTGTCTCACTGCCTCCCCTCGCACTGTAAGACACCAGTCCTGTCTCACTGCCTCCCCTCGCATTGTAAGATACCAGTCCTGTCTCACTGTCTCCCCTCACACTGTAAGATACCGGTCCTGTCTCACTGTCTCCCCTCGCACTGTAAGATACCGGTCCTGTCTCACTGTCTCCCCTCGTACTGTAAGATAACGGTCCTGTCTCACTGTCTCCCCTCGCACTGTAAGATACCGGTCCTGTCTCACTGCCTCCCCTCGCACTGTAAGATACCAGTCCTGTCTCACTGTCTCCCCTCGCACTGTAAGATACTGGTCCTGTCTCACCATCTCCCCTCGCACTGTAAGATACTGGTCCTGTCTCACTGCCTCCCCTCGCACCGTAAGATACCGGTCCTGTCTCACTGTCTCCCGTCCCGTAAGATACCGGTCCTGTCTCACTGTCTCCCCTCGCACTGTAAGACACCAGTCCTGTCTCACTGCCTCCCCTCGCACTGTAAGATACCGGTCCTGTCTCACTGTCTCCCCTCGCACTGTAAGATACTGGTCCTGTCTCACTGTCTCCCCTCGCACTGTAAGATACCGGTCCTGTCTCACTGTCTCCCCTCGCACTGTAAGATACTGGTCCTGTCTCACCATCTCCCCTCGCACTGTAAGACACCAGTCCTGTCTCACTGCCTCCCCTCGCACTGTAAGATACCAGTCCTGTCTCACTGTCTCCCCTCACACCGTAAGATACCGGTCCTGTCTCACTGTCTCCCGTCCCGTAAGATACCGGTCCTGTCTCACTGTCTCCCCTCGCACTGTAAGACACCAGTCCTGTCTCACTGCCTCCCCTCGCACTGTAAGATACCAGTCCTGTCTCACTGCCTCCCCTCGCACTGTAAGATACCGGTCCTGTCTCACTGTCTCCCCTCGCACTGTAAGATACTGGTCCTGTCTCACCATCTCCCCTCGCACTGTAAGACACCAGTCCTGTCTCACTGCCTCCCCTCGCACTGTAAGACACCAGTCCTGTCTCACTGCCTCCCCTCGCACTGTAAGATACCAGTCCTGTCTCACTGTCTCCCCTCACACCGTAAGATACCGGTCCTGTCTCACTGTCTCCCGTCCCGTAAGATACCGGTCCTGTCTCACTGTCTCCCCTCGCACTGTAAGACACCAGTCCTGTCTCACTGCCTCCCCTCGCACTGTAAGATACCAGTCCTGTCTCACTGCCTCCCCTCGCACTGTAAGATACCGGTCCTGTCTCACTGTCTCCCCTCGCCCTGTAAGACACCAGTCCTGTCTCACTGCCTCCCCTCGCACTGTAAGATACCAGTCCTGTCTCACTGCCTCCCCTCGCACTGTAAGATACTGGTCCTGTCTCACTGTCTCCCCTAGCACTGTAAGATACTGGTCCTGTCTCACCATCTCCCCTCGCACTGTAAGATACCGGTCCTGTCTCACTGCCTCCCCTCGCACTGTAAGATACCAGTCCTGTCTCACTGTCTCCCCTCGCACTGTAAGATACTGGTCCTGTCTCACCATCTCCCCTCGCACTGTAAGATACTGGTCCTGTCTCACTGCCTCCCCTCGCACCGTAAGATACCGGTCCTGTCTCACTGTCTCCCGTCCCGTAAGATACCGGTCCTGTCTCACTGTCTCCCCTCGCACTGTAAGACACCAGTCCTGTCTCACTGCCTCCCCTCGCACTGTAAGATACCAGTCCTGTCTCACTGCCTCCCCTCGCACTGTAAGATACCGGTCCTGTCTCACTGTCTCCCCTCGCACTGTAAGATACTGGTCCTGTCTCACCATCTCCCCTCGCACTGTAAGATACCGGTCCTGTCTCACTGCCTCCCCTCGCACTGTAAGATACCAGTCCTGTCTCACTGTCTCCCCTCGCACTGTAAGATACTGGTCCTGTCTCACTATCTCCCCTCGCACTGTAAGATACTGGTCCTGTCTCACCGTCTCCCCTCGCACTGTAAGACACCAGTCCTGTCTCACTGCCTCCCCTCGCACCGTAAGATACCGGTCCTGTCTCACTGCCTCCCCTCACACTGTAAGATACCGGTCCTTTCTCACTGTCTCCCCTCGTACTGTAAGATACCGGTCCTGTCTCACTGTCTCCCCTCGCACTGTAAGATACCGGTCCTGTCTAACTGTCTCCCCTCGCACTGTAAGATACCGGTCCTGTCTCACTGTCTCCCCTCGCACTGTAAGATACCGGTCCTGTCTCACTGTCTCCCCTCGCACTGTAAGATACCGGTCCTGTCTCACTGTCTCCCCTCGCACTGTAAGACACCAGTCCTGTCTCACTGCCTCCCCTCGCACTGTAAGATACCAGTCCTGTCTCACTGTCTCCCCTCACACCGTAAGATACCGGTCCTGTCTCACTGTCTCCCGTCCCGTAAGATACCGGTCCTGTCTCACTGTCTCCCCTCGCACTGTAAGACACCAGTCCTGTCTCACTGCCTCCCCTCGCACTGTAAGATACCAGTCCTGTCTCACTGCCTCCCCTCGCACTGTAAGATACCGGTCCTGTCTCACTGTCTCCCCTCGCACTGTAAGATACTGGTCCTGTCTCACCATCTCCCCTCGCACTGTAAGACACCAGTCCTGTCTCACTGCCTCCCCTCGCACTGTAAGACACCAGTCCTGTCTCACTGCCTCCCCTCGCATTGTAAGATACCAGTCCTGTCTCACTGTCTCCCCTCACACTGTAAGATACCGGTCCTGTCTCACTGTCTCCCCTCGCACTGTAAGATACCGGTCCTGTCTCACTGTCTCCCCTCGCACTGTAAGATAACGGTCCTGTCTCACTGTCTCCCCTCGCACTGTAAGATACCGGTCCTGTCTCACTGCCTCCCCTCGCACTGTAAGATACCAGTCCTGTCTCACTGTCTCCCCTCGCACTGTAAGATACTGGTCCTGTCTCACCATCTCCCCTCGCACTGTAAGATACTGGTCCTGTCTCACTGCCTCCCCTCGCACCGTAAGATACCGGTCCTGTCTCACTGTCTCCCGTCCCGTAAGATACCGGTCCTGTCTCACTGTCTCCCCTCGCACTGTAAGACACCAGTCCTGTCTCACTGCCTCCCCTCGCACTGTAAGATACCGGTCCTGTCTCACTGTCTCCCCTCGCACTGTAAGATACTGGTCCTGTCTCACTGTCTCCCCTCGCACTGTAAGATACCGGTCCTGTCTCACTGCCTCCCCTCGCACTGTAAGATACCAGTCCTGTCTCACTGTCTCCCCTCGCACTGTAAGATACTGGTCCTGTCTCACCATCTCCCCTCGCACTGTAAGATACTGGTCCTGTCTCACCGTCTCCCCTCGCACTGTAAGACACCAGTCCTGTCTCACTGCCTCCCCTCGCACCGTAAGATACCGGTCCTGTCTCACTGCCTCCCCTCACACTGTAAGATACCGGTCCTTTCTCACTGTCTCCCCTCGTACTGTAAGATACCGGTCCTGTCTCACTGTCTCCCCTCGCACTGTAAGATACCGGTCCTGTCTAACTGTCTCCCCTCGCACTGTAAGATACCGGTCCTGTCTCACTGTCTCCCCTCGCACTGTAAGATACCGGTCCTGTCTCACTGTCTCCCCTCGCACTGTAAGATACCGGTCCTGTCTCACTGTCTCCCCTCGCACTGTAAGACACCAGTCCTGTCTCACTGCCTCCCCTCGCACTGTAAGATACCAGTCCTGTCTCACTGTCTCCCCTCACACCGTAAGATACCGGTCCTGTCTCACTGTCTCCCGTCCCGTAAGATACCGGTCCTGTCTCACTGTCTCCCCTCGCACTGTAAGACACCAGTCCTGTCTCACTGCCTCCCCTCGCACTGTAAGATACCAGTCCTGTCTCACTGCCTCCCCTCGCACTGTAAGATACCGGTCCTGTCTCACTGTCTCCCCTCGCACTGTAAGATACTGGTCCTGTCTCACCATCTCCCCTCGCACTGTAAGACACCAGTCCTGTCTCACTGCCTCCCCTCGCACTGTAAGACACCAGTCCTGTCTCACTGCCTCCCCTCGCACTGTAAGATACCAGTCCTGTCTCACTGTCTCCCCTCACACCGTAAGATACCGGTCCTGTCTCACTGTCTCCCGTCCCGTAAGATACCGGTCCTGTCTCACTGTCTCCCCTCGCACTGTAAGACACCAGTCCTGTCTCACTGCCTCCCCTCGCACTGTAAGATACCAGTCCTGTCTCACTGCCTCCCCTCGCACTGTAAGATACCGGTCCTGTCTCACTGTCTCCCCTCGCCCTGTAAGACACCAGTCCTGTCTCACTGCCTCCCCTCGCACTGTAAGATACCAGTCCTGTCTCACTGCCTCCCCTCGCACTGTAAGATACTGGTCCTGTCTCACTGTCTCCCCTAGCACTGTAAGATACTGGTCCTGTCTCACCATCTCCCCTCGCACTGTAAGATACCGGTCCTGTCTCACTGCCTCCCCTCGCACTGTAAGATACCAGTCCTGTCTCACTGTCTCCCCTCGCACTGTAAGATACTGGTCCTGTCTCACCATCTCCCCTCGCACTGTAAGATACTGGTCCTGTCTCACTGCCTCCCCTCGCACCGTAAGATACCGGTCCTGTCTCACTGTCTCCCGTCCCGTAAGATACCGGTCCTGTCTCACTGTCTCCCCTCGCACTGTAAGACACCAGTCCTGTCTCACTGCCTCCCCTCGCACTGTAAGATACCAGTCCTGTCTCACTGCCTCCCCTCGCACTGTAAGATACCGGTCCTGTCTCACTGTCTCCCCTCGCACTGTAAGATACTGGTCCTGTCTCACCATCTCCCCTCGCACTGTAAGATACCGGTCCTGTCTCACTGCCTCCCCTCGCACTGTAAGATACCAGTCCTGTCTCACTGTCTCCCCTCGCACTGTAAGATACTGGTCCTGTCTCACTATCTCCCCTCGCACTGTAAGATACTGGTCCTGTCTCACCGTCTCCCCTCGCACTGTAAGACACCAGTCCTGTCTCACTGCCTCCCCTCGCACCGTAAGATACCGGTCCTGTCTCACTGCCTCCCCTCACACTGTAAGATACCGGTCCTTTCTCACTGTCTCCCCTCGTACTGTAAGATACCGGTCCTGTCTCACTGTCTCCCCTCGCACTGTAAGATACCGGTCCTGTCTAACTGTCTCCCCTCGCACTGTAAGATACCGGTCCTGTCTCACTGTCTCCCCTCGCACTGTAAGATACCGGTCCTGTCTCACTGTCTCCCCTCGCACTGTAAGATACCGGTCCTGTCTCACTGTCTCCCCTCGCACTGTAAGACACCAGTCCTGTCTCACTGCCTCCCCTCGCACTGTAAGATACCAGTCCTGTCTCACTGTCTCCCCTCACACCGTAAGATACCGGTCCTGTCTCACTGTCTCCCGTCCCGTAAGATACCGGTCCTGTCTCACTGTCTCCCCTCGCACTGTAAGACACCAGTCCTGTCTCACTGCCTCCCCTCGCACTGTAAGATACCAGTCCTGTCTCACTGCCTCCCCTCGCACTGTAAGATACCGGTCCTGTCTCACTGTCTCCCCTCGCACTGTAAGATACTGGTCCTGTCTCACCATCTCCCCTCGCACTGTAAGACACCAGTCCTGTCTCACTGCCTCCCCTCGCACTGTAAGACACCAGTCCTGTCTCACTGCCTCCCCTCGCATTGTAAGATACCAGTCCTGTCTCACTGTCTCCCCTCACACTGTAAGATACCGGTCCTGTCTCACTGTCTCCCCTCGCACTGTAAGATAACGGTCCTGTCTCACTGTCTCCCCTCGCACTGTAAGATACCGGTCCTGTCTCACTGTCTCCCCTCGCACTGTAAGACACCAATCCTGTCTCACTGCCTCCCCTCGCACTGTAAGATACCAGTCCTGTCTCACTGTCTCCCCTCACACCGTAAGATACCGGTCCTGTCTCATCGTCTCCCGTCCCGTAAGATACCGGTCCTGTCTCACTGTCTCCCCTCGCACTGTAAGACACCAGTCCTGTCTCACTGCCTCCCCTCGCACTGTAAGATACCAGTCCTGTCTCACTGCCTCCCCTCGCACTGTAAGATACCGGTCCTGTCTCACTGTCTCCCCTCGCACTGTAAGATACTGGTCCTGTCTCACCATCTCCCCTCGCACTGTAAGATACCGGTCCTGTCTCACTGCCTCCCCTCGCACTGTAAGATACCAGTCCTGTCTCACTGCCTCCCCTCGCACCGTAAGATACCGGTCCTGTCTCACTGCCTCCCCTCACACTGTAAGATACCGGTCCTTTCTCACTGTCTCCCCTCGTACTGTAAGATACCGGTCCTGTCTCACTGTCTCCCCTCGCACTGTAAGAAACCGGTCCTGCTAACTGTCTCCCCTCGCACTGTAAGATACCGGTCCTGTCTCACTGTCTCCCCTCGCACTGTAAGATACCGGTCCTGTCTCACTGTCTCCCCTCGCACTGTAAGATACCGGTCCTGTCTCACTGTCTCCCCTCGCACTGTAAGACACCAGTCCTGTCTCACTGCCTCCCCTCGCACTGTAAGATACCAGTCCTGTCTCACTGTCTCCCCTCACACCGTAAGATACCGGTCCTGTCTCACTGTCTCCCGTCCCGTAAGATACCGGTCCTGTCTCACTGTCTCCCCTCGCACTGTAAGACACCAGTCCTGTCTCACTGCCTCCCCTCGCACTGTAAGATACCAGTCCTGTCTCACTGCCTCCCCTCGCACTGTAAGATACCGGTCCTGTCTCACTGTCTCCCCTCGCACTGTAAGATACTGGTCCTGTCTCACCATCTCCCCTCGCACTGTAAGACACCAGTCCTGTC
Source organism: Eutrigla gurnardus (assembly GCF_963514095.1). NCBI lineage: Eukaryota > Metazoa > Chordata > Actinopteri > Perciformes > Triglidae > Eutrigla > Eutrigla gurnardus. The sequence continues at coordinate 21,728,671 of NC_139929.1, read as the reverse complement.
TCACTGCCTCCCCTCGCACTGTAAGACACCAGTCCTGTCTCACTGCCTCCCCTCGCACTGTAAGATACCAGTCCTGTCTCACTGTCTCCCCTCACACCGTAAGATACCGGTCCTGTCTCACTGTCTCCCGTCCCGTAAGATACCGGTCCTGTCTCACTGTCTCCCCTCGCACTGTAAGATACTGGTCCTGTCTCACCATCTCCCCTCGCACTGTAAGACACCAGTCCTGTCTCACTGCCTCCCCTCGCACTGTAAGACACCAGTCCTGTCTCACTGCCTCCCCTCGCACCGTAAGATACCGGTCCTGTCTCACTGCCTCCCCTCGCACCGTAAGATACCGGTCCTGTCTCACTGTCTCCCCTCGCACTGTAAGATACTGGTCCTGTCTCACCATCTCCCCTCGCACTGTAAGATACCGGTCCTGTCTCACTGTCTCCCCTCGCACTGTAAGACACCAGTCCTGTCTCACTGTCTCCCCTCGCACTGTAAGATACCAGTCCTGTCTCACTGTCTCCCCTCACACCGTAAGATACCGGTCCTGTCTCACTGTCTCCCGTCCCGTAAGTTACCGGTCCTGTCTCACTGTCTCCCCTCGCACTGTAAGACACCAGTCCTGTCTCACTGCCTCCCCTCGCACTGTAAGATACCAGTCCTGTCTCACTGCCTCCCCTCGCACTGTAAGATACCGGTCCTGTCTCACTGTCTCCCCTCGCACTGTAAGATACTGGTCCTGTCTCACCATCTCCCCTCGCACTGTAAGATACCGGTCCTGTCTCACTGCCTCCACTCGCACTGTAAGATACCAGTCCTGTCTCACTGTCTCCCCTCGCACTGTAAGATACTGGTCCTGTCTCACCATCTCCCCTCGCACTGTAAGATACCGGTCCTGTCTCACCGTCTCCCCTCGCACTGTAAGACACCAGTCCTGTCTCACTGCCTCCCCTCGCACCGTAAGATACCGGTCCTGTCTCACTGCCTCCCCTCACACTGTAAGATACCGGTCCTTTCTCACTGTCTCCCCTCGTACTGTAAGATACCGGTCCTGTCTCACTGTCTCCCCTCGCACTGTAAGATACCGGTCCTGTCTAACTGTCTCCCCTCGCACTGTAAGATACCGGTCCTGTCTCACTGTCTCCCCTCGCACTGTAAGATACCGGTCCTGTCTCACTGTCTCCCCTCGCACTGTAAGACACCGGTCCTGTCTCACTGTCTCCCCTCGCACTGTAAGACACCAGTCCTGTCTCACTGCCTCCCCTCGCACTGTAAGATACCAGTCCTGTCTCACTGTCTCCCCTCACACCGTAAGATACCGGTCCTGTCTCACTGTCTCCCGTCCCGTAAGATACCGGTCCTGTCTCACTGTCTCCCCTCGCACTGTAAGACACCAGTCCTGTCTCACTGCCTCCCCTCGCACTGTAAGATACCAGTCCTGTCTCACTGCCTCCCCTCGCACTGTAAGATACCGGTCCTGTCTCACTGTCTCCCCTCGCACTGTAAGATACTGGTCCTGTCTCACCATCTGCCCTCGCACTGTAAGACACCAGTCCTGTCTCACTGCCTCCCCTCGCACTGTAAGACACCAGTCCTGTCTCACTGCCTCCCCTCGCACTGTAAGATACCAGTCCTGTCTCACTGTCTCCCCTCACACCGTAAGATACCGGTCCTGTCTCACTGTCTCCCCTCGCACTGTAAGACACCAGTCCTGTCTCACTGTCTCCCCTCGCACTGTAAGATACCGGTCCTGTCTCACTGTCTCCCCTCGCACTGTAAGATACCGGTCCTGTCTCACTGTCTCCCCTCGCACTGTAAGATACCGGTCCTGTCTCACTGTCTCCCCTCGCACTGTAAGATAACGGTCCTGTCTCACTGTCTCCCCTCGCACTGTAAGATACCGGTCCTGTCTCACTGTCTCCCCTCGCACTGTAAGACACCAATCCTGTCTCACTGCCTCCCCTCGCACTGTAAGATACCAGTCCTGTCTCACTGTCTCCCCTCACACCGTAAGATACCGGTCCTGTCTCACTGTCTCCCGTCCCGTAAGATACCGGTCCTGTCTCACTGTCTCCCCTCGCACTGTAAGACACCAGTCCTGTCTCACTGCCTCCCCTCGCACTGTAAGATACCAGTCCTGTCTCACTGCCTCCCCTCGCACTGTAAGATACCGGTCCTGTCTCACTGTCTCCCCTCGCACTGTAAGATACTGGTCCTGTCTCACCATCTCCCCTCGCACTGTAAGATACCGGTCCTGTCTCACTGCCTCCCCTCGCACTGTAAGATACCAGTCCTGTCTCACTGTCTCCCCTCGCACTGTAAGATACTGGTCCTGTCTCACCATCTCCCCTCGCACTGTAAGATACCGGTCCTGTCTCACCGTCTCCCCTCGCACTGTAAGACACCAGTCCTGTCTCACTGCCTCCCCTCGCACCGTAAGATACCGGTCCTGTCTCACTGCCTCCCCTCACACTGTAAGATACCGGTCCTTTCTCACTGTCTCCCCTCGTACTGTAAGATACCGGTCCTGTCTCACTGTCTCCCCTCGCACTGTAAGATACCGGTCCTGTCTCACTGTCTCCCCTCGCACTGTAAGACACCGGTCCTGTCTCACTGTCTCCCCTCGCACTGTAAGACACCAGTCCTGTCTCACTGCCTCCCCTCGCACTGTAAGATACCAGTCCTGTCTCACTGTCTCCCCTCACACCGTAAGATACCGGTCCTGTCTCACTGTCTCCCGTCCCGTAAGATACCGGTCCTGTCTCACTGTCTCCCCTCGCACTGTAAGACACCAGTCCTGTCTCACTGCCTCCCCTCGCACTGTAAGATACCAGTCCTGTCTCACTGCCTCCCCTCGCACTGTAAGATACCGGTCCTGTCTCACTGTCTCCCCTCGCACTGTAAGATACTGGTCCTGTCTCACCATCTCCCCTCGCACTGTAAGACACCAGTCCTGTCTCACTGCCTCCCCTCGCACTGTAAGACACCAGTCCTGTCTCACTGCCTCCCCTCGCACTGTAAGATACCAGTCCTGTTTCACTGTCTCCCCTCACATCGTAAGATACCGGTCCTGTCTCACTGTCTCCCCTTGCACTGTAAGACACCAGTCCTGTCTCACTGCCTCCCCTCGCACTGTAAGATACCAGTCCTGTCTCACTGCCTCCCCTCGCACCGTAAGATACCGGTCCTGTCTCACTGCCTCCCCTCGCACCGTAAGATACCGGTCCTGTCTCACTGTCTCCCCTCGCACTGTAAGATACTGGTCCTATCTCACCATCTCCCCTCGCACTGTAAGATACCGGTCCTGTCTCACTGTCTCCCCTCGCACTGTAAGACACCAGTCCTGTCTCACTGCCTCCCCTCGCACCGTAAGACACCAGTCCTGTCTCACTGTCTCCCCTCGCACCGTAAGATACCGGTCCTGTCTCACTGTCTCCCCTCACGCTGTAAGATACCGGTCCTGTCTCACTGTCTCCCCTCGCACCGTAAGATACCGGTCCTGTCTCACTGTCTCCCCTCGCACCGTAAGATACCGGTCCTGTCTCACTGTCTCCCCTTGCACTGTAAGACACCCGTCCTGTCTCACTGCCTCCCCTCGCACCGTAAGATACCGGTCCTGTCTCACTGTCTCCCCTCACGCTGTAAGATACCGGTCCTGTCTCACTGTCTCCCCTCGCACCGTAAGATACCGGTCCTGTCTCACTGTCTCCCCTCGCACCGTAAGATACCGGTCCTGTCTCACTGTCTCCCCTCGCACTGTAAGACACCCGTCCTGTCTCACTGTCTCCCTTCGCGCTGTAAGATACCGGTCCTGTCTCACTGTCTCCCCTCGCACCGTAAGATACCGGTCCTGTCTCACTGTCTCCCCTCGCACTGTAAGATACCGGTCCTGTCTAACTGTCTCCCCTCGCACTGTAAGATACCGGTCCTGTCTCACCGTCTCCCCTCGCACTGTAAGACACCAGTCCTGTCTCACTGCCTCCCCTCGCACCGTAAGATACCGGTCCTGTCTCACTGCCTCCCCTCACACTGTAAGATACCGGTCCTTTCTCACTGTCTCCCCTCGTACTGTAAGATACCGGTCCTGTCTCACTGTCTCCCCTCGCACTGTAAGATACCGGTCCTGTCTAACTGTCTCCCCTCGCACTGTAAGATACCGGTCCTGTCTCACTGTCTCCCCTCGCACTGTAAGATACCGGTCCTGTCTCACTGTCTCCCCTCGCACTGTAAGATACCGGTCCTGTCTCACTGTCTCCCCTCGCACTGTAAGACACCAGTCCTGTCTCACTGCCTCCCCTCGCACTGTAAGATACCAGTCCTGTCTCACTGTCTCCCCTCACACCGTAAGATACCGGTCCTGTCTCACTGTCTCCCGTCCCGTAAGATACCGGTCCTGTCTCACTGTCTCCCCTCGCACTGTAAGACACCAGTCCTGTCTCACTGCCTCCCCTCGCACTGTAAGATACCAGTCCTGTCTCACTGCCTCCCCTCGCACTGTAAGATACCGGTCCTGTCTCACTGTCTCCCCTCGCACTGTAAGATACTGGTCCTGTCTCACCATCTCCCCTCGCACTGTAAGACACCAGTCCTGTCTCACTGCCTCCCCTCGCACTGTAAGACACCAGTCCTGTCTCACTGCCTCCCCTCGCATTGTAAGATACCAGTCCTGTCTCACTGTCTCCCCTCACACTGTAAGATACCGGTCCTGTCTCACTGTCTCCCCTCGCACTGTAAGATACCGGTCCTGTCTCACTGTCTCCCCTCGCACTGTAAGATAACGGTCCTGTCTCACTGTCTCCCCTCGCACTGTAAGATACCGGTCCTGTCTCACTGTCTCCCCTCGCACTGTAAGACACCAATCCTGTCTCACTGCCTCCCCTCGCACTGTAAGATACCAGTCCTGTCTCACTGTCTCCCCTCACACCGTAAGATACCGGTCCTGTCTCATCGTCTCCCGTCCCGTAAGATACAGGTCCTGTCTCACTGTCTCCCCTCGCACTGTAAGACACCAGTCCTGTCTCACTGCCTCCCCTCGCACTGTAAGATACCAGTCCTGTCTCACTGCCTCCCCTCGCACTGTAAGATACCGGTCCTGTCTCACTGTCTCCCCTCGCACTGTAAGATACTGGTCCTGTCTCACCATCTCCCCTCGCACTGTAAGATACCGGTCCTGTCTCACTGCCTCCCCTCGCACTGTAAGATACCAGTCCTGTCTCACTGTCTCCCCTCGCACTGTAAGATACTGGTCCTGTCTCACCATCTCCCCTCGCACTGTAAGATACTGGTCCTGTCTCACCGTCTCCCCTTGCACTGTAAGACACCAGTCCTGTCTCACTGCCTCCCCTCGCACCGTAAGATACCGGTCCTGTCTCACTGCCTCCCCTCACACTGTAAGATACCGGTCCTTTCTCACTGTCTCCCCTCGTACTGTAAGATACCGGTCCTGTCTCACTGTCTCCCCTCGCACTGTAAGAAACCGGTCCTGCTAACTGTCTCCCCTCGCACTGTAAGATACCGGTCCTGTCTCACTGTCTCCCCTCGCACTGTAAGATACCGGTCCTGTCTCACTGTCTCCCCTCGCACTGTAAGATACCGGTCCTGTCTCACTGTCTCCCCTCGCACTGTAAGACACCAGTCCTGTCTCACTGCCTCCCCTCGCACTGTAAGATACCAGTCCTGTCTCACTGTCTCCCCTCACACCGTAAGATACCGGTCCTGTCTCACTGTCTCCCGTCCCGTAAGATACCGGTCCTGTCTCACTGTCTCCCCTCGCACTGTAAGACACCAGTCCTGTCTCACTGCCTCCCCTCGCACTGTAAGATACCAGTCCTGTCTCACTGCCTCCCCTCGCACTGTAAGATACCGGTCCTGTCTCACTGTCTCCCCTCGCACTGTAAGATACTGGTCCTGTCTCACCATCTCCCCTCGCACTGTAAGACACCAGTCCTGTCTCACTGCCTCCCCTCGCACTGTAAGACACCAGTCCTGTCTCACTGCCTCCCCTCGCACTGTAAGATACCAGTCCTGTCTCACTGTCTCCCCTCACACCGTAAGATACCGGTCCTGTCTCACTGTCTCCCGTCCCGTAAGATACCGGTCCTGTCTCACTGTCTCCCCTCGCACTGTAAGATACTGGTCCTGTCTCACCATCTCCCCTCGCACTGTAAGACACCAGTCCTGTCTCACTGCCTCCCCTCGCACTGTAAGACACCAGTCCTGTCTCACTGCCTCCCCTCGCACCGTAAGATACCGGTCCTGTCTCACTGCCTCCCCTCGCACCGTAAGATACCGGTCCTGTCTCACTGTCTCCCCTCGCACTGTAAGATACTGGTCCTGTCTCACCATCTCCCCTCGCACTGTAAGATACCGGTCCTGTCTCACTGTCTCCCCTCGCACTGTAAGACACCAGTCCTGTCTCACTGTCTCCCCTCGCACTGTAAGATACCAGTCCTGTCTCACTGTCTCCCCTCACACCGTAAGATACCGGTCCTGTCTCACTGTCTCCCGTCCCGTAAGATACCGGTCCTGTCTCACTGTCTCCCCTCGCACTGTAAGACACCAGTCCTGTCTCACTGCCTCCCCTCGCACTGTAAGATACCAGTCCTGTCTCACTGCCTCCCCTCGCACTGTAAGATACCGGTCCTGTCTCACTGTCTCCCCTCGCACTGTAAGATACTGGTCCTGTCTCACCATCTCCCCTCGCACTGTAAGATACCGGTCCTGTCTCACTGCCTCCACTCGCACTGTAAGATACCAGTCCTGTCTCACTGTCTCCCCTCGCACTGTAAGATACTGGTCCTGTCTCACCATCTCCCCTCGCACTGTAAGATACCGGTCCTGTCTCACCGTCTCCCCTCGCACTGTAAGACACCAGTCCTGTCTCACTGCCTCCCCTCGCACCGTAAGATACCGGTCCTGTCTCACTGCCTCCCCTCACACTGTAAGATACCGGTCCTTTCTCACTGTCTCCCCTCGTACTGTAAGATACCGGTCCTGTCTCACTGTCTCCCCTCGCACTGTAAGATACCGGTCCTGTCTAACTGTCTCCCCTCGCACTGTAAGATACCGGTCCTGTCTCACTGTCTCCCCTCGCACTGTAAGATACCGGTCCTGTCTCACTGTCTCCCCTCGCACTGTAAGACACCGGTCCTGTCTCACTGTCTCCCCTCGCACTGTAAGACACCAGTCCTGTCTCACTGCCTCCCCTCGCACTGTAAGATACCAGTCCTGTCTCACTGTCTCCCCTCACACCGTAAGATACCGGTCCTGTCTCACTGTCTCCCGTCCCGTAAGATACCGGTCCTGTCTCACTGTCTCCCCTCGCACTGTAAGACACCAGTCCTGTCTCACTGCCTCCCCTCGCACTGTAAGATACCAGTCCTGTCTCACTGCCTCCCCTCGCACTGTAAGATACCGGTCCTGTCTCACTGTCTCCCCTCGCACTGTAAGATACTGGTCCTGTCTCACCATCTGCCCTCGCACTGTAAGACACCAGTCCTGTCTCACTGCCTCCCCTCGCACTGTAAGACACCAGTCCTGTCTCACTGCCTCCCCTCGCACTGTAAGATACCAGTCCTGTCTCACTGTCTCCCCTCACACCGTAAGATACCGGTCCTGTCTCACTGTCTCCCCTCGCACTGTAAGACACCAGTCCTGTCTCACTGTCTCCCCTCGCACTGTAAGATACCGGTCCTGTCTCACTGTCTCCCCTCGCACTGTAAGATACCGGTCCTGTCTCACTGTCTCCCCTCGCACTGTAAGATACCGGTCCTGTCTCACTGTCTCCCCTCGCACTGTAAGATAACGGTCCTGTCTCACTGTCTCCCCTCGCACTGTAAGATACCGGTCCTGTCTCACTGTCTCCCCTCGCACTGTAAGACACCAATCCTGTCTCACTGCCTCCCCTCGCACTGTAAGATACCAGTCCTGTCTCACTGTCTCCCCTCACACCGTAAGATACCGGTCCTGTCTCACTGTCTCCCGTCCCGTAAGATACCGGTCCTGTCTCACTGTCTCCCCTCGCACTGTAAGACACCAGTCCTGTCTCACTGCCTCCCCTCGCACTGTAAGATACCAGTCCTGTCTCACTGCCTCCCCTCGCACTGTAAGATACCGGTCCTGTCTCACTGTCTCCCCTCGCACTGTAAGATACTGGTCCTGTCTCACCATCTCCCCTCGCACTGTAAGATACCGGTCCTGTCTCACTGCCTCCCCTCGCACTGTAAGATACCAGTCCTGTCTCACTGTCTCCCCTCGCACTGTAAGATACTGGTCCTGTCTCACCATCTCCCCTCGCACTGTAAGATACCGGTCCTGTCTCACCGTCTCCCCTCGCACTGTAAGACACCAGTCCTGTCTCACTGCCTCCCCTCGCACCGTAAGATACCGGTCCTGTCTCACTGCCTCCCCTCACACTGTTAGATACCGGTCCTTTCTCACTGTCTCCCCTCGTACTGTAAGATACCGGTCCTGTCTCACTGTCTCCCCTCGCACTGTAAGATACCGGTCCTGTCTCACTGTCTCCCCTCGCACTGTAAGACACCGGTCCTGTCTCACTGTCTCCCCTCGCACTGTAAGACACCAGTCCTGTCTCACTGCCTCCCCTCGCACTGTAAGATACCAGTCCTGTCTCACTGTCTCCCCTCACACCGTAAGATACCGGTCCTGTCTCACTGTCTCCCGTCCCGTAAGATACCGGTCCTGTCTCACTGTCTCCCCTCGCACTGTAAGACACCAGTCCTGTCTCACTGCCTCCCCTCGCACTGTAAGATACCAGTCCTGTCTCACTGCCTCCCCTCGCACTGTAAGATACCGGTCCTGTCTCACTGTCTCCCCTCGCACTGTAAGATACTGGTCCTGTCTCACCATCTCCCCTCGCACTGTAAGACACCAGTCCTGTCTCACTGCCTCCCCTCGCACTGTAAGACACCAGTCCTGTCTCACTGCCTCCCCTCGCACTGTAAGATACCAGTCCTGTTTCACTGTCTCCCCTCACATCGTAAGATACCGGTCCTGTCTCACTGTCTCCCCTTGCACTGTAAGACACCAGTCCTGTCTCACTGCCTCCCCTCGCACTGTAAGATACCAGTCCTGTCTCACTGCCTCCCCTCGCACCGTAAGATACCGGTCCTGTCTCACTGCCTCCCCTCGCACCGTAAGATACCGGTCCTGTCTCACTGTCTCCCCTCGCACTGTAAGATACTGGTCCTATCTCACCATCTCCCCTCGCACTGTAAGATACCGGTCCTGTCTCACTGTCTCCCCTCGCACTGTAAGACACCAGTCCTGTCTCACTGCCTCCCCTCGCACCGTAAGACACCAGTCCTGTCTCACTGTCTCCCCTCGCACCGTAAGATACCGGTCCTGTCTCACTGTCTCCCCTCACGCTGTAAGATACCGGTCCTGTCTCACTGTCTCCCCTCGCACCGTAAGATACCGGTCCTGTCTCACTGTCTCCCCTCGCACCGTAAGATACCGGTCCTGTCTCACTGTCTCCCCTTGCACTGTAAGACACCCGTCCTGTCTCACTGCCTCCCCTCGCACCGTAAGATACCGGTCCTGTCTCACTGTCTCCCCTCACGCTGTAAGATACCGGTCCTGTCTCACTGTCTCCCCTCGCACCGTAAGATACCGGTCCTGTCTCACTGTCTCCCCTCGCACCGTAAGATACCGGTCCTGTCTCACTGTCTCCCCTCGCACTGTAAGACACCCGTCCTGTCTCACTGTCTCCCTTCGCGCTGTAAGATACCGGTCCTGTCTCACTGTCTCCCCTCGCACCGTAAGATACCGGTCCTGTCTCACTGTCTCCCCTCGCACCGTAAGACACCAGTCCTGTCTCACTGTCTCCCCTCGCACTGTAAGATACCGGTCCTGTCTCACCATCTCCCCTCGCACTGTAAGATACCGGTCCTGTCTCACTGTCTCCCCTCGCACTGTAAGATACCGGTCCTGTCTCACTGTCTCCCCTCGCACTGTAAGATACCGGTCCTGTCTCACTGTCTCCCCTCGCACTGTAAGACACCAGTCCTGTCTCACTGCCTCCCCTCGCACTGTAAGATACCAGTCCTGTCTCACTGTCTCCCCTCACACCGTAAGATACCGGTCCTGTCTCACTGTCTCCCGTCCCGTAAGATACCGGTCCTGTCTCACTGTCTTCCCTCGCACTGTAAGACACCAGTCCTGTCTCACTGTCTCCCCTCGCACTGTAAGATACCAGTCCTGTCTCACTGTCTCCCCTCACACCGTAAGATACCGGTCCTGTCTCACTGTCTCCCCTCGCACTGTAAGACACCAGTCCTGTCTCACTGCCTCCCCTCGCACTGTAAGATACCAGTCCTGTCTCACTGCCTCCCCTCGCACCGTAAGATACCGGTCCTGTCTCACTGCCTCCCCTCGCACCGTAAGATACCGGTCCTGTCTCACTGTCTCCCCTCGCACTGTAAGATACTGGTCCTGTCTCACCATCTCCCCTCGCACTGTAAGATACCGGTCCTGTCTCACTGTCTCCCCTCGCACTGTAAGACACCAGTCCTGTCTCACTGTCTCCCCTCGCACTGTAAGACACCCGTCCTGTCTCACTGTCTCCCCTCGCGCTGTAAGATACCGGTCCTGTCTCACTGTCTCCCCTCCTGCTGTAAGATACCGGTCCTGTCTCACTGTCTCCCCTCGCACCGTAAGACACCAGTCCTGTCTCACCATCTCCCCTCGCACTGTAAGATACTGGTCCTGTGTCACCATCTCCCCTCGCACTGTAAGATACCGGTCCTGTCTCACTGTCTCCCCTCGCACTGTAAGACACCAGTCCTGTCTCACTGTCTCCCCTCGCACTGTAAGATACCGGTCCTGTCTCACTCCGTCCGAGCCGTCGTCGTGAACCGGCCGGTCCGGTCGGGATTTCAATAAAGAAAAATACATTTATTTTGTTTATAGTCATTGACTGAATGTGTTAAGAAACTAACAGTGTATATCATAACTATATACAATGTTAAATTTTCATCCGATTATTCGATTAATAGATGGAATAATCGGTTGATTACTCGATTACAAAAAAGAGCACTAGCGTAATGTTTTTCTTATCAGTCTCCGTGTTCCAACAATGTGTTTTTCAACGTTTACAAGACAGAAAGTTTGAGAATCCTTGTCTGGGGATCGATGACTCAGTTTGACATGTTGTGTTCTGTCCTCCAGCCTTTGCCATGACGGTACTTTGCAGTGTGACATGAGAGAGTGTGAAGGTAAGAAAGCAGGGTAAGGACCATAATGTTAAGAGCTCCTGGTTGAACAATGTCATCGTCCTCTTACACTGCTTTTCTTCCCTTCTCCTAGTCATTCTCAGTGAGTGGTCAGAGTGGACTCTGTGTTCTCCCTGTGTACCCTCATCCTCCGTGCAGCACAGCAACTCCCAATTAGGAGCTATCAGCGGCAGCAAAATGGTCTCAATCCAGAGGCGTTTCCGGGCCTGTTTGGACCTGGATTCTGGTCTTCCAGTCCCTAGAGAAGAGGAAATCCAATGTCCTGGAGCACTGGTGGAAGAGAGGCTCTGTCCAGATGCTAACAAATGCAGAGGTAATAATGTTTAATGGGTTCACAGTGGAACTGAGTGAGTCCTTTATCTCAGTCCAGAAATGCAGTGTCAGTTCTTCAGTCTGTCTTTGTCAAGCTCCAGTTGCTCCTTTCACTCCAAAAGTGAGGAAAGAGATTACTGGGAGAGTTCTGCTCCAGCCGAGTTCCCCTCAGCATGCTGTAGCAGTTTGATGCTTTGCTCCCATCCGAAGATTGTATGCAGACAACACAGTGAATCCGAGCGAGACAAGCATGGCCCTGTAGAAAAAATGTACCACAATGGGATCAGAAAGTGTGATTTCTCTTGGGAGCAGAGTGAAAGACTTTGATGCCAAAATATTAGTGGAATACAATGCAAGGCAAATGTATTTGTACAGCACCTTTCAAGCAACATCGGAAATTGAAAGTGATTTGCATAAGCCACAATAAAACACATCAAGACAAGTTGTATAAAGGACAGAAGAAATAAATAGAGCATAAATTAGATGTCATAAAACAGAACAAAGAAAAGAAATACAGTCACACAACAACGAGACAGATTAATCAATTGATCTGAATTGAATTTGATAAATGCGGGTGAAAATCAAAAGTGATAGCTTGTTTCAGGTATTACGTGCTTAAAAACGTAATGTTAGTTTTGATCCTGGAAAAAGTAAGCACCTGTCCCAGAAGAAGAACATTTAGGTCTTGAACATGCAGATCAGAGATCTACTTCAGCCCTTAACCATTAAGTAAAAGAATATTCATATTATTCAACTTCCAGTATGCTAGTGCTAAGTCCTGAGAACTGGCCTGATGTAGTCCCTTCTTAATCTTAGTGAGGGCTTCAGCAGTAGTGTACTGTATGAGCTGTAGCTGCCTGATTGACTTCCTGAGCCTGGGTTATACTCCAAACAAACGCCTACATGGACTGGTCACCATGGATGCATAGTAGTGTTTATACTGAGGATGCGTTCCATGTATGTGCAGTATATCATTACGCTACACTTCCAGTGTAATCTGTTCCAGGTGGCAGCAGAGTTTCTGCAATCTGTGAATCCTGGTGGGTCCACGCAGTCTCAACACACTGGCTGTACGCAGACGTCTGCACAGATGCGTAAAGATAACCCATGTATAGGTGTTTTCTAAATCCTGCTGAGACCCAATGTACTTAAAGATCCCATATTATGAAAAACAGGTTTTCTCTGGTCTCTACGCCTATAAACTGGTCCTCCCTGAGCCTGCCAACTCCCAGAATGAGGAAAACAAGAGACTCCTGCATGGTCTCTGCAGCCCCCCCCCCACTGGTACAACGGCATTCCTACAGGCTGTTCAGATTCAGCTCCCGTCGTTACGTAACGAAGGGAGTCATTTTCATCGGCCGACCTCCTCTGATGATAGGAGATATCCGAGAGGGGGCGTTCATAACCGAGGTGAAGTTCAGTGTGTCCTGCGGTGAGACAGCAGTGAGATAGCAGTGTTTCACAATGTCGTCGCTCAGAGCTAGACACACAGATTGCTCTGTTGTTGGTTGTACAAATCAACATGAGTGCTTATATTCTGTCCCAGCTACAGAAGAACAGAAGAGGTTGCGTTTCATTTTTAATGACAATGTGCCGGCTACGGTCCGTGTTAGCTTGTATGTGTGTGCTAACTACTTCACATCGGACTGCTTCAGTCGGTCGATACAAAGCTGGCTTTGCCTCGACACTGACCCACGTAAAAGGATCTGTCCCAACCATACGGGACCCAGCAACTTCACCTGAGTCACATAGGCGAGCCATAGCGATACATCCACCATAAACATTGGTGCATGCTACCGCTAGTGTAAGCAGCATCGCCTCCGTCTCTCTCCAAGTAGGCGATGACAGACAGAGCTCATTAGCATTTAAAGGTGCAGGCACAGAAACAGCCTGTTCTCAGCACTTTAGACAGCTGAAATTCAGGACCATGGATGGGTTTGGGGCAATGCATATCAAATACAGTGTTGTTGGACCTCTGACAGCTGTGTGGAATTGATGAAAATCAGTATACTGGGGACCTTTAATTCTTGATATTCTAACTGACTTGGTGATATTGTTGTTTAAGTCTGTGTGTCATTCACACATTTATGGTCGGATGTTTGGTTGCCACAATCTGAGCTAGTGGAAGACGGTTGTGGAGTTTGCACCGAAGAGGCCTGGGAATGGAGCCTTGGGGAATTCCATGTCATTTTTGTCCATACAGATGTGGAATAACAGATTGACACCAAGTCGTCTCGATCCTGCAATTACGATTCAAATCAGATTAGGAAAGTAACAGGAAGTTACTCCCAGTTTGCCGGTACAGCTGGATCATTTAAACATATAGCTTGGAGAGCATTTGAAACAAAAACAAAGACCAAGTCTGGAATCTCCAGAAGAAAATCTAAAGTGTGATACCAGATTTGTCTTTGTTCTTCCTGTGAATATGTGCAGTCTGTCAGTTCAGATTAATAGAGCTTGTAATCGGTATCCACGGTGAAAAATGGCCCTGTGCATCCCTGCTGCTCGACTCTCATTATTTCCCAAAGGAGTGAACATGGGGAAGGGAAGAGTTCAACGTCCCTGTCTCTGTGGGGAAACACTGTAAGGTTTATTGGATTGTGTGTGCAAAGAATAAGTCATCCTGTACCCAACTCTACCATCTCTCCATGCTTCTCTGGCCCGTCCCCTTTCAATTTGAATAGGAACGTCTCTCAATTACTACCATGCTCACTTTGCATGTCACACATTTGAAGTTGTGTACTTTATCCTCATTATTCCATCCAGATACCTCAAACTGCTCAGCAAAGATAAACAGAGCTTTCATTACTATGATTAAATAAAACAAACTCTTATCTCGAACATATAAATCAGACACCACCACCTCAAGTATGTTTGAACATAAGTCCATAAAGAGTAAATAAGCTTTTGTTACCGTGGATGATGATTACAACACTTTTAGCTAATACAGCATTCGTCATGATCATTAAAGTCATTATAATTAGGAGGAGAGCAGAGTCGATGGTGATTGTGATAACCCTTCTGCCTTCCCAGATCTGTGTCAGTGGAGCGTCTGGAGCGTCTGGACAGCCTGTGCAGAGCCTTGCAGCGGTGGAGTCAGGCAGCGCTACAGAAGGCCCCTGGCCTCTCCTCCGGGGCCCCGCTGTAAGAGCCAACAGACACAAAGCCAGAGCTGCAACACAGGAGTCTGCCCAGGTACAACTGCTCCAACTCACTCCACTTATATTTTTACATACATGGCAACATAGTCAAAAAATAATGTTGAGGGCTCAGATCCCTTATTTCAAAGATGTATTACGTGAAAATGGAAAAGTCTGTGGCATATGCAGTGAGTTTTGCTTAACTATTTATTGAGTGGGAAAGACTGACTTCCCTTGTCTCGTAGGTGAGCGCTGTGAGGATAGGGGGCGGACCTACCAAGAGAGCTGTGCCAATCAATGTCCTCGCAGCTGCACTGACTTATGGGAGCATGTGCAGTGTCTCCAAGGAGCATGTCACCCGGGTAACTTGGAGCATGAACAGCAGCTTAACAACTGTGTGTTGGATCAGCCAGCAAAATATCTGTTTCTCTATTTTAATATAGATTTTCATTTTACTTTAATTTCTCAGGTTGTCGGTGTCCGAAGAGACAGTTGTTGCAGGATGGCCACTGTGTGCCAGTGGCAGAGTGTCGCTGTGGTATCCCATCAGGCAACGGGACACTAGAGTTCATCCCTAAAGAGGAGCTTTCCATGGACTGTAACACCTGGTGGGATCAGTATTTCTGTCTGTTGTCGTTGTAGATATGAAAAGTCAAATTCATGAGTATGAGCCTGTTGAACAGTCTGTATTTTAGAGAGGTTGTTTTATGTTCAGGGCAGACATTCAGACTTAAAGGCCTTTTGGGTCTGTGCTTCTTGCCTCTCAAATTCGGACATATTAGTTTTCCAGCTTGAGATCAGTTTTTATCTCACCTCTTCAAACACTCCTTCATCTACAGTGTGTGTGAGAATGGCACTCTGGTGTGCACCAAGCTTCAGTGCCCCGTTTATGAGCCCTGGAGCCCATGGAGCTCCTGCTCAGCCTCCTGTGGACATGGCCAGATGACAAGGACACGCCGCTGCCAGGACACAGAGGGCGGTCCTTCTTGTGCTGACACCATGCAGACAGAGAGCTGTGATCTGCCGTCATGTCCAGGTTTGACTTGGAACAAGGACCCACACAAATCGAACCTCATGTTAAATGGGCACTTTAACCCACATTTAAAGTTGTATCACCTGTCAAAGCTGGATCCGTGTCTTCTCTGTCTCTCCAGTGGGATGTTTGTTGAGCGAGTGGTCGTCCTGGAGCGAGTGCAGCACTGAGTGTGGTGGCGGGTTGACGATGCGCAACAAGACGGTCCTTAGAGAGCTGGAGCCTGGTGGGACGGCCTGTGTTGGACCACTTGAACAGCACACTGTTTGTAACACCAACAGCTGCCTGCCTGGTAAACACAAACACACATGATTAAATATATTTCTATCAAGAAATAGCATTCCTTGATTCCAGTTTAAAAAAAGGTGGTTGCCAAGTAACTCAGGAGCCTTTATCAGTGACATTTCCAACAAGTCTATTTTTAGTATGATCTAGTTAAAGGTGTGACCTCAATTGTGACAAATGAGACAATCCTTCTGAAGGAATAGATTGTAACAAGTCCATAGACGTCTGTATATTGAAAGATGTCTGAGACATGATGTCATTCATTATTGCATGTTGATTTGTGTTGCAGAGTGTCCTCGCGGGCAGGTGTTTAGTGACTGTTCAGATTCCTGTCCATACACCTGTGAGGACCTGTGGCCACACACGCAGTGTGTACCTGGACCCTGCACCCCGGGGTGCAGCTGCCCTCCCGGACAGGTCTCATCACCTCTTTGTGTAGTTGGATAGCTGTTATACGTGAAAGTATTTGACCCCCTATAATATTCTGGTTGGTCCTTGCCTTACTGTGTCCCTCATGCTGTAGGTGTTGTATGAAGACTCCTGTGTAGCCCGCACTGAGTGTCCCTGTTCACCGCTGTCGCTGCCACCTGCTTACCAACGCTGGAACATCAGCTCTGAGGACATCACAGAAACGCTGCTGCCAGCTGGAATGGCCATTCAGCACCTCTGCAACACATGGTAACACACAACACTCGCTTTCAACCATTCAGTCATGATTTGACTTTTTTAGCTCGCAGGGTGATGTAGTCATGAAGTAGTTTTGAGATTCTCAGCTCAGAGGCTGAACCCTCTCAGCATTATCCATTAAGGAGGGACCTTAGGGGACTTACGTTATTGGCCCAACCTGTGCCTGCTCTCAGATTTACAGTCTTGTCATATATTGAAAAGCTTATGACCATATTATCTTTAAAGTGCATACAAAAAAAGAAATACTGGTTCTGGTTTAATTTCACTGAAACACATAATGAATGTCTTGTTTATATTAAATTTGCATTACACTTAAATTTCCATGTGTTTCACGACATATGAAGACAGAAGAGTAGAGTTTATTTCTATTATTTACAACCTGCTGGAGCAGAGAGCACAAAGATCACCAGGAGTTGTGAGCATGCTTCACTACTAGAGCTGCTGCAGTTCATGCTATCTGCAAGCAGGTTGGTTTGAAAAACAGAAGCTTGTGAAGGGGAAGAGAACCTGATATTAAACTCTACTCCATAAATATCTTACTGGCCGCAGACACAGGTGATTACAAGATTAAAAAACATTCATTTTATAGCACCAGACTAAGTGGATGTGGAGTTATGGCTGTGTGCAGTCAGTGAGCTTGAACCTGACTTTCACTGAGCTAATGTACAAACTGAATGGACTTGTGCACTATGAGGATTGAAGCGTTTTTATTGAGACATCTAGAGTGAAGTGGCTTGAACAGTTTTATAAGTGTGTGCTTTTGCCTTTTAATAAATGGATTCCTGTATATTAATGTATTCATCCATCACCTTTGAAGAACATTACAGCACATTTGTAACAATGCCAATCTTTTGCTTTCCATTTTTGCTTTATTGCACAAAATGAGTTATATAGTCCAAAACCCAGAGATGGACAGAGTACTCGACCCCAGTACTTGAGTACAATACTACTGGTCAAAGTTTACTCCGTTACAAGTAAAAGTAGCTCAGTCGACATGGTACTCGAGTAAGAGTAAAAAAGTACTTGCTTTTAAAGATACTTACGTATCCAAAAGTACATGCTTTTAAATTTACTTTAAGTAAAAGTAAGAGTAATAGCAAATTTCAAATAAAATGAATAGTTCTAGGCTTAACATACAGTACAGTCACACAAGATAAGTAAAATATAATACAATACATATACCTTTAACTAGCATGACTAGATCAACATAATGGGCCCTAGTTTCGTGGCGCAGCGCAGGGTGGCGGAGGGTGGCAGAGCCGGCGTAATGCAAGTTTCGACCCGTGCAGCCTTGCGCACGGTCAAGGTACGTTCATTGTCTATGTGAAAAGCCGTGCAATGCATTCTGGTAGCGTCGTGGCGAATGTCGAGAGACGGCGCGAGTTGGCCGCTCCTCATTTGCATAAAGTTGAAGTCGAATCTACTTTATGCTACCTTCAGTTTGGCAGTTTGGTGGATCGCCTGCGCCAAGATGGGTGTGGCGGCGCAGCAGGGGGAGGCGTCACAGATTCAGCTTGGCATAGTGGAAGTTTCGCCGAGACTTCGCCAAAAGCCCGCCAGCTCCAACCTGGTCTACTCTTGGCGTAAGGCGCAAATAAAGTCCATTCATTCAAGGGGAATCACAGCTGGCGTAGTGGACGTCTGGCTGACCGGCATGCAGTGCGCACACGTCACCGAGACCTCACAGGCAGGTTTCCACAGTTCCAGGCACATTTAAATGCAATAAATAATCACAACAAACACTATTTAATGCAACTAATTGAATCAACACGTGAATTTATATCTATATAGATTCTCCCGTCACATCTGACGTCAGATCAAAGGCGGATGGCACGCGTAACGGAAACTCATCCTCTCGGACCAAAACATCTCCCTCTCTCTCTCCTGTTTTTCATATCTATCCACTGCTAATAAAATGCATCTAAAAAAATCTTTAAAAAAAATACAGCAGCTCGTGCCTGGTCTCGCGCCTCCGCAGTATGGAGAAACGCGCAACTTTGCTGCGAGCTGGAACCGGAGTTGGGGCTGCAGCTGGTCTGAGCGGCACGCGAGATCCCGGTGTCCCGCCGTTCTGGTGTTGGACGGGGAATCCGGTGCAGCTGTGGAGCGCAGATGATGAGCTGTGCACCCTGACCCTGTTTTGTGATAGACATGCCTAAAATGTGCCTACAATTTCTATAGTGATATAATATCGACATTATAATTATTATGACTTTACGCACGCACAGCACGTGATGTGCGTGGTGGGAGCGGCGGCGCTGCTTCTGTCATCGGGTTGTCAAGTGACGGAACTTGCACTGAACCTCCCCTAACGCATTAAAGGAGAGGAGAGGAGCTCATTTGATTGGTGAAGATCTGAATCGGCTGTGTTAATAGGCGCGTTTCAAATCATGCATGCACATGCATTTGCCTCACAAAACCAGGCATTCTGGGAAAAAAACACAAAAGCTGGTGATAACTTCCCTTTGCGACATGTCACATGACTTTAAAAACTTGCGGTATCTCCAGGGTGCCTCCCTCCGCATGCTTTCTGTGCAGATGGTCTCAAATAAGTGCGGACATAAGACACTCCCCTCAAAGTTGCCCTAGTTGGTTAGAATTACCACGTGGTATTTCCCACGTGAGAAAATTCCTCAGCCTCCGTCAACAACGGGACTTCAAATGCCTCGGCTCGAATTCGTCCGCGACGAAGAAAACCAGCGCCACTGGGTAGAACATATTCTTTGTGCAAAGTCCGTGAAGTTTCCCCTGGCTCGACAGTTTTTGTTATGTATATAATTATTAATTATAATTATTAATAGTTATAAAACTATAAATAATAATAAAAAAATAAATAAAAAAAAGTCTGTGAAGTGCACCTGTGTCCGACTTGACGTGGTGGGAACTTGACGTGTTTATGACGAGTTCCGGCGGATCCTCTCAAGTCTCGTGCATGCATCGGTGCACGAAACTTGCAAAGTCGAGGCGGACACACCCCGTCAGCGTGGCGCAGGTGCGTTGCACGCTGACTACACCTAGTCTATGAAACTAGGGGCCCATCGTATCTTACGGTGTTATATTGCCAGGGAAACTGCACTGTCGTAGCTATTTTCGATGCTGCATCGAACATAGCCCATCTACAGGCATCACAAACCCATAACTTCTGACTTCTGCTATGAGCCTGTCTGTTAATCAGGCATGCAAGGATGTTGTACGACAAAGTATGCATCCAGCTTATTCAGCCCAAAAGCAGCGTTCCCCCAGGATTATACTAGAACACCATTTCTCAGTAATAAGGCAAATGGATTAACTAAAGCAAAGCAAGGGGGTCGACAAATGTTTGGTGAGTGTTAATAACAAATAACGTTACGTTATGAGAGCGTTTCATTCGGCCATCGTTTCAAACCACAACACACACACACACACACACACACACACACAGCGCCACTTCCTACAAAATGTAGTTTTTGTGATCAACACACACTCACATTCTCACAACATGATGACATTGACCAAGACAAATAGAAAAAAAACATGGTGAAAGTCTGGTTAACTTAGGTCAACGTGTTTCTTTAAGTTGGACGTGGAGTTGTTGAAAGCAGAGATGTAGTTTTCCTTCGGCAAACACAATACACATTTGAAAATATATGACTGTTTGTCTGTGTCCATGTTTTTTACTCTGTAAAACTCAAACATGGAGTCCAGATAAGGCCAAGGATTTTCTGAAAGTTCCTCCGGATCATTATCACACTCAGTCTGAGACTCAGCCATTGTTGTGGTTTTGTGTTGACAAACACAGTCGAGAGCGTGGCTACTTTGGCGGTATCCTTATGGGGAGGGATACGTATTTCCGCTTTTACGTAGATCCCAGTGGAGAGCCTGCACTGTGATAGGGTTCCTTCTTTGACAAACACAGCTTGTGTCCAATAGTATTTAAAAAAAAAGAGCAGACCTGAAAGTAACGAGTACTTTTCAGCCTTTCTAGAAATTAACTTGAGTAAAAGTATTTGTCTTGGAAATGTATTCAAGTAAGAGTAATAAGTACCAAAGAAATCTAATACTCAAGTAAAGTACAAATCCTCTGGATATGTACTTAAGTACAGTACTTAAGTACATTTACTCCGTTACTGTCCACCACTGCCAGAACCTAAAACATGTCTTTAAACATGGTAGAATTAATTTGATTCCTATAAATATAAGTGTGCCACTTTTTGTCTGACGCAGACCTACTGAGGTACCCTTTAGCAACTCTATGACATGCACCAGGCTTTCAACTGCAACATGAACCCATTATGAGATTGTCAGAGCAACATACAGCAATATAAAGAGTGAGTCGACGCAGAGCGGGATGGTTACAACAAGCACTGAACTTTCACCCAGGACACCACGGTTATTGTCCTGTGTGAAAGTCAACATTGACTGAATTTACCCTCCTTTTGTTCCGCTACGTACATACTTAACTAATGCCAGATATATTTACCTCAATATCCCAAGTTATTTGACAGTGATATTTTGAAATTCAAAACATTGCTTCTCAAAACTCCTGACATTTTTGAAAGTGCTGTCGAGCATTGGCAAAGTCAAACTCTGCAGTCGACTACAATCCAGGTTGGTACTATTATATGAGCTGTAACAGATCTGCCATCGGTCTGGCGTACAGCAGACATGCTGTATGCCGGCTCGTCTTCCTCAGTGCTTTTGATACTCATTTAACAAGTCTGACGGGATCAGCCGTGTGACGTGATGGTTGCTTTGGTATCTCAGTGTATATATCATCAATAATATCAGCCTCGCTGATCCTTCTCTCTCCAGTGTGTGCCATAGAGGAGTGTTCAACTGCACGTCAGAGCTGTGTGAAGGTGAGTCACAGTTGTTCTTAATAAACACATTGCTGGCTTCATAAGGCACTTCTGTTTGAGCATTGCAGCAGCACTAATAATCTGAGGTTGAACGGTCAGAACCATGACAGACATGTCAGCCTGTCTATAGTTAGTAACAGCTGCTGCAACAGTTGGCTCAAACAACTGAGCGACACTCACAGCAGTTACAGCCCAACACACAATACCACCTTGAACTAGCATAGGGAGAAAGGCATGAAAGATTATGGGGTTTTCACTAGAGACTTAATGTGTGAATAGGAGGACCTGGGTGTAGTGAATGTTGAGTGACATTTTACAGAAAGCAGTGTTTAATTGAATTTAAAGGCAAATTCATGTTTTAAAATAAGAACTCAGGTTTAAACCTGGGAGTTCTTATTTTAAAATCTATTGATCATGATAACAGTTTACCCACCACCTCCAAAGTGGACATTTGGGAAGCAAGAACAATGTCGATGTTGGCCTCCTAGATGAACAGAACTTCAATATAACAAAAATCAAGTTGTCAGAAAACAATAAGTGATCTTTTATTTATACTGATTCTCACTCAGCAACTTAGTGATCAATGTAAATGCACAAAATGTTACATTAGTTACATTAAATACTATTTTCCTTTCTACACGGTGGTGTAGTGGTTAGCATCATAGCGAGAGGGCCCCGGGTTCGATTCCCAGTTTGGGTTTGGGTTCCTTCTATGTGGAGTTTGCATGTTCTCCTGCGATAGACTGGTTACCTGTCTGTCTCTACATGTCAGCCCTGTGATAGACTGGTTACCTGTCTGTCTCTACATGTCAGCCCTGTGATGGACTGGTTACCTGTCTGTCTCTACATGTCAGCCTGTGATAGACTGGTTACCTGTCTGTCTCTACATGTCAGCCCTGTGATAGACTGGTTACCTGTCTGTCTCTACATGTCTCCCTGTGATAGACTGGTTACCTGTCTGTCTCTACATGTCTCCCTGTGATAGACTGGTTACCTGTCTGTCTCTACATGTCAGCCCTGTGATAGACTGGTTACCTGTCTGTCTCTACGTGTCTCCCTGTGATAGACTGGTTACCTGTCTGTCTCTACATGTCTCCCTGTGATAGACTGGTTACCTGTCTGTCTCTACATGTCTCCCTGTGATAGACTGGTTACCTGTCTGTCTCTACATGTCTCCCTGTGATAGACTGGTTACCTGTCTGTCTCTACATGTAAGCCCTGTGATAGACTGGTTACCTGTCTGTCGCTACATGTCTCCCTGTGATAGACTGGTTACCTGTCTGTCTCTACATGTTAGCCTGTGATAGACTGGTTACCTGTCTGTCGCTACATGTCTCCCTGTGATAGACTGGTTACCTGTCTGTCTCTACATGTCAGCCCTGTGATAGACTGGTTACCTGTCTGTCTCTACATGTTAGCCTGTGATAGACTGGTTACCTGTCTGTCGCTACATGTCTCCCTGTGATAGACTGGTTACCTGTCTGGCTCTACATGTCAGCCCTGTGATAGACTGGTTACCTGTCTGTCTCTACATGTCAGCCCTGTGATAGACTGGTTACCTGTCTGTCTCTCTGTCTCTACATGTCGGCCCTGTGGTAGACTGGTTACCTGTCTGTCTCTACATGTCAGCCCTGTAATAGACTGGTTACCTGTCTGTCTCTACATGTCAGCCCTCTGATAGACTGGTTACCTGTCTGTCTCTACATGTCAGCCCTCTGATAGACTGGTTACCTGTCTGTCTCTACATGTCAGCCCTCTGATAGACTGGTTACCTGTCTGTCTCTACATGTCAGCCCTGTGATAGACTGGTTACCTGTCTGTCTGTCTGTCTCTACATGTCGGCCCTGTGGTAGACTGGTTACCTGTCTGTCTCTACATGTCAGCCCTGTGATAAACTGGTTACCTGTCTGTCTCTACATGTCGGCCCTGTGGTAGACTGGTTACCTGTCTGTCTCTACATGTCTCCCTGTGATAGACTGGTTACCTGTCTGTCTCTACATGTCAGCCTGTGATAGACTGGTTACCTGTCTGTCTCTACATGTCAGCCCTGTGATAGACTGGTTACCTGTCTGTCTCTACATGTCAGCCCTGTGATAGACTGGTTACCTGTCTGTCTCTACATGTCTCCCTGTGATAGACTGGTTACCTGTCTGTCTCTACATGTCGGCCCTGTGGTAGACTGGTTACCTGTCTGTCTCTACATGTCGGACCTGTGGTAGACTGGTTACCTGTCTGTCTCTACATGTCGGCCCTGTGGTAGACTGGTTACCTGTCTGTCTCTACATGTCGGCCCTGTGGTAGACTGGTTACCTGTCTGTCTCTACATGTCGGCCCTGTGATAGACTGGTTACCTGTCTGTCTCTACATGTCGGCCCTGTGGTAGACTGGTTACCTGTCTGTCTCTACATGTCTCCCTGTGATAGACTGGTTACCTGTCTGTCTCTACATGTCGGCCCTGTGGTAGACTGGTTACCTGTCTGTCTCTACATGTCAGCCCTGTGATAGACTGGTTACCTGTCTGTCTGTCTCTACATGTCAGCCTGTGATAGACTGGTTACCTGTCTGTCTCTACATGTCTCCCTGTGATAGACTGGTTACCTGTCTGTCTCTACATGTCGGCCCTGTGGTAGACTGGTTACCTGTCTGTCTCTACATGTCAGCCCTGTGCTAGACTGGTTACCTGTCTGTCTCTACATGTCGGCCCTGTGATAGACTGGTTACCTGTCTGTCTCTACATGTCGGCCCTGTGGTAGACTGGTTACCTGTCTGTCTCTACATGTCTCCCTGTGATAGACTGGTTACCTGTCTGTCTCTACATGTCAGCCCTGTGATAGACTGGTTACCTGTCTGTCTCTACATGTCAGCCCTGTGATAGACTGGTTACCTGTCTGTCTCTACATGTCAGCCCTGTGATAGACTGGTTACCTGTCTGTCTCTACATGTCAGCCCTGTGATAGACTGGTTACCTGTCTGTCTCTACATGTCTCCCTGTGATAGACTGGTTACCTGTCTGTCTCTACATGTCGGACCTGTGGTAGACTGGTTACCTGTCTGTCTCTACATGTCGGCCCTGTGGTAGACTGGTTACCTGTCTGTCTCTACATGTCGGCCCTGTGGTAGACTGGTTACCTGTCTGTCTCTACATGTCGGCCCTGTGATAGACTGGTTACCTGTCTGTCTCTACATGTCGGCCCTGTGGTAGACTGGTTACCTGTCTGTCTCTACATGTCTCCCTGTGATAGACTGGTTACCTGTCTGTCTCTACATGTCGGCCCTGTGATAGACTGGTTACCTGTCTGTCTCTACATGTCGGCCCTGTGATAGACTGGTTACCTGTCTGTCTCTACATGTCGGACCTGTGGTAGACTGGTTACCTGTCTGTCTCTACATGTCGGCCCTGTGGTAGACTGGTTACCTGTCTGTCTCTACATGTCGGCCCTGTGGTAGACTGGTTACCTGTCCAGGTGTACCCTGGCTTCGCCCAATTGTAGCTGGGATCGACCCTGCGACCCTGAATACAGGATAAAGCGGTAGACGATGGATAGTGAACAGCATTACTGCAGTCAAGTCAGTTTTGCAATTGGGAAACTTGCAGACATGAAGCATCCTCTCACATGTGCTACTCTTTCTTTTATGTGCACATAAGCTACATTGAAAGTGAACCACAATCTCACATTTAACCACTGTGTGCACATGAATACAGCAGGCATGACCAACAGACATAATGCATAGAAAAATATGAGGGTAAGGGCAGGTTGATAATCATTTTCCTTAAACCCCAGGTTCTGTCTTTTGAAAAAGGAGGAATAACACAAACATATGTGGTTTTTGTGTGTCAGCCCTTTGTCTTGCTTTCTCCCTAATGCCCGATTTTGCTGAAACGAAATCTAAAAATATAACAAGCTGCCTTTGGGGAGGCTTTGTCCCGAAATTTACACATTAATGAATCTTATGGGTTTTTTCCATTGCCAGTTTCAGCATTATTTCTAGGCAGCGGTGCTGTTAACAAATGGCTTTAATAAAAAGCAATGTGGGCTTATTATCTGTAATTGTACTTCTACTGGCGCTAGCTGAGGAATAATGCTCAGATGGCAGCTCTTTTCTATATAGTGCTTTATTGCTGCTGGTAAATGAATGTAAACCCATCAGTGACCTCCGTGTGTCCATGTTCTTCTCCCGTCCCCTGCAGTGGACTGCGAGTGGTCGAGCTGGTCCCAGTGGAGTCCCTGCTCAGCAAGCTGTGGTACAGGGCAACAGAGCTCCACCAGAATCATCTTGCAGACCAGCCAGTATGGAGGGGCCCCATGTGACGGCCCTGGCCACCGCACCACAGCCTGCGTGGCCCCTGACTGTGGTGAGTGAGAAGGGAGATAGGGGAGGCTTTATCGATCGTTGTGGGACATAAACTGTGACTAAGCAAAGGCCAATATTGTAACCGTTAATTGAAGTACTTAGTTGAATATTGACAGAGTGCTCGTCATTTCATTTAGAACTTTGTTTGTCCCCTAAGGGGCAGTTGTTCCGGTAGCAGTGAAAATAGTAATAACACAAGATCAAAAACACTCACAAGCATTTAAATACAACATAGGATAAAACAAAGTGGAAACCAGAACTGAGAGATGCAGTGGATGGATGGACAAACAAAACATCGCTGTGAAGCTCAGCTTCTTATCGAATGTGATGCCCAAGAATCAACGGTGTCTACATCCTGATCATTAATTGTTCTGTTGACAGGGTTGGAGTGATGGAGATCAATACACACCCCCTTGGTCTGTCACATTTAATTCCAAAGGCCTTTCTGACACCAACTTAAAACTAATGTGAAAAGGACCATGGGACAATAACTCCTCCTTCAGCAGACTCAGCATTGTGGTGGTGTTCAGTCTGGCTGTGGCAGCGGTTGGTGTACAGCATGTATAGGACAGGAGAGAGGACAGCGGTGGGGAGAGCCAGTTGATGTTGAAGTTAGTCCAGACTAATGTCCCATTCAGTCCCACTCTCATCTTAGTAAGCTTCAGGTCTGTAGCCATACATAGACTAAGGTTAAGGTGGCTCTTGGACCCTCTGATGACAGAACACAGAATACAGCTGCCAGTTTTATCGGGACCAGGGCTCGTTCTAGCTTGATACTGTTTCAAAGTATTCACAACATGCTGTATTGAAAAGAAGGAGATCTATAAACTTGTCTCAGTGGGTTACGTTTTCAAAAAGCAGTTCCATTTCTAAACTAATATATATATTAAACTGCTGAGCCGGAGCTAGACCTGATGATCCTTTTCTTCACTTGAATTTCCTTTTTGGAAAACATTTAGCTCAGAGAAGTGACTTCGCTTAATTGCACAGTTCGATACTTATGTGCTGACCACTTCTGTGTGTGTGTGTGTGTGTGTGTGTGTGTGTGTGTGTGTGTGTGTGTGTGTGTGTGTGTGTGTGTGTGTGTGTGTGTGTGTGTGTGTGTGTGTGTGTGTGTGTGTGTGTGTGTGTGTGTGTGTGTGTGTGTGTGTGTGTGCGTGCTTTGAAGTGACAGAACGGGGGACCGTCATGCAGCCTTGTTATCTCAGACCTTGAGCTGGACAGATTGGGAGTGTGTGTAATGTAATGCCAATTAAAACTAGTCATTTTTGGAGACTTTGTTTTTTAGAATAATGTGAATTATGCTCCCATGAGTAACACACATTTTTATTGTCACTGATTATATGTTAAGGGCTGGGATTTGGACCAGAAAATGCAGGAGACCATTGATGAGAGGAAGTTCAAAGTTTTTATTCCTCTTAGCACAAAAAACACACAACACCCTACTCCAAAAAAAGGAGGGCAGAGGCAGGAGGCAGGCAGGCTGTCGCGATGAGTGAGCAGGTGACAAAAAACTGGTAGAGCTCACGCAGGACGGGAACGTAATCATCTGGCAACATGGTGAAGTCATGACAGGGTTTAAATGGAGGTGTGGTGATTGCTTGAGATGCTAGCCAGGTGTGTCTGATCTCAGTCTGGGAAACAAGCCACGCCTCCTGCCCCGACCTGAAACAGAAAGCAAAAGGGGAGGGGGAAAACAGAGGAGCAACAAAACCCTAGACCATCACATTATAAATGGCTGGTAAATGTGGAACTCAAAGACTGCTCATTTCCACAGTGATGTTTGATGTGTGTAGACGAATGGAAGATACTTGTATTCACAGTTGATTTTAATCTCTAATTAAAGCCCCTGAAGTAGACAGGACTTCTCTACAACCTCATCACACACAACGATCAATAAAGCATCCCCCGTTTACGGCAGTGTGGAACCTCAAGCTTCAAGTTGGCTTAGTCCCCCCGTTCTCTTCTAAACCTGCACATGAAGTTGACAGTGTTAAAAAATATTAGAACAACTTTTTTTTTATTAAATCAACTTTCTTGAATGAATATAACTCACCTTTTGTGTTGGGCAGGCGGGAGAGTAAACTGTTCTTGACCACAGTGAAAATGTTGTTTCCAAAGCATGTTTGAAATTATTTTGGTTATCTTCTTTCAATTAACTTTGACTTTTAGACTTATTCTTGTTCTGGAGTTATTTTAAAAAGACATTTTGATCCCTCAATCCTACAGCCACCGCTGGAATACTGATATTAGCCTACGACTGTGGAAAACCGGCTTTAAACACAATGAATAGACATGCAAAACAACAAAGTATCTTAGTCTCTTATTATTGATTTAGTTTACTTGGTAAGCTATGATTGGTTGGGGGAGGGGTTAAACGATGTAGTAATTGGTGTTGCATGTTATTTCCTGTGGTTCTAAAATGCTTGTAGAATCTTAAATGAGAGAAACACTGATCCAATAAATGTCATGCTGAGTAATGCTTTACCTTCGTGTCCACTTTTTCAATTCCCCCTCTCCATCTTACCGTCTTCCTTTCTCATCCTCCCTCCGTTTTTCCATGCCCCCCTGTCCTCCTCTCCCTCTTTCAGCGTGTCCTGACGGGGAGCAGTGGAGGAGGAGCGTGTCAGAGGAGGTCCCGCTGTGCGAGCGGAGCTGCCGGGACATTTATTCCTCCTCTCCCGCCAACTGCAGCCGCTCCAGCGAGGGCTGCGTGTGTCAGGAGGGGCTTTACCGCAACACCGGGGGGGTTTGTGTCATCCCCGCCCTCTGCCCCTGCCATGACCAGGGCATCCTGTGGGAGGTACACACACACACACACACACACACACACACACACACACACACACACACACACAGCAAACAGTCTCTGCTGCCCAGCTAACTTTGCAGTCTGTACCCAATGTGCCTGCCTCATCGTGTCGTGCAGTTGAACCTTCCCATCAGCTTGCTGTTTATGCTCCCTCCAATTCATTCCCATTGTGTTATTTACTCATAACGAAGGGCCTATTAGAAGATGAGTGACATGCCCCACGGGCCACATTACACCACAGTGCCTCTCCAGCCCTCAGCCTCATCAATTATGTAGGAAGTGCTGTAGAAAGCCAGCACTGGGAGCACAACTAGGCAAGCCTGCCAGGAATTATTTATGAAGAAGGGGATATTATAGGATTATAAGAATTAATCATAAACTGACAAGAGGTCACATCCCCCCTTGATCTTTCTTCTTTAGGCTTTCCTCCCTCTTTGTTCCTTTCTCCCTTCTCCTATCCCTCAGCCCTCTCTCTCACTAGTCCCTCTTCTGCTTTCATTACAGGAGTCTTGTTTAATGTCTCGCCTTCGCCAACCCTTTTCTTTTCATCCCCATTCACCCCTGTCTTTCTCTTCCTCTCTCCCTTCATCTCTCTGTCATTTTTTATTCAATGTGTCACTTTCTTATTGCCTGTCTCCTCTGTTTCTCTCTCTGTCTGTCAGCTGGTCATGACTAATGTCCATATAAAGACCCTGTATGGTTTTCCAATCGACTGCCTCATCATTATTACACCAAATAGCTTGTTGTTACCCACAAAGGCACTCCCCTTTGCAAGGGTATTGTTAATGATTTCTATAGCTAACTCACACACAGAAAATACATAATGTAGTCTGTATTATGCATTGCTACAATTACAGCATCATAACAGGCCACCATCAAATAAATTATGCACAAGGGTGCAGCCAGAGCTTTACTGGGTTAGATCCTGAGCTATGACAAGTTGCACTTTCTCAAACCTGCACCGACCGACTCCCAGGATGTGAGTGTGGAGAGACAGACTAGCCGGCTGTGGAGGCATCATCATATTACCTGCATTTCTAAAGTCTAAAATGCTGTGCGTGTGTTTTTGTGTGTGAACCAGGCAGGATCAGAGTGGGAGGAGGGCTGTCTCTCATGTCGTTGTGTGAACGGGGAAAAACTGTGCCAGTCAAGATGTCCACCACTCCACTGTGATGAGGTGAGACACCAACGTGGCATCTGTCTGATTGTGTGGTTGAACTTAAATTCAATTAAATGGAAGTGTCAGTTTTTGGCTTATCCATAAAAATAAAAAAAAGCAAGGCACTGAATTAAAGCACAAATCCTGTATTGCATTAAATTTGCATCATCACTCTGAATGGTCTAATACGCCCGGAGCCTTGAGGGAGAGCTCCCTTAGTAGAAACAACACAATCTCCACGGGCTGATAAATGGTTTCATCATCATTTTGCCTTAAGTTATTTATTTAGCTGATCTTTATTTATTCAGTTAGTCGCGTTGAGATCAAGAAGGAAGCCACCTTCAAACAAATGGCATGTACGGTACAAATACCACAACAAGACATTTCAGTCAGCCAACCATCATCACACACTTAACCCATAAAAAACATGTAGACCCGACATTGATCTGTTCGCCGTGGTCGTTTGATTGTTGATCACACTTCAGTCGGGCTGTAAACACACACACACACACACACACACACACACATGTTAGGCTACGTTCTGTCTACAGCGGTGGTCATAAAAACAGCGTCCACTCTGACCATCCTGCTGTCAATTTGAATGGGAATGTCTGTTCTGCTACATTTCTATGAATGGACTACAACCAGTGTTTCCCACACATTGACGAGACTATGGTGCAGTCTAATTTAGGCTTCCATAGTCTGAAAATTATTTTATCATGGTAAATGGACTTAAAGCTATGGTCTACGATTTGAAAGGTTTGAAAAAAGCACCCCCCCCCAACTCCCCTCTGTGTACTCGTATTGTTCTCCCCTCGCAGCCTCACACCTCCCTCTTATTTTACGAAAATAGTTCACTGAAATGTGTTTCTGAAAACATTTTATGCGATAAATAAGCTATGCAGTTGCTGAATCTGTCTTTATTTTAGATCGACAACGGTCAGTTTAAAAGATTTTAGAGAGCTTGCGGGCGGCGCCCCGTCTCTCGGAACTAGCCGCGACGGCATTGCACGACTTCTTACATAGACAATGAATGGGAACATGAACTCGGACCGGGACTTCGCAGTAATAGGGCCCTAGTTTCGCAGCGTGGCGCAGGGTGGCGGAGCCGGTGCCTCTCGGACCAAAACATCAGTTTCATCCTGGGAAAAGTTTGGCCGTCTGGCGCTGCTGCTGCTGTCTTCTGTCCAGCACCGCCGCTAGCCATTTTGGTGCCCTAAGCAGAATTCCTTTATGATGCCCCCGCCTACCCGAAAAATAGTGGTTTAGAGGCGCGCAGGTGGCGGAGTGGTTAGAGCGCATGCCATGTATGTTACACGTACGCATACGCCGCCGACCCCGGTTTGAATCCCCTCCGAAGGTCTTTTGCTGCATGTCACACCTCCCTCTCTCTCTCCTGTTTTTCATATCTATCCACTGCTAATAAAATGCGTCTATGCCTGAAAAAATCTAGCATACAGAACTTTTGGGGATCGTGTTGTGCTTGTGCGCTGGTCTCGCGCCTCGGCAGCCTGTTGTCCTTGTCCGTGGAGAAACACGCAACTTTGCCGCGAGCTGGAACCGGAGTTGGGGCTGCAGCTGGTCTGAGCGGCACGCGAGGTCCCGGTGTCCCGCCGTTCTGGTGTTGGACGGGGAATCCGGTGCAGCTGTGGAGCGCAGATGATGAAGACGGTGATGATGATGATGAATGGCCCGGCTGGCTCGTGCAGGCACCGGGTTCTCGCATTATGTCTACTGCTGTGCGCCCTGACCCTGTTTTGTGATAGACATGCCTAAAATGTGCCTACAATTTCTATAGTGATATAATATCGGCATTATAATTATTATGACTATGATGATTTTTCATAATATTTTGGTGCTCAGCACTGCCCTAATGCGCGTGGTGGGAGTGGCGGCGCTGCTTCTGTCATTGGGTTGTCAAGTGACGGAACTTGCAGTGAACCTCCCCTAACGCATTAAAGGTGAGGAGAGGAGCTCATTTGATTGGTGAAGATCTGAATCGGCTGTATTAATCCCAGTCCACGCCTTGGCTCCTCCTCGTCTCCCACTCACGCCTTTTCTCCTCCCTCTTTCCCACTTGCGGGGGTAGGAGTGACGGGAGGCATGCCTGCGCCAGACTGCACCGTGCACGAGACTTGCTAAGTCCAGGCGGACACACCCCGTCGGCGTGGCTCCGACTGTGCCTGGTCTATGAAAATAGGGCCCATAGTTTATTACGGCCACGAATGATGAAACATTATTGGTGTAAATGCAGCGGGTGCTGGTTGGATTTCTAGTTCCCGATCCCAAACTGCTCGCCGATCGCTCACCACAATCCCCCCCCTGCGCCTCAGCCAAAAGCCCTGCTCCATACCTGAACTGCTCAAGGCAACAAGCGTCTTGTCCGCTCGTAGTTTCAAATGTGGAAGTGGGTCGGGACGAGACGTGAGCAGGAGCAGGAGAGTGAGCGAGGATTGGATCGGATAAATTTTGGCTCGATTGACAAATCTTTCAAATCGTAGACCATATATGCCCCTGGACCCCCCTATGTCGGCTATATGACGTGTTACACATATGGTTATAAGTCAATCTATAAAGTCCGTCAGTATAACAGCAGTAAGGTGCATAGCAGTGGAAACCAGTCGACCATACATCTGAGTTAAAGGAACTTCAAAAGCCAACCTGATTTGTGATTAGAGCCCGACCGATAAAGGATTTTGAAGGCCGATACCGATACAAATGTTTGTTGATTTAAAAATCAGATATTCCGATATATCGGCCGATATTTTTTATTATTATTTCAGAAACGCGTAACAAAATATTCACAGATTTCCCTCACATTAGTTATTTGTAGTTATTTATGAGTCTTCACTAAAATAATATGATAATGCAGTTTAAAAATAATCTTGTTTATTTTATTGTCACAATGGAACAGAGGAACATCAAAATATATTAAAGTTCTGATAAATAAAAATGTATAAAAATTAGGGCTGTCAGGCGATTAAAAAAATGAATCTAATTCATTACAATCTCATATCTGCTAAAGGTACCCAAATAAAGAATTCAAATCTAGGACATTACAAAATTGTATTGCATGACTAATCAATTGAATACACTAAGAAGAGAAGATTTGAAATCCACATTTTTATTAGTGAAGTGTGTTTCATCAATGAAATTGAAAAGAAAATGGTCAAGCACATCCCAGCAAACCAATTAGGCCAGGTGCATTATTCACAAATTCAATACAAATACACTAAAATAAATAAAATTCAGAAATAAAATAAGGCTGAGTCTCAAATAGGCACTTAAGCAGACTCTCAATTCAAAATGAGTACTAAAGCTGACTCAATACAGCAATTTAAAATGAAAAGTAGAAGTATAACACGCCTCTAAATAAGGCAAAATCAAGAACAAGAAGCCAACAGGCATTTCTTTTAGGCCTATCACTTAGGCCACATTTGCTGCTGACACAGCAGGCAAGTCAGGAGAACATGACATTGTTTACCAAAAATCTAAAAAAAGCTACAGTACCTGGGGCATAACTCCTCAAATCAAAAACCCACCCCAAGCTAACGTTAGAGGATCTGACAACAGCTGGTGGATTATTTTCATCTCCGTAGTTCTCGAAGGTAGCTGGACATTTGGGTCAGATGACGCTATCTGAAACGCCTCCTTTAGGCCCTCATCCTCCACGATTGAAATAGGCCTGCAATCAGCAGCAACCCACTTAGCAATTGAGTTTGCCAGTTTTTCTGTGGTGGCTTTGCTCATTCGTTTACCAAATTCTGCAAGCATGGGTTGGCGAAGTGCTCTCACAGTAGCACTAGCACCGGTAACCGTGGAACTTGTCCCGACGTGTTTAGCGTTTAAATGATAAGTCAAGCTGGAGCAGCTTCGCTGATAGGAGAATTCTTTTTTTACAAAAGCTGCAAATCACCGCGTTCTCGTTGATAGTCCCGTCTTCGTTCTTTTTATAAATAAACTTGCCCTTCAAAGACCCTAGCAACGATGTGCTCGCCTCACTCTCCTGAGTCGCGTCCGTGTCTGTTGTCACCCTGCTTTGACTAGCGACGCAGGTAGGAAGTGACAAACACGTCCAGACAAGTTCCTCGGTGCTAGTGCCACTGCCAAGTAGCCTACGGGTCATTCAATGGGCCAAATTTAAAATGCTCGCGCTTTGAATTGCCACTCAGTTAATTTTTATAACACGTTAATTTTCTAGTGTAATTAATTAATCTAATTAACGCGTTAAACTGACAGCCCTAATAAAAATACAAACTTAAGATATAAAACTTAAAGTCCTTTGAACAAAAACACAATAACAACAACAACCAAACACAAAGTTACCAGTATTAAAAGACTTCATAAGTAAGCTTCATAAATATAACTTCCAACAAGACTGGAGACAAATTCTGTTAAGTTCTATTAGGGTGTTTCGTCCGTTTTTATTTCATTTTTAAAATATTCATTTATAGGCCATTATAAATTCCGATACCGATAGTAACCGATAGTTTGGAAAATGCCTAATATCGGCCGATAATTCTATTTGTGATCTGTCATTTGTTAATTCTGGATTCCAGTAAGGAAGTTATCATAATAACTAAGGGCCTTACATATGATAAATTAAAACGCAGGTGTGCTGATCCTTCCTAGATGTCAGTGACGACAGCCGACCAAACTCGTCATTTCAGAGCGATATCTATCAGTTGTGATTATTTCAGTTAAAGTGTGATTTTTCCCTTATCAGAATGATTAAAGTGGATGATTTTTTAACACGACAGAGATGAAACTATAGAGTATTTAATAAAAGAAAAGGTCAAGATTAGAGTGAATAATTTATTTCCCTTAACAGGGATTAAATTGATTTTGCAACCTCTGTTGGTATCCTGGTCACAAGGTTGGGAGCCACTGAATCGGGCTAAAAGCTGGGTAGATATAATTAGAATATAACGGTTTGTATATCATAGCCCAGTTAGTGGAATGCTGGAAACCACAGACCTAATATTGGCCTACACTATCCGATGTACAAAATCAAAGCCACCTAGTATGTGGACACGTACAAAACTCCAGCCTTCAGCGTTTTCTGCAGGTTATGAGGAAGATGTGAGGCTCAGAGCTGCGTTGTCATCACAGCTAGTGGGTCTTGTGCAGAGGTCTGTGTTCCTACTGCATGCAAGTGAATATCCAAATAGAGGGAAGGTTCACATACAGAGGCTGGATCAGTCTTCCGGACAAGCACATCAGTCCACTCCCACCCCGGGGTGGAACAGTTCACGCTGCTCTGTTGGTCACAAACATCTCAATTACTCTGAGCGAGGGGGAAATGTGTGGGCCGTTCTCTGCAAGTCTCTGGCTGAAGTAGATCAATACCTGACAGTCTGATCCTCCCTCAAGCCTTCACTTTTCCCTTTACGTGCCCTTCTACCTCCCATGATACGCTAAAACCTACTTTCCTCGTTAAGCATCATTGAGTTACATTGCAAATATGGCGAAGCTACAACCTGTTCTGCTAAATGAATGGTGCCATGCATCATATGCAAGTATAGCATCTTCTGTAGATTTAAAATATTCATCAATTAACTCTTTTATGACGGGGCATTCTGTATATGGTTCGGGTAATTGGGTCGTCATGCATGAGGGATTCTGGGTACCAGTGCGTGATTGTCACCGCTGGTGAGCACAGTGCCTTCATTCCTCACACAAAGCTCCATCATACACATTCTGTTTGAGTGGTTCAGAGCTGGTCATCTCGCAGAAAACGCTGAGCTGAGATGGCTATTATGGATGCGCGCTATAGAACCTAGAGGCAGATGAAGGAAAAAATCAACTCCATTTTGCGACAGGTGGAACTTTTCTCCAAGCATCCCTTTGCGAGGCTTCTCCTTGTTCCCCAGCTCTATGCCATATGTTTAAGGTAGCTACTTTAATAAGACTGAGTGTTCAGGCACACCAGCAGCTCTGTGAGGCTGCACTCAGGGACAACATTGTATTAGAACAACCCTTTAAATAGAAAGTGGCCCACTACTAAATGTGCAGGAGATCTTGTGATGAAGTAAAGTCACAGTAAAAAGTCAACGGTCTCCTCCTTGACACAGTAAGCTGAATGTTCAGTATATCTTTAGCTCACTGGGCTGTTTTAAGGCCAGGGTAAAAATACATTCTGCTGACATCCTCTAAAGGAGAGGTTGATAGCACAGTGAGCTCCACAAAGTAAACAGTCTACTGAGTGTTGCACCTGTGGTACACGGCTCTTTACTTCGCTGCATTGTGGCTCTGGAGAGTCCCGGTTGCGTAACTATTTCTTGTCCCCTGGCTGCATGGAGTTAAGTTATGCCTCAGTGAAAGCACTCCTTATGCCGGCCCGTATAAAAAGGTCATTTAATGCACAGTGTTCCCTCCCCTGACAGGCTGAGAATTGGTTACTGACAGTGCACTCGGTTATTTATGACTCAGCTTACAGTTAAGCACAAAATGAAATCCCCCAACATGTCAGCAGCGCTCTGCTGGGAAGCCCGTTTCAAGGTAATGGATTATAGGTTGTTATCATGTCGAGTGATAAAAGCTATCGAGATGTTTTCTTCTCAAACACAGACGCTTCTTAGTTCTTTTTTTCTGTCCCAGACACAATAATGGAGCTCTTATTTCTTCTCAGCCGGTAGATGATGGAGATTTGACTACCCTTTACTTTAAATGCCAAGTGCCCTTTTCTTTGAAATAATCAGGAATCCAAATTTCACACAGTTTCTACCCTTTGCTGCATCAGACACATACACACATGCAGTCTCCTCACTTAACACATTTAAATTGATCGTCCTTGTGACCTCTCACCCTGTAAGTGGTGGGCTGCCTCCGGCCCTGAGGGAAGGCTGGCAGCAGTGCAGAGTGGGAGGAGAAGTCCTCGGGGTTAGGAGAGCAGTGTGTGTATGTGTGTGTGTGTGTGTGTGTGTGTAGATTATTTTATAGTTAGGGAAAGTTTCCGGGCTGAGCTGGTGTTGGGGGTGGGGGGGTCTGAAGCCTGCTCTCACACTGTGTGTCTCTGTATGTAACAGCAGCTTTTCTCAGACGGGGACACCGCGGGACACCATGATTTCCTCAGGACTGTCCTCGACGTCTCTTCCTCCGTGGCTTCGCTCCCTCTGTCTACGTCCTTTGTGTCTTTACGTCACTGTGTCGTCGTCTAGCTATTTCTGGTCTAGCTATTTCTGGTCTTTGTGTGTCACCTTTTTTTTGTATCAGGTCCTTTTCCCATCTGGGCCCCTGGTGTCCCAGGTCTAAATCAGTCCTTAATGGTGTAAACCAACAGTGCTGTAGGTGGACTGGGACCAACGTTTCATAATACATTTTTCATTGGTCCTTCTGGGTT
Source organism: Eutrigla gurnardus (assembly GCF_963514095.1). Classification (NCBI taxonomy): domain Eukaryota; kingdom Metazoa; phylum Chordata; class Actinopteri; order Perciformes; family Triglidae; genus Eutrigla; species Eutrigla gurnardus. The sequence continues at coordinate 21,691,467 of NC_139929.1, read as the reverse complement.
CTACAAAACTATATTGGTGATAATATATATCACCATTCATGGTTGCCATAAGGTTTCGGCTAGTTTCATGTGTTTAATACTTTGCTTAATACCAAAAACTAATGACATTCCCTCCAGCCTCAGCTCTTTTTTGTGTTTAGTGCTAATGTAAGTCTCATGACATCAGTGGGATCACATGTCACACAAACATCCATCTTGTCAGGCTTCAAGTTAAGCATTTGTGTCTGACAAGGCGGTGCAGGGACCAATTAGCATCCAGAAAGGAGCTCCTGGCAGCTACGAGTGTGGCTTCACATTCTGAACAACAATGGCTGCTCCCAAACAGACGAGTGTCGATGCTGCAGTAGAATGAATGCTATCTTACGTGGAGAGGGCTTCTTCATTAACAGAAGAGCAAAGAACAAACTGCAAACAACACTGAAGGCCTTTCCCTGTTTTTGCTCTTGTCTCCCGACCGGCTCCAGCAGGTATTTGATTGATAGATTTGTAGTTTTTGACAGTGCCTGCATGGCTCGGTCTTTGGGACCTACTTGTCCTTTCCAAGAATGTACAATGTGTGCTTATTGTCACATGTTGAATGAAATGCATGAAGCAGGTTTTATGGCCAAACATAACTGCCCATGTGTTGACAGGTTGCAGCAGAGTTTCGCTGTTCTGTCCTACATCACTTGTTGTTGTGTCCTGTCATGTGGTCTCTCTCTCAGGGGGAGGTGAAGGTGGAGGAGCCAGGCAGCTGCTGTCCAGTCTGTCGGAAGCAGTTTCCAGGTGAGTGCAACACACTACGCAGGAAAACACGCCGTCTCATTACCAGCATGACCAGCAGTGTTTCCATTTCTTGTATGTGGTTCATGGAAGGAATTGACAAATAAAAAGTTGAGTTGAGTTAACCATCACGACTTTCAGCTTTGGTGATGCAGAAAAAATGGCATTGACATGTTACTTGTTGTAAAACATGCAAATCTCAAACAAACACACAGATTTCCTTTATTGCACATCACAAACTCAAACCAACTGACTGATTTAAATATTCTAAAGTTCATTTTATAGGAGGCTAAAAACCAAGTGCCACAGTGCCCAATTAGTGAGAGATTACATGACTTAACCTACATTGGGGCTTTAATCTCTCTCCCAATGGAGGAAATGTCACATGCTGCGAGGGAGCATGGCAATGTCACTGTGTTCTCTGTACCAACTCTCTCGTCTCTTCTATTGTCTTTTTTATTCATACTTCTAATGCGAAAATTGTGTTTTCTTTCCTGATGTCTCTTTGCTTGCCCTCTGTGCACCCCTTTGCTCTGTCCAATCTGTCCTCTCTGTGTTCCCGTCAGGCGAGCCTGAGCCCGAGTGTCGTCGCTACATGCAGGTCAGGAACATCACCAAGGGAGACTGTCGGCTTGACAACGTGGAGGTCAGCTTCTGCAGGGGACGCTGTCTGTCCAGGACCGATGTCATCCTGGAGGTAGGGAGAATAAACACACACAGAAGATCATACCCTGGGAACATGACGGGTATTGACTTCAACATGAGTGACAGCTGGTAACAATAAAGATCAATACAGGCAGCAAAGTGGACTAAAAGGGACCAGAACTGGAACAGAAAAAAAGCTGTTGGTCATAATTGTTTGGAAATTGCCCATCAGGGCTGCACAGTTAATTCTGCTTAATAATGTCGAACAATATCAGCCCATAAAGTAAGGAAAAATGCAATATTCACTTGATTAACAATGTGTGTCGAACTTAAATTATAAGACATTTTCGACAATATGAAATAATCAGGATTACCGCACAGCCACATTGTCCATCTGTTTTCCTCCTGAGCTTTTTAAAAGGCTGTCTGATTCTGACTTCTCTCCGTGAGCAGAGATGTTCATGTAAACACTCTATGAGAATGTTCAGTCTCTGGGTTTAGGGAACTCAACCTTTTGAAAATCACCGCCTTAAAAGCCATTCCCAAGAGTGCATTGATATCAAACCACGTCTGCATCCGAAGCTAGAAGCAGGTTGTATTTCATCCTTACTGAGTGCTTCACACTGGATATCTTCTATCTAGCACATGCACAGGTCGAGTATTGATATCAACAAAGTCACGAGACCTCGGGATGACACCTCCTCAGGTATAACTTCCGCTCTCATCCGGGAGATCGCTCCTTTTTCATCTTGTCCTACAGTCAGTTCTTCACCTCTTGGGCACATTTACAGCTGCCCCATCCGGAGTAAAAAGCCACTCTACCAGGAACGTCACCAGTGTTGTGCCTGCATATTGTGGTCGAACGTGTTGCTGTCTGTGGTTCTATATAGGCTGTGGCAATAATTAAAAAAATAATAGCTTGCAGCAACATATTGAAAAAAGAACTATGAACTAGTTCATTTTTGGAACTGTGAACTTAGTTCAAAATGTTTAATTATGAACTATGAACTGAACTATCCATACATCGTCTACCACTTATCCTGTATTCAGGGTCGTGGGGGGCTGGAGCCGATCCCAGCTTGGGCGAAGCCAGGGTACACCTGGACAGGTAACCAGTCTATCACAGGGCCAACATCTACAGACAGACAACCATGAACTGAACTAGTGAACTGTTTGTGAACTGAACTTTGAACTAGTTCATGTAGAAAGTGAACTTTTCCAACACTAAATGTCTCCACGTCATGGGTGACCTTGAGAGGGGGGCCTTAGAGGACATACAGTGTGTGCCGCAGCCTCATTGGCAGCACCGAGCACGTTCTCCAGATATTACAGACGGATGTCACCACCTCCCATCCATTGGCCCTTTGGCCGAGGTCGTCTGCCACATCCTTATGAGGTGGGTTACGAGGATTCCTCGTGACTCTGCTGGCCATCCAGTGTGAAGCACTACCTCTGGTGGTCAGTCAGTATTCATAGACCCGTAGTTACATTCTTACTTTCACTCAGGTTCACTTCTTGTTTATGTCAGCTGCTTCCAGTTTACATTATTGGCCGGGGTCCCGCTAGCCGCAAATATCAAGTTCAAGAGTCTCATTTCGGCGTACGCCGACCTCAATAACAAGCATACTCTCTACAAGGTACAAGGATCGCATATCCATATCCCCGGCCTGGGTCGGCAAGACTCTGGTGGTGTCTGGTGGTGTAGTTGTGGCCAATGGCGGCTCATTCACCATGTGTTTCTGCTGCCAGGAATGGGACATATTGGGCTCATTGCTGGAGCAGTTACAACCACAGGCCCGAGGATTGTTGACCTCCTTTATACTCACAACAGAGCTGTTGGGCCTAATGTCCTTGCACCTGGACAAATAGTTCCTTACTAGAACTGAATTTCTAACTGGAATTTGAGAGGATTTTAAGGACGAGGTGAGTTTAAATTAACCTTGGCAAACTTGTTTCAGCTCCATTCTGTAACTTATTGAATATGGACTAAACAAACAAAGTATCTCATATCTCAAAAATAAAGCAGTTTTGTCAAACATGATAGAGGTTTATGTAAACTAGGTGCCGATGTTGTCAATGGACAAAGACATCTAATAACACTGGTGTGGTCTTTTTAGAGTGATGAAGGAACATGTGGCCTCATGCTGCTGGTCGCACCTGCTTTAATCTGAGTCATAGATAAACACAGAGGCATCCAGACACTTCAGGGTGTGAACTGAACAAGCTGGCTATTTGATCGTTGGCCGTCTGACATGTGGTTCCAGTTAAATGCAGAGTTCCCATGAAGGAAAGTAAATAAAAGCCATTATTCAGTAGTTGAGTCCCCGGTGATCTAAATATAGATGTTTCCAATGGGACTCACGTGCAGAGGGATTCTTCTGTTCCTCCTTTTCTTTCTTCACTTCTCTTTGTTCCCGGTGAAGCAGCGAGCTCGTCACCTTGTCACCATGGCGACTTTGTTCATCCTTGGCTTCCATACATCACTGTAAAAATAGTCAGTCAGATTAGCAAAACTATACATCAGCTCAAATGCCGGAGTCAAATGTGTCGCTACCTCCTGTTGCTGTGGCAACCGGGGATGGTAACCAGTTACTAGGCGAGCACAGAGAAGTTCCCTTTTCATTGATCAGCAGGACTGGAGGAAAGCAGGAATGCATTCACAAGAATCCCATGCTGTTCCCCACCAACAGCCCAAGTCTTAAAAGTATATGAAGCACTAATAATTATTTGACAGTTTTACAGAGAGGTCGGAGGTGTTTTTGAACCTCTCACCTACTTCTCCTCCTATTCTTCCCCGCTTCCACCACCTCCCTTTGTTCTTTCCCACAACCTCTCTCTGCTCGGGTTCTCACTTGCACTAATTGGACACGTGAGAACAACTTCCAAGACGCTGCCTTCTGTCATGCAAAACCAAGGCTGGCTTTCCTAAAAGTACCAAATTGTCACCTACTGTATTCCCAATGTTGTGCTGATAGTTATCACCTGACTCAGCTCTATGGTTTTATCATCTTTCAGTTCTTATTTGAATTTCACAACCTGCAGCGGTAATGTTTTGGTTCCTCGGCTCTCAGCAGCTTCATTTCCAGATGTTTTTGGTGAAAATTGCGCTGATGAAGCCCTGTAATGTTGCTCTGTGTTGCTGGATTAGCACATAAGTAGCCCTTTGCTAACATTTATGCTGATAACAATGTCAGTGCTGTGTTTACAGCTTCTTCCACTGCCCCCAAGTGGCCAGAAAAGTCTATTGACACGTGTTGATAGCTGTTTGAAAGAGCTGATATATTATTTATGTCACTTGCTGTAGGGAAAAGAATGTCACAAAGACCTGAAAACACCATGTCTCCCATGGCTAATGTGTGAGTAGAATGCAGGGCACCATCCACATTCATGGAGTCATCTTTCTTCAGCTTTTTTTGTGGCACATGACAGGACAACGTGAGGTCAAAGACCTACCGATGACCCTTCCTGCTCCCGACCCTTCCTCCTATCGCATCTGATCATCCTCACATTCATCACAATATATCCGAGATCCATGAATTCAACACCAAGTCATGAGCCAAACATTGCATGAATAAATTAGAAAGAGCATGACTTGTAAACAGCAGAGAAATCTTTCTCCTCCTGCTTTGTCTTGCTTTAAGTGACTGGTTAAGACTAGGCACCTGTATGTGTGTGCCGTTGGGGTCGGGAGTGTACACTGGGCTCATCTGAGCTCTTTGGCTGAAGGCAGCTAGCTGAAAAGAGATGTGAGAGCCAAGTTTACTGGTCAATGAAACCAATTAGCTAAAATAAGCTAAGCAGCTCAGTGGAGGTGCATAGTTGAATTATAATGAATCCGTGGAAACTACCCCACTCACATTACATATCTTGATTTGAGCTATTGTCTGATGTCATGTTTGCAGGTGATATTGTATTGTGTGTAGATGTTTGATAGATACATGTCCCTGTATTGTGAGGTCCTGTTTGTCCTCTGTAGACTGTAGTCCACACCTTTAGTTTTGTGTGTATTATTTCCGAGACCAACCTCACCTGCCTCCTCTCTCCTGCATCAGTCCTGCCGATACCAGTTCACCTTCTCGAAACTCACCCTATTATTTTCTGCTCAAACCTTTTTCCATAACCTCCTCTTCCTCTAATTCCACCCTGTCTTCTTCATATTATACTCTCCTAATTGGCTCCCTCCACCTTACCCCTCCGGCTCTCCTTTCCCCCGTCCTCCTCCTCCTAGGAGCCCTACCTCCAGTCAGTTTGCGAGTGCTGCAGCTACCGGTTGGACCCTGACAACCCGGTGCGCTTCCTCAGCCTGCAGTGTGAGAGCGGAGAGAGCGAGCCGGTCGTCCTGCCCGTCATACACAGCTGCGAATGCACCAGCTGCCAAGGTGGGGGATAATGGATGTGGCCAAAAGGATTTGCATGCTCATCCCTCATGTCAGTGTGAGAACCAGAGTTTGAATATATGTAAACATGTGTGCACGTGACATTTGTTTAGACGCTGCAGACAAAGAGGAGCGGCATTACATTTCACTGCTGGTGTTGTAGAAGAGAAAACACTTTCAAAGGGCTAAATCACACGGACAGTGTGGAGTTACTGATACAGGCAAACATCATGTCAACCAGAAAACTCATGCAACTAGCCTTTGATTAGTGATCAGCTGTCTTTATTTTGAAATATCGACAACATGACTAAACAATCAACAGCTGATCAACAGATCATTTAACTCATTAGGAAGTGTGCAATGACACCTGACACAAAATCTCAGATTAATCACATTAAAGGCTTCCAAGCTTGCTTCAACACTTGACCTATAATGTGTTGAACTGACTCAAACTTCAGTACATTTGGATTGGTTCTTCTGTGTTATTATTTAGCCGTTTTAGCATGACATCAAGAGATCAAATTCTCAAAAAGCTAAATATTAAAAACACACAACATCAATATTTTATCAACATTTTGAAACACAATATATCTCTATATCCACAATATATTGAATGCCCTGCATCATGATCCGTATGGTCTCACCGACGGTCCATAGTCCAGGTCCTTGTAGCACTTCACACTAGCTCAGTGGTTCCCGTCCTAGATGACACCACCTGTCATGTTCCACATGTGATCACATGAAGGGAGTTTTAATTGGATGTTTTTAACACTATTGATGAAATAAAGGCCATATTTCTTTCAAACAATCGGCCGACTGCTAATCAAAGTATAATATGAATGTTGGGGATTGTGCTACTGTACTTCACAATCTTTCCAAGTACCCCTTGCACATGCAGAAGTAGTCTGTTGGGTACTCGTCCCCTCGGCCGGCTGCAGGTGGAGGAACCTTGCTGAACGTCACTGACGGAGCTGGTAGCTCAGGAACCATCATGTCGGCCTCTTCCTCCCTCAGTCTCTTTCCATCAACACTGGGACGACACACACACACGCACATACGTTTGCCTTTGCCCACCATGAATAATTCAATCAGGGATCCCACCTCTGAAGCAATTATGTGCTAATCCATTCATCAACATGGCTGATTGCGTTAGTTAATTGGATGTAGCCACATACGACTCAGAACATCCCCCCGGCTCACGTCCCCCCCCCCCCAGCTCCACACCCGCAGACATCGTGGCTGACGGATTTACTCGTTCCGGCCATCAATCCTTGATGCTGTGGTGCCGCTCTCACGCACGCACACACACACATGTATTAACCGCCGCCACAAGTTTTCTCATTTCTCATCTGGTTCTCTCCGACTGACGCACACTTATCACAGACACAAGATGTCTTCCATGGATCACATTTGTCAACTGCTCAGATGACTCCATCAGTCTGACTGTTTCTCTCCCTCACAGGAGGCGACCTGTCCAGACGCTGAGACAGTCGAGTGTGTGTGTGCGTGTGTGTGTGAGAGAGAGAGTGTGAAAGTGTGAGCGAGAGTAGGATGAGTTGAACGGCGAGCCAAGAAAAGTGAGAGCGCCACACTGAAATCCAGATGGAAGGAGGATGCTGGTCGGACAGATGGATGAGTGGATGAAGTCCTGAGAGCTCATCGACGTTCACACTGTCGTCCTGAGTCATCATATGACTGGATGCGACGGTTTCCTCATCGGACACTTTGTTTATTCTTCAACTTGTACAGCCTTTTTTCTACTGTGTACCAGTAGTCATATTAAAGGACCTGTGTTACAATCCAAGTAAGACCTATTATGCAGTAAAAATGTATGTCTTTAAGTAACCATGACTGGTGAGATATTTTTACAGTTGAGCTGGTCAATAAACATGTTGTACACATTCTGCATATAGTCGACTCTCTGTCCATTTAAGAATGACTTATTATCAGTTGTTCACAAACAAACGTGACTTTTCCATACCTTCTCCCAACGTCCTCTCCTGTTTCCCCCAATTGATTTAAAATAGAAAAAACAAGAAATGATTATTGACTTGTAAGATTAAATGGATCCATATTTCTTCTTAAACACGTAGTTTGCCAGTCAAAGTGTTTGGTATTTCAGACTGATCTCATGAATCGGTGTATGTATGACACGCCAACTCGTATGCCATTATGGCATGTTATCACTACGCACAATCGCCTTTTCGCATGTTTATCAACGCTGAACCCTAACCTTAAAGGGCGTTTACCTACACGCGGATGTGATGGGTCGTTTCGCTAGAGGGCGCTGACAAACACGCGGATGTGATGGGTCGTTTCGCTAGAGGGCGCTGACAAACACGCGGATGTGATGGGTCGTTTCGCTCAGAACGTACACATACACGCGGATAGCTCGAATTGCATACAGATAACACGCCACAGGCAGTGGCGTGTATATTAACGAAAAGTCATGATGCCACGTTGGATATTTTAATCCCATACAACACTCCAACTGTGTTTGCTTTTATCACCTTTTCCAGTTCAGAGAAGCTTTGCTGGTAATATACACATTTCTGTCAGTGTGAACACATCTGCTCTCAGATAAATATCTGGAGGATAGAAGTGAAATAAAACCCTGATATACTAAGACAATATTCTGAAAGAAATCCAGGGTCATATTACAAAATTACCTTCCAAAAGACAAATATCTTGTTGTATGTCCAGCTTGCAGTATGTGTGTGTGATAACCACTTCACATCAGACTGCTTCAGTAACGAGGGTCAGTACAAAGCTGGCTTTGCCTCGACACTGACCCTCGTATACATCCACCGCAAACATTGGTGCATGCTGCCGCTAGCATAAGCGGCATCATCTCCATCTCTCTCCAAGTAGGCGATGACAGACGGAGCTCATTAGCATTTAAAGGTGCAGACACAGAAACCAGCCTGTTCTCAGCAGAGCTCATTTGAGCAACTTTTAGACAGCTGAAATTCAGGACCATGGATGGGTTTGGGGCAATGCATATCGAATCCAGTGTTGTTGGACCTCTGACAGCTGTGTGGAATTGAGGAAAATCAGTATATGATGTGACCTTTAAACTCTGAGTGGAACGAACCACCTGGATATTGATTGTGCATTTTTTTGGTTGGGCATATTGTAAGATTTATTTTGTACAGAATAAATTGGCAAATATTGTTTATAATATGTCTGCTTCCCTGAAAATGGTTTACTTAAATAATGTGATGTTTCTAGATATGTGTTTGAACTATATGAGTGAAGTCCGGAGCTTTTTCCACTTCCTTTATTCAGACATGGATTCATTGTTGTGTAAGGAAAAACACACCAAGAGTTCCCTCAGCAACCCCACTTTCCTTGTGTGTGTTGTGTGTGTGTGTGTGTGTGTGTGTGTGTGTGTGTGTGTGTGTGTGTGTGTGTGTGTGTGTGTGTGTAAATTTGCCAGGCTGGGATCTGTCTCATCTGTGACAAGAAGCTCTCTGCCTTCTTCTCTTCCTCTCCTCTCCCCTCCTCCCTCTCTCTTTTCCTGACTAAATAAGGGAGTTGAGAGAGGAAGGCTGGTCAGCATGCCTCCTCCAGCTCTCAGCTGCTGTAGTAAACGCGTAAGAAGAGCTGCAACTGATGCTTTTAGAAAAAGAAAATGTATACCAATGTGTCACATTTTGATAGATGGCTCTGTGGGCCCCGTCCAACAGCAAGGCCACAATTCATCATCTATCGTCTAACCAATCATGAAAACACTGATCGCTGGAAAAATGAAGCCGTGGTGCAGGTCATTTTGATCAATGCATGCAGCGGTGTCGCGTCAGGCGACTGCATGACAGAACTGAAAACAGTCAAGGTGACTAGATTACATCCCTCAGATAGATATTAACGTCTTCTAAAAGACAGAGTGCTGATGAGTTCAAGGGAACTCTCTCAGGAAGCATGATGATGGACATGCAGGAGGACTGCTCTGCCTGCTGCTGCTGCCTTCAAGTGAAGTCAGACAAAAAGAAAATACCACATCTTTTCATTCATCACACAAACTTTGTGTAATAGAGGGCATTCATTGCTTGACTTCCTGAGTATAAATGAAATAATAAAACCAAAATGCGTTCTCACATACAGCTGGTATATTTGTTTCATTATTAAATCAGTTCTGTATATAAGCTAAAAATAGATGCTGGCTAAGTTACCCATTTTTCTTCTTGATTTCTAAAATTAAGCATCATCCACCCGGCTTCTGCTATAGTCTTTCAAATGAAAGCAAAATCATTATATACTATATCATTATGATTATTAAACAATCACAAAAATGTCAGTCTCGACTCCCTAAACTCATAATGAAAATAAATGTAACTCAAAAAGTGCATCCAGTATAGATAATTCGTTCTCAGCATTCTGCAACATGAAGCAAAATATAACATTTTAAAAAACCTAATTGGAAACCCCCAAAAGCCCATAATCTTTATTATGCATATGATGAATTTCATATAGGCTGTGTGTTGATTTTAGTTCATTCCAAGTGTTATTTCCCAGTAATGTGTTGAATATGTGCCTCCAGTCTCAGTAGTTCCTGTAGACTTCACATTACATTTCATATTCAGTGTTTGAAAAGCATTCATACAAAAAGAAAGCAGTGTGAACGTCCGTGTGCGCTTCTGCCAATATCCGACGGTTCGTGAAGGCATCATCCCCAGCATGACGGAAGGGGGAACCCCGGCGGTGTGACGTAGCTGAGCTGAGTGGTGAATCCCCATCCAGCCCTGACAGCCGATGAAGCAGCAGCTCAGTGATCCAGGAGCAGCAGCACGCGTTCACCGCAGAGACATGAAGCATGACTGTAGTAGTGAGCTGTGGTGAGGGAATGGTGCACATGACGCCAAACACCCACAGTGTACGTGTGATGTGTTGACGTGTGTCGCTGTGAGTTGATTGGGCCGTGAACGCAGCATACAGCCGGACACCTGTTGTTCGCAGGCTGATCTCAGAGCAGGTGTGTGACTAACAGCTCCTCCACATCTGCTCACATACCTGCCGGTAAGGCGTCGCTGGGTGTCGTCTCAGGCCCGGTTCCCCGTATGTGCCTCCCGTACAGCGGAGGAGCATTCACTGTTGCTGCTGCGGCTCCGGTTGGAGCTCCCGTGTCATTCTAACTCCGCTCTCTGATGAGGAGGTGCGTTCAGGCGGCGGGGAGCGCGTCTTCAGCATACAACACCACAAGTGTGCGCGATTCCCGACGAGCAAAGGGTTAAAAGAGGCGCAGCTAGACGTCGGTGGAGCTGAAGTCATCCGGCAGAGCGCACAGCGAGGAGGAGGAGGAGGGGGGGAGGAGGAGGAGGAGGAGGAGGGGATACAGACAACACCTCCAAAACACACATCTAGGACGACTCAAGCTGCGGATCTGCTGCTGCTTTCAGTCCACCATCACCGAGCTCCTTCTCAGGTGGAACACAGAGGCGCGGAGAGGAGGTGGAAGGAGGCAGAAAGAAAGACGCGCAGCCCGTAGACTCGATGGCTCCAACGACGCTCGTCGGGAAGCTCGCCCGGTCCGCTCCACAGCAGCGGGCTGTAGTGCCGGAGGAGAGGCGTGCTGCGCTCCCCCGGGTGTGAGACCAACTCTCCTCTCCTCACCCTCCCGGACAGAAACCACAAGCCGCCGTCTCTCCGACCAACTTGGGGAAACTTTGGCCCCTGGATTACTGAAGCCCTGAGTGGAGAGTGTCCATGCAGGGAGCGCAGTGAGCGTCTTGCTGCGGCTGCGGGGACGGGAAATCCACGGATTCACGTGTGACAGCATTAAAAGTCTTGCAAAGTCTCTCAAAGTCCAGGGGCCCCCGCAGCGAAGATGCCGGTCCGGAGGGGCCACGTGGCCCCGCAGAACACCTTCCTGGACACCATCATCAGGAAATTCGACAGTCAAAGTAAGATCACTGTTTAACGTGCCTTCTGGGAGCAACATTCATACAAGCACGCAGCCTGTTTCCTTTCATTAAGGCCACTTTTAATCATTGATTTGTTTGTAAATCTTCTAAATGATGCAGGCTTTGACATTTTAGTTTTGCAGAATTAGCCTCAATAACATGTCTGCTGATGCGTAATAGTCATGGTGCAGCAGCAGCTGAGCTCACGAAGTGTGCAACAACATCTGAACACAAACCTTGACTCTTCCGTTTTAAAGATCACGTCATGTGTGGTTTATCTTAATACCAGTGTGGTGCTTACTTTACATGGGTTCACCTTTTAATCCATTCATTTCCGATGAAAACATGAGCAGCTTGCTAGATTGAACTGCTGAAGTGTGTTATTGGTGGTGAACCCTGCAGCTGCAACAGACATCTGTCATTCAGGAAGGATTCTTGCACTGCAGCCAATACGTGTGACATGTGCAAAGGTTGTGCAATCCAGTGCAATACTTAGATAAAAACACATTGTGATTAGTTTTGTTTCTGCACATCCTCTCATGCTTGAAGGTTTGTGCTGCTGCCGTCTCCTCATCTCGTCAGGAAGAAACAATCTGCAACAAGAAATGACTCGTAGTCTCTTTGGTCTGTTGTCTTGTGGATGTGAAATAGTGTTTATACAGAAACTATTGGATCCATCAATAAACGTATTACAATATGCACATGCTTTTCAGACATAAGACCATTTGATGCCACGATGGGGAAAAAGGCCAATAATGCTGTCAATAAATCTACACAAAGTTATAAACTACAAGAGACACAACGTATCGGAGCTACTAAATATTTCATGGAGCCCAGGGCCGTGCAATTTGAAGCTGTCTATATTTGAAAATACACAGGCTTCATCCGTCCTCGCTTCCCTGCAGCGGTGTTATCTTTGATGCAAATCATTCATGTTTGGTTTTTTTTTTCCATCTCTGAACGTGTGACCAGACTTCAAACACGACTCTGGGTGAGGGGTGAGGGGGTGAGGGCAGGGCTGCCCATGAAGAAGCTGAGCAGGGTGATAGCTGTGGTGTGAGGAGTGTATGTCGTTAACATTCAGGTTTCAACTGTCGAGCTGATGAAAGAGACATTCACTGTAGATTTAGTGTTTAGTGGAGCCTGTTAGTGTCTGCCCTCCGGCCGGATGAGATTGAACTCTCGGGGTGCCCTTCTCCAAACGCTGAAAAATAAGTATGTCTGCCGTCCGTCACTTTCCATATGCTCTGGGGTTGTCTGTGGTCGTGTCTGTGGTTGTGTCTGTGGTAGTGTCTGTGGTGGCTGGGGTTGTGTCTGTGGTTGTGTCTTTGGTTGTAGCTGGGGCTGTGTCTGTTGTTGTGTCTGTGGTAGTGTCTGTGGTGGCTGGGGTTGTGTCTGTGGTTGTGTCTTTGGTTGTAGCTGGGGCTGTGTCTGTGGTTGTGGCTGGGGTTGTGTCTGTGCTTATGGCTGGGGTCGTGTCTGTGGTGTCTGGTTGTGGCTAGGGTTGTGTCTGTGGTTGTGGCTGGGGTTGTGTCTGTGGTGTCTGGGGTTGTGTCTGTGGTGCCTGTGGTTGTGGCTGTGGTTGTGGCTGGGGCTGTGTCTGTGGCTGTGGTTGTGACTGGGGCTGTCTGTGGTTGTGTCTGTGCTTGTATCTGGGGTTGTGTCTGTGGTTGTGGTGTCTGGGGTTGTGTCTCTGGTTGTGTCCGTGGTTGTGTCTGTGGTGTCTGGGGTTGTGGTTGGGGTTGTGTCTGTGGTTGTGTCTATGGTTGCGTCTGGGGTATTGTCTGTGGTGTCTGGGGTTGTGGTTGTGTCTGTGGTGTGTCTGTTGTGTCGGGGGTATTGTCTGTGGTGTCTGGGGTTGTGGTTGTGTCTGTGGTGTGTCTGTTGTGTCTGGGGTATTGTTTGTGGTGTCTGGGGTTGTGGTTGTGTCTGGGGTATTGTCTGTGGTGTCTGTGTCTGTGGTGTGTCGATTGTGTCTGGGGTATTGTCTGTGGTGTCTGTGGTTGTGTCTGGTTGTGTCTGTGGTCGTGCGGCTCCAAGGCTGCAGTCGAGGTCTTGCTGCGTTGGTAACACCAGAGTCACGGCAGCAGCAGAGCTCCAACGAGCTGCTAGAATGCTGGATTTGGTGCACAAACACCTTTTTTGCTCACAGACATGGAGGTGCCACAGAACGACGCCACATTAGTGCAGTCAAGTTGAAAAGGTGGCGTTGCCGATTGACATTAATCTTGCAGTGCCTATGTTTCCACCCTGATGAGCCTGGATAACTCTGTAAAGGTGAACATATGCCACAGCTCCCTGCGACGCTGCCGACTCGCTCCACCAGCTCCAGATCTGCGATGTGCCTTCCGGTTCAGCGTCTCGATGTGTTGGACGTTTATTTCGGCAGCATTTCTAAGGGAGAGGAGCGCTTCAGTGATACAGGAGAACCGAACCTACAGCTGAAGGCAGAGAGCTTTCCAAATTTTTTCCCAGTGACTCATAACTTCAGAGTGATTGGCCATTGGCCGTTGCAGGCTATTGGTCCGGCTAACCAAGCATGCTGATGATGGCGATGACATGGTGTCTGTGGGTAATGGACTGGAGGACGTGGAAGAGTGTCAGTGGACACTAGCAGCTGTTTAGACATCTTAAGCTGAGAAAATCTGTCTTTTTCGACAGCAAACTCTTTTATTGATTAAACTTCAAACTGCAGTGGAGAGATTTGCCAATACTGCTGAGTATTTCTTCAGAATGACTCAAACACCCCATTTCAGCCTTCCTGTGCTTTCTTCTGGATCCACTTTATCCACTTCTCCACATCACTCCAACATTGTCATCCATGATGCATGTCAAGAGAGCTTGACATGCATCATGCAACAATTAAACCGATTAAACCCTGGACGTGGCCGTTATATGGCACCAATCAGCTACCACCATCACTGAAACTTGAGCCCACTTCTCTCATGCTGTCCAGAGCTGAGGCAAGTACTGTTTGTGAAAGGAAGAGCCTGGTTTGGGCTCCTACCAGGCAGCAACCTCCAGTTCTGAAAAGTCAAGCCAAAGCTGAAGTACTTTAAGCTTGCATTCTCTCTACTGGCCATCAGGGGGCGACTTCTCTGGTTGCAAAAAGAAGACTGATAGTAGAGAAGTCAAGGACCAAAATAAATTCTCAACTATATTATCTCAGTTAACATTGTAAACATGAGTTTATGGTCTCAATCTCTAGTTTAAAGTCTTCTTCAATCCAGCATGATGTTCATTTAGTACATTATGGTCCATTTAGAGTCCAACAGACCAGAAAGCAGGGGATGCTTTAGGGGTGATAGGTCAATACCACGGCCTCAAATGTTCTTGAATTATGAAGCTTACTTTGTTATCAGCTTCACAACAGAATCCAGGTGGATACAGATCCAGTAAGGTTGCAGCTCTGCCGCTTCAGTTCATCAGATCCACCCGTCGCTCCTCCACAGTCCAAATATGGTTACTTTCTCCACTGATAGCAAAAATCCAAGATGGCCACGTCCATAATGCAATAAACTTGAGGCTTCAAAACCGTAGTCCACAAACCGACATCACCATGACTACGTCTACAGTCTGTGGCTTCCACACAGTATTGCACATTTATTCAGGAAACTGGTTGAGCACCAATCAAGATCCTGTTTGTTCAAATACACAGTAGATCAGAGCTATTCAATTAGTTTTGAATGATGACCAGTTGATGGAAACAATCCAAAATGAGGGGTCGGAAAAATATGGCTTGAAAATGATGAGCATCACATTAATAGCTACAGATACTGTAAAACACTACAACGACATATGAGTGCATATATTGTCTTATTTTATCAAGTAAAATATAAGTTATAGGTTTACTCAAATTTCAACAGTTTAACCGTTCATATAACATACACAGGGCTCCAGACTAACTTTTTGCATTGGTTGCACTGGTGCGCCTAACTTTTTTTTTTAGGTGCACCAGCACAAAATTTAGGTGCACCCACATTTTTCATTGCGTCGCCTTTAACGCCAAAAAGTCACCTTTTTATCGCTCTCCTTTTACATAATGACACCCCCCTTATGGCCTAGGTTAACTGCAGCACCATCAGCACCCAGAGCCAGAGGAACCGTTTTCTCCAGCCAATCTGCACACTGATGCCCAAGCGCAGTAAATGCTTGCTTTGTGGCAGCATAAATTCCTCAAGAATAAAAAGATCATACAGGTCACTAGTCTATAGATTGCAAATGGAAAACTGTTTATGTGATCTTAGCCTAGCCTAATTACATTTTTAATGTTTTTAATCTGTAATGTGGGCCTTCAAACACTGTGCGTGTCCATGCTCCACCGACATGTCCAATTAACATGTTGACCGGCCTCCCTTTATGCAAAATGCAGCAGTAGACAATAGTAGACTCCTTCGTAGAGACGTCTGTGTCGCCGTCAATCATGAATGACGTGTACATGGCGTTTCCAACCTCCGCAGCTGTCTTGTTCTTTAGTGTCGGCATTTTTTTCATCAGAATAATTTCGGACTTAAATTTAGTGAACGGCAACTCCTCCTTTGCAATATTGTATGCGACGTTGAATTTTATAATCATTTCAGATTCCTCAGCGGACGTGATTGATACAGCCTGACGCTGAAATGCAGCTGGATGAGGGGCCACTTTATTAACACACTTATCACGGCATGTAGTATGCTTTTTGGATATATTGCGCTTTTTCAACGTCTCGATGCGAAATGTTGTTGACTCTTCCACAAACGCACTATTACCGGACAAATTCTGACCGCACTCCCGACAATAAATGCAGTGCATTGAGTCCCTTTCTTTATCGTACATCAGCCAGGGAAATTGCTTCAACCAGTCCTGTCTGAAGGCATATTTTGGGCTTTTAATTAGAGTCTCGGGGCGAGGCTTTCTGGCTCTCTTCATTTTCAAAGAAAATCGAAGCGCTCAGCACTCATTGTCGAAGCACTCAGAGTACCTGCTCTGCTCGCTCGCATTTTCGAACTGACACAATTTACAGCAGTGAAAAGGACCACAGCCAATCAGAGGCAAGGACCCGCCCGAGCTCTGTCTCTTATTGGTTTAGACCACGATACCGTCAGGAGAACATAAAGAGATGCTGCGCTTATGATTTTTTTTTTCACCCGAGCAGCGTTAGGTGCACCAGTGCGACCTACAATTTTTTTCAGTCGCACTCATAAAAATTTTGGTCGCATATGCGACCAAAATGGTCGCACTCTGGAGCCCTGATACAGGTTAACTCAGAGTTCCACAGCTTATCAATAACACTCACTCACACCAGGGCCATTCCATCCATACCGGGCGTATGTAGAAGTAGAAAACGGCATTGCGGTGATTCAACCAGACGGAACGGTCATCAGAACCACATCAGGTGTGAAAAGTACACAAAGAAAAACGTAGCCGGAGCGTGGTGATGATTGTCCTGGCTGTGCGCCTTCCGGAGCAAATCTACACTGTTGCACGGAGATGAGAGAGGGCAACTCATATCGGCCACGATACGGCAACCATTTTTTTTCCACTAAGAGGGCCAATAAATATTCCATCGCCGGATCTGGCCCTGGGCCACCAATTGAATAACCCTGGCCACATTCATGGTCCAGTAAGCGTAGCAGACTTTCTTTTCCAGGATGGAACTGATTTTAAGATAATGATGATGACCAAACAATGATTGCCCATTTCCACTTGGCACATTGTGTGTGGTCCTGTTTAACTTGTATATTTGATGAACCAACTCTGGGCCTTCATTCATAAAATGGTCTTACACTCATGCTCAAATGAGGGAAAGGTGCACTTCCTGCTATCAATGTTTAGTTGGGTTCTCTGCCTTTAAAATGGCACCGCAAAGTATTTGTCCCCACACAACAAATTGGTCATTTGGTTCAATTATATGTTCAGCTAATGGACGTTATGATGATTAGACAGAAGTGAACAAGAGCTTATTTACGTAGCTTAGCATCAGTGGAGTCACATTTCCTTAGCTAGGTCAAGGAAAAGTGCCTCGGAGAAGACATAAGGCCGTCCATTCTTGCTGCTTCCTGTCCAAAATATCACAGACACCACTCATCCCATTATGACCCATTTTCAGGGAATGGGTTATTTCCCCATTATCCCATATCTAAAGGAATATAAATCAGATTTAATGAAACTTGCCTCTCATTTCTCCACGCTGGCTCGTCTTTATTTTAAATTGCAATGATTGGCCGAAGGGTGTGCTGTTTGTATGGAGACCTACTCATTTGCAAGTGGCCTAAACAGAATATGCATAATTCATGGGGGACAACTTGTTTACTGTTGCCTTGTTTTCTATTTGTTCTGAATACTTCTATGAGGAAAAAAATGCTTGAATGTAATTAGATTTCACCTTTTTAAAACTAATTAGATCAGTAGATGCAGCATGCATGAGATCCCTGCGCCCAGACCTTCTCTGCTTACTGTACACCGATCCTGTGTGCCTGCAACCCTCTCTGTTTACTGTACTGTGATCCTCCGTGTTTGATAGCCATGCTGCTCAGCACAGATTAGACGGCCTCGCATGCGACGACAACACACAACACATTCAACCTCGTCATGAGGTCATGGCAACCTTTTGGGTCGTGTGTTGTTCTCTGTTCGGCGCTCCTTAGAGAAGTCTTTGTCCAATTACAAGCCTCGAAGCCACTGGCCTCCCCGGAGGATGTTACCATTCTACAGCTGAAGTACCAACATTTTATCGCCATAGCAACCCCCCCGACTCCCTCACCCACGCACCCACCCACCCTCACACACAAACACACAAACACACACACACACACACACACACACACACACACACACACACACACACACACACACACACACACACACACACACACACACACAGCAGGAAAAGGTACAGTATAATCATCTCCAGGTATTTCTCCATCTTTCAGAAGCTGTTTTCTGTTTAACTTGCAATATATTTAAATGCAGTACATGTACCTGACAGAGATGCCGAGAAGTCAATCTGATGATATAGACCTTGATGCTGATGGGTGTTTGGTCAATCCAACATACACTGTCCTGTTGCTGAAATTGCTCACCAATGCATGTGTATTAACCCACAGTTGAAAATACTTCCAGTCAGATGCACTTTTAAAAAGGACAGTGTACTCTTGTATATTGCATATTAATGTAGATGCTTTTGATCAGTTTCATAATCACGTCATTCCCTCAGCACTCTTATTTCAGGATTTACAGAGATGCACTAGGCGTAACGTGGAGACTAGACAGAAGAATGGCAATGTGGAAGAATAATTACAATATCCACCCAAGAACTACAACGTAGCAATGCTAACCTACTGGGGGGGAAAGCTGGAAGTAGAATTACAATAGGTGAGGTGATCCATTGCCTTGGACATTGTGTAAAGCCCCTCTCCAGCTGGTGTCAGTCAAACAGGCCTGTGTCTCCAGCAGCAGGTCGTCCACCTGAGCGCTGAGAGCTCTCTGCTTCGGCGCTTTGATGAGCTCGGCTTAGAGTTGCATAAGGCCCAGAGCCTTGATGTTCCCACTGCTGGGAGGAAGAGACGCCTTCTGTGCTTCTGTGAAAAGACGTGAGAAGTGCTGCTGAGTACATGCAAATGTCTCAGTGCACACAACAACATATGGCTTGCGTGCATGGATTAGGCTGCGAGGAGACATTTGAGGGTTTCATCTGCAGACTTGCTGGTTGGACTCCTGCTGTGGTGGTGATGCAGAACCGTTTTCTGAATATATATTCCAACACGTTCTACCTCCAACAGTCAAATAAATCAGCTTGGTCAGAGATTCAAACTCTGACGAGAGTTCCCCTCTATGTCACTTTGTCTTGTGTCAGTGATGCCATGTCATTATACACTTGTTCCATGCATCACGGCCAATCACTCACTACTCTCCACATGGTCCTCTATAGTCCTCTACATAGTCCTGTGTAGTCCTCTACATAGTCCTCCACATAGTCCTGTATAGTCCTCCACATAGTCCTGTATAGTCCTCTACATAGTCCTGTATAGTCCTCCAGATAGTCCTATATAGTCCTCTACATAGTCCTGTATAGTCCTCTACATAGTCCTGTATAATTCTCTACATAGTCCTGTATAGTCCTTTACATAGTCTTCTACATAGTCCTGTATAATTATCTACATAGTCCTGTATAGTCCTTTACATAGTCTTCTACATAGTCCTGTATAATTCTCTACATAGTCCTGTATAGTCCTTTACATAGTCTTCTACATAGTCCTGTATAATTCTCTACATAGTCCTGTATAGTCCTTTACATAGTCTTCTACATAGTCCTGTATAATTCTCTACATAGTCCTGTATAGTCCTTTACATAGTCCTGTATAATTCTCTACATAGTCCTGTATAGTCCTTTACATAGTCTTCTACATAGTCCTCTATAGTCCTCTACATAGTCCTGTGTAGTCCTCTACATAGTCCTGTATAGTCCTCCACATAGTCCTGTATAGTCCTCCACATAGTCCTGTATAGTCCTACATAGTCCTGTATAGTCCTCCACATAGTCCTGTATAGTCCTCTACATAGTCCTGTATAGTCCTTTACATTGTCCTGTATAGTCCTCTACGTAGTCCTGTATAATTCTCTACATAGTCCTGTATAGTCCTTTACATAGTCTTCTACATAGTCCTGTATAGTTCTCTACATAGTCCTGTATAGTTCTCTACATAGTACTGTATAGTTCTCTACATAGTCCTGTATAGTCCTCTACATAGTCCTGTATAGTCTTCTACATAGTCCTGTATAGTCCTCTACGTAGTCCTGTATAATTCTCTACATAGTCCTGTATAGTCCTTTACATAGTCTTCTACATAGTCCTGTATAGTTCTCTACATAGTCCTGTATAGTTCTCTACATAGTACTGTATAGTTCTCTACATAGTCCTGTATAGTCCTCTACATAGTCCTGTATAGTTCTCTACATAGTCCTGTATAGTTCTCTACATAGTCCTGTATAGTCTTCTACATAGTCCTGTATAGTCCTCTACATAGTCCTGTATAGTCCTCTACATAGTCCTCTATAATCCTTTACATAGTCCTCTACATAGTCATTTACATAGTCCTCTACATAGTCCTCTACATAGTCCTCTACATAGTCTTGTAAAGTCCTTTTGTAACCCAGGTTACTAGGCCCTAAACATGAGAATGAAAACAATACAGAAAAGACAATGAAAGAAATAAAGACAAACTCAGGGTTAAGTTTAGTATAATAAATAGGAGACAATAAGAAAATAAAAAGGGTCACTGTGGTTCAATAAATACAGAACAATAACGACATACAATTGTTGTAAACATGGTTCATTATTTTCAATATAATGGATAATGATTCTTTTCCATTTTAACAGACTTCCAGGTGACATTTGAGTGAAATCAGCGTTTAGTTCCTAACCAGCCAACCAGACTAACCAGCCAATCAGGATCAGTGTTGCAGCGTGACTGAAAAAAAAAAATATATATACAGTATAGTCCTGTATATAGTCCACTATATAGTCCTCTAGGAGGAGGAGTGAATGAAACTTAATGAAACTGTATTTATTAATGATTGACATGACAAAATGGCAACGTTTACTTTTTGACGGGACCCTAACATTGGTCTCCTGGGTGAAGGTCCTGTGCTTCTTCGACCCGTCCATCTCCACCCTTTCCCTCCCTGGGAGGACTGTGTCGCTCTTTAATGATGTCATTTATCTGCCCATAATGCAGCGGGTGTGTGCGTCTGAACACGCTCCCGTGCCGAATGAGCGTCGGTGTCAGAGGTATTTCATGAACGGGTCGTGTATCCAGCTTCATGTTTAGAAAAGCAAACAGCAACACAAAGTTGCTGTAGTGTATCAGCAGCGAGTAAATACCGGTGCTGAGCTTAATTTCCCTGCTCCATCTGTTTCCCTCGGCGGGTGTAGAACAGCAACGCCGCCACTCTGGTGCTGAGGTCAGGAGTGAGTAAGTGCTGATTGCACTTTATTGGTGTGAAATCACATTCTCTCCTCTCCTGTCTTCTTCACCGTCTCTCGTCCATGCACATACACCCACACACAGACGAGCACATGCACCCGCCTCAGCCGACACACACACTTGTAAACTCTTGGAGCTTGTAAACACCCTTTTCTCTCGCCGCCCTCCCCCTTCTTCCTGCTCTTTGTCTCCTTTTGACAACCTGTTTTTCTCCGTCTCTCCGGTGCCCAGCAGATGCCCGCTATGCTGCCATGTCTAACTGCTTTCACATCTCAAATGGGCAACCAGGCAACATGGCACCTGTTGTGGTTGCTGCGAGTGACGGGTTGTGTGGTGTATGGGTATTTTATCGGTCAATTTCCCTGTAAAACCCTCAACAAACAAGTAAATATTGCTGCAATCTACTGAAACCACTGCAAACTGAACAATCTGCCATTGAGGGAAGAAAAAATGATTTATGATGATTATTCTTGCACATATTAAAGATAAGCTGCCCCTCTCTCCTTGCATGGCTCTGGGTATGAGGGCGGCTTTCCCCTCATGGTCGGAGCTGCAGGCGACCTACGACCCGGGCCTTCCAAGGCCACCTCCAGCCGGCGGTCACCGCTCTTCATAGGGAGATCTCATGGAGCATCCTCCCACGCCGAGTGGCCGTCCCTGACCCACCGAGTTGAATCCCCCAGGCAGACCGCTTTTGAGAATTGTAATAATATTTTCATCTCATTATGAAACTGTGGGGAACATCGCCTCGTCGCCTTTACCTTCAGCTGTGCTGTGTGACACTTTCCTCAATCAGGAGGCGGAGTGGAGATACAAGGTTTTGCTGTTAGTTTTCATCGGTTAAATATTTGTAAATCCAACAGACGGAGGTAAAGGTTGAACAATGGCATTGATTCATGGACAAAAACAAGGAAATATGGACATAAAAGGTTTCCACCCGACAGCGATAATGTAATATTCATAACTACGTGTCGATCAGTGGATAATCACCTGAAACTAAGAATCGTTGTATTTTCTGAGCTGAGAAATAAATGCTTTGTCTCTTTGTTTAGTCCTCAATAATAATGTGTGCATATTCTTTATTATATTATATTATAATTAATTAATTCATAATTATTAATATAATCCTCAATATTAGAATAATACCTGAATTAATTATAGCTACATTTGAACAGCTAAATGCTGCTCATTCTGCCACAGCTGTTGTTCAGGAACGACTTCCATCTTCAGTTCTCATCCTGCGTGATGAGCTGGATTTTTAATGGCTCAGCTCGAGGTTTGATGTTGCTCAAGAGCACTCGGGCAGTTGTTTACCAGTCAGGTAATGTAACGCAACATGATTGATAAAGATCAGAGCAGGAACATCAAATGTATTGGTCATGGAGGGAAAATGGACATGGAGACCAAATGTTTTATTTCTGTCCTTGAATGGTTGTTTGGGATTGCTTTGTGATTTCATCATGACCGAGTCTACCATCAATGCAGTTGGGTGTTCTCCCATCAATAGAAGCCGAGAGCATGCCGGCTCCCCTGTGAGATAGTTGAACTTCTCCAAATGCCCTGAAACCAGCTTTAAAAAACAAGAAGAGAAAAAGAAACACTCAGGGGTTTTAAAGTCAGAGCTGAATGTTTGTGGCTGCACAGCGATTGAGGGAAAGATGAGCTTGCAATGTGTTTTCTCAGATGATAACACACTTTAGAAGCATCTCTGGGAGAGTTATATCTCCCCCCACATCACCAGATTCTAATTGACTGTGCCTTTATAGAAAAACAAGGAAAAAGGTGTGCCCCAAAGGCTCCAGCATCAAACACTGCATCTGCTCCATGTTTCTTCTTGGAAAGGATGAGACGAGCTTGAATGCATCAACAGCACTTTGTCAGGTTTATTCCATGCTTTGATGTAAAGCTGTAAAACAGAGGAAGCATCTTCCCTGAAACGAAAGCAAAGGAGAAAATGATACAAATGTAACGGCAGACGAAAGCTTTTTTATTTTTGTATTACTTTGTGGGACACTTGTGTCTCGTTGGTTACTTTCAGTAAATACTCACAATAATAATTGAGATTTATCATCTCGTGGAGCGTTGACCAACCATTGAGCATCTATAAAACCAGCAGGAGCACAGTATCTCTTTGGAGTTACACTCAGACATATTTGTAGCCAACTCATGATATCTTATTGCAGCAAGGTGAAAGGTAAAGGCTTCAGTATGCTTGACTTTTCAGCTGCAGCCACAATCTCCATTATGACAATACATTCACCCATATTTAAAACGCTGGCACTGAATTTTAACGAACACATCATTGTATGTTACAGTTGTGCAACATCTCACTTCTTTATGTGTCCAACAGCTGATCCATACAGAGCTGATGTGCGTATTGAGGCACAAGAGACTTCTTTCATTGCTGTTGAGAAACAAATGTCTGGAATCTTACAGCATACTAAAACTGGCCTTAATTATAATCCAGTCATCAATAACACTTTGTTTGTTACGGCTCAGAAGTTAAAGTGGGTGGGAGCTCCCGTTTGTCATCTCCCTATCTCTGAACCCCGGAGTTGACGGAGTATAAAGGTGGAACGACGGGTGAGACCTGGTATTTTGCAGTCCTTCTCCTCTCAGCCCCGTCGGCTGTACCTCCATTTGTCACTGCTTTATCTCCTGGCAGCTGCCCTTTCACGCCGCCCTCCCATTCATCAGGTCTCCTGCTCCAGCCTCTTCTTCTAAAACTTGATCACACCTCTCTCGTGCCTCCTCTCTTTGTCTCCCCACACCTGTTCCTCCCTCATTCACCGTGACTCCTCCACCTCCCAGAGAGCGGCACAGAAAAGGCCAGCTAACCCACTTAAAGACCCCGGAGTCCCCAGTGTTCTGGGGATTAGACCTAATTTGCATAAATCTGCATAACCTCGTTAAGGCAGAGGGAGACGCTGTACACACTGTAGCCTGAAACACTTCGGAGCGAAACAGCCCATTAAGGATTGCAGTGATTATGGGATTATCACTCTTAACAACTGTTGGGGGACTGGACCGGTGTGTACTCTCTGAAAGTGCCACGTCGCATGGCTGAACCCCGAGCTGTATGGAATGAGGGGGTCCGGGCCTCGAGTCAGGTGGCCTTCGGATTGCATTTGCGTGGGATTTGTTCCTGACCAAGTTTTTATTTCCATTAAAATGATTTCAAGCAACGTGGATTATAAACATGGTGTCTCATTAATGGAGCTCCTCTGTCAGCACATTGTCTGAAAACGTTTCTCCCACTTCATGCCAGGCTCCTAAACACATCAAAGAGGCAACTTCTAGCCTCAATCAATCAGTCACAACATTTAAATTAAATACAGTAAATAATGCACATCCTTTATAGCAGATTATCAGTTTGTTTTTTTGCCGGTTGCTGCACATGGAGAAACTAGACCAGACCGGAACTAGTGACTTCAGAAAGCTAAGGGACCGGACATTTATTTTCTCTGACTAGAAAAGAGGCTTTTGCACATATAGAAAAGCCTCTTTTCACACCACAATGCTGTCAATTATTTATTTGTTTGGCATTATGCAAAAAAATGAAGGATTTATTGTGGTTATTTGCAGGATTTTTCTTCCTTCTGGTTTTAAATTGTATTTATCTGAACTCAAATTTTATATATAATGCACGTTTAAAATGACCAAAGGTCGACCAAAGTGCTGTACAGGATGAATTAAATAGCAAACAATACAATACGATAAGAAAGAACACACAGAAATACAGAATATATATATATATATATATATATATATATATATATATATATTCATGATATGGGCTGACACTCAAGACGACGTGTCACCAGGTACTTTACACTTTTCTATTTAGTAAATATAAAACATTTGTGTTAAAATGTATTATTTCTACACTTCAGCCCTGACATGCAACCCTAAGTGGACAGAAATAAATGCTTCGGCTGTCAAAACATGACAGGACCCCCCCATCCTCCTGTCAGCTGTCTCACACTGATGACATCAGCACTTCCTCAGCGCTGTGCTCTTCTGTCTTGCCAACAGTGCAGCCAGCATCTCTACTAGGATGAAAATACAAGTAACATCATGAAAAGACATGTTGTGCTTTGGCAGCGTTTTCATTTCGGGGAAGTACTGTGACACTTGCAAAGTGGGGCAACGCAGGTGAACGGTGAGCTGTGCTGCAGTACACTGTGCTGCAGTACACTGTGCTGGCGGTTTGGTTGATGCTTAACCAGAGGGACTGGACAGAGAGGGCCCACTGTGAGCTGGCAGCTGCAGGCTGGACTGGTTTACAGCTACAGTACTGATGAACATGCAGCAGAGTGTTCATAGAAATGTACACACAGTCCCAACTTGGACAACTTGGTCCCTTGGAGGAGTTTTCCACGTCAGCAGTGTTCCACATCTCAGTCATGTGTCAATGTTCACAGTTGCTCCCCGATGGCAAATGTGTATTCACATGCAATTACAACATATGATATTAAATATACTTTCAAATGATGACACACCACTTCCCCCTGAAGAGCTTTATTTGGAGGTCTGACAGCTGCTATGAACATACATTGAGCTGGAAACACCCCCTTACAATTCATACAGGGTGACTCAATGGGCTGTGTTATTCCTAGTCATCACTCTCTATAGCGTGGATCAATGGAGCCGGCAAAAATACAACTGACTCAGGGAGTGGAGTGCAAGGTGAAGAAATGATGTTTGACAACATAATTTAACACTAGTTTGAAAACGTAACACTAACTCAAGGTTACTTACTTACTAGCTCTTTCTGGAGGTTGAACTGAATCTGTTGGTTCATTCCTGGATGAAGTTCCTTCACTTGTCTCCAGATGGCAAATTCCCAAGCCAAGGTTCAAGGAGTGGATGATGAGAATCCTCCCCGCCTTAAGGCCAGGATGGAGACTGGTCTGCAGGGGTCAACACAAGCTCTCCACTGAGACTCCTTCTGTGACTGGACTGTCAGAAGAGCTAACCAGAGTCTTCACGGCTCAAAGACTTGGATGAGCTCAGTGGAAGGAAACATGGCGGTTAATGGGGAGGAAGGCGGAGGAGGCTCGTGTCTCTTTACTCTGAATGAGGAGCAGAGAGGAGACCAGATCTGAAGAACATGGCTAGTTGGTTGAACCTTGAGTGAATGTTGGCTGATGGAGCAGGAGCAGAGACTCCATTTGCTGATGATGAAGCTTGTAAGTGGAGCCTATAGGTCAAAATGATCAAGGCAAAGCTAACAATGTGGAGTGCCCCAGGGCCCGATATGTGTACATGTGGTTTGAGTCTGGCTATGGATCTTTGTTACATTTGTTTGGCCCTTTCTCCAATAACTAAAATACTACATTTGTAAAATGGCCATCAAACATGTATCATGTGGGTGTGAACATGGCTGTAATGATCACACTGTTGCCTTAGGAGGGAAAACACTGAATCCACAGTAGACTCAACAAAGGTTGGGTGGAAGATATTTAAAGCAACGGGAGCTATTATCGCTCATTCAGTCAATGCAAACACTGAAATAGATCCATCTCCCGTCTACACCAGGCCCAGTATATCAGTACCTGTAGGGTGATATTGATTCCTGACTGCAACACAAAACTGTGAATAAACAGTGCTGATGTTTTTGGATGCCGGCTGGCTGCTTTAAGAGTCACTCTAGAATACAAAGGGTTCTACATTTAGTCTGAATTTATTGTGAGCGTCGGCTCTCTGCGTTTGAGAATTTAGCATGTGTCAAATCTTCAGTTTCCATGGCAATTGCTCGGAGTTAGAAATGGGTTGAGATGAGAAAAAACCTCATCAGCCTGTCACTGGAAACCCACCATCACATATGTCTGCTCTTTTGTCTTTTCTCTCCTTTCCTCTCTCTATTTCATCCCTTCATCCTGTTTGTCTCCAGTCGTCTCTCTCTCCCTCTCTCTCTCTCGTTCGTCCTTACTCTCACCTGCTTCTTCCTCTTCTTCATCTCTGTCTCTGCATAGCAGGCGAGAGTTGCTGTGTTGACTTGTGTTTCTAACACATGGGCTTCCCTCCTTATCCGCCTACGCAGTGTACTCAGGGAAATTCCAAGCACAAACACACACTCACAGATACACACACTCGCTCACACACATGCAAACACGCTGTGTGCACACACACACGAGCAGGCAGACAGCAGAGCCCCCAAGGTCTGGTCTCTGTGAATAATTCAGTCTGCGTTGGTGGGTTGAGTGTGAACGTGAATGTGCCTGTGCGTCTAAGATCTAATGTGTGGTTGTGCGTTCGGATGTGTGTGTGTGTGTGTGTGTCTGGGAATATGAAATGGTGTTTTCCTCCCGAGCAGGAGCAGCTTGTATTTAATCAGCCTCTCCATCAGCTCCTCTCTGGCTTCACAAGCTCATTAGGAAGAAATTGCAGGGACATGCAAGCTGTGGTCAGTGATGTCACCAAAGGCAGAGACTGCTGGGGGCGGAGATGACCGGCAACCAGACAACGGGCTGTTGTGGACAAATGTGTTGCACTCCATAGTTTTGAACATGTTTCTTGTAAATAACACTGATCAATTAGAAGAACAATCTATCCTGTATAATGATTTGAGCTCTCTGTACTGGCATTTTGCCTCATCCTCATTTCTTGTTACCAGAGAGGCAGGTTGGGTCATAGACGTCGGAACTAGGGGTGCAGGGCCGCACCCCCTCCCATCCGCCCCCCATCAGCCTCCCTACCCACACCTAAAAAATGAAAATAAAGAATCTGAATTTACATTCACTTACATTTATCTCATAATGCACAGATCTATGAATTTGATGTAATATGCAGCCTGCCTGGCTCCATACAGCAGCCTGGCATAGGCTACTGTATGGAGTCTGACAGCTCAGTGTGACGTAGGCTAAGATCCGAGCATTCTTTCTCAGCCTTGCGCAGGTTGAAAACCTGGCTGCGCAACACTATGAAGCAGGAGAGACTTACGCATTTGGCCATTATGAATGCGCATAGTGACCTTATGGATAAATGTGATGTTTCGACCCTGCTTGAAGTATTCATCAGCAGGTCAACTGAGAGAAGGTCCACTTTTGGAAAAGTGTGAAAGCCCTTAGGAGCGCAGACAGTTCTTTTTCTGAATGCTGTAGGCCTGTGTTATAGCCTAGTTTTATGTTTCTTAAAGGCTTGGTTTATTCATTTATTTTGTTTCATTTTCTTAACAATTAAGATGCTGCATGTGTTTATCCAGTCTAGTTCGTTAATCATTGTGTGCGTCTCTCCCCCGACCCTCCCAACAAAAATCCCGCCCCCCCTCTCAGAAAAAAGTTCCGACGTCCATGGGTGGGGGGGGGTCTGTACACCTAAACAATACTGCCTACTGAATTTCCCTCATATTGAAACAGTAGATTGGCCCATATTTTGATGGATCTTTCCCACACTTTGGCCGACACATCATATTCTTGAATATAACATCTTTGTTTGTTTCAGGTCCCTGCACAGCATCATTATGTCAATGTTTTTCAATTGAAATGAGAAATACAATGTAAAAATGACTTCCCTCTAATATTGCATACCATATCGAAATTGCAATATCAAAACCATTTTTTTAAATCGTTCAGCTGTAGTGTGAGGAGACTATAGGTGAGACTGAGTTAAATAAGGTAAACACAAGTCTAAGGAAGCTAAATGATGAACCGTGGTTATAAAGCCCGTTAGAGAGAAGCACCAACATAATGGAAATACTTCCTGTGAAGAGCTGCCCACCATTACCCTTGGTTAATTTAAGCACATTCCACGCCGGCTCCCAATATTGCCGTCTCTTGCACTTTCCCCTCTGAACGCCTGCAGCGTGATCATACAGCACCTGACCTCCGCCTGGTGGAATAATGGCAGCCTTCCCTCGTGTCCAGCTGTGACATCAACACTGACGCAGCTGCTTTAACTCTCCCTCTGTTGCTCTTCTAGTCTGTCCTCCTTTTACATCCACACTTGCACTGTCGTTTCATTCTCCTAACCTTCTCTCACCCTGTAGCTTTCTTTCAGTGGCGTTAACTGGTTGTCTGTTTGTAAGACAGTTTTATGTCTCAGTTTACTTGTCTGAAGAAGGACTCCATTCATCCATGTGTCACTCATATTTTAAGCTATGAACTCTCAAGGAAGCTTGCAAACGGCTTGCACAAAAAAATCCATATTTGCTTGGTTCTGTTGGCCATTATCAGTGAGTGAAAACCATGAAGACAGGGAAATGAAATGTGAACATCTCTGCCTTTGTATAGGGCTCACTGCAGCCAGACAAACCCATCAAGCTTTATGAGTCTCTGAGGGCTGCTGCCGCCGCTAATTCATGGAGGCCGGCTATAAAGCGCATCCACACAGCCGATCTCCACTGCTTCCATGAATATGTGAACAGGACCTTCCATCAGCTTACGTCTCCCACGAGAGCAGCCTGTTGAACTAAGGATGTGCAGCCTCCATGGATGATATGTCTGTTTGATGAAGGAAAGAGGGGAGAATGTGATAATCGTGTGCTTAACGCAGGGAGGACTGCGTTGATATATGTTCACTTTATTTTGGAATGCTCTGTCAAGTGTGCACACTTTGGCATTGTGGGAAGGACACTGGGGAAAGCTGGATGGTTTATTTGTGGCTTTAAATTAAAACTACGTTTACTCCAAGTTTGGTTTTATTTTTTAGCTTTGACCATCAAATTACATCAGTTATAATATTAGACTCAATAAAGCAATTGATGAAATCTCATAATGTGGCAATAAGGCTAAAAATTGGTCTAAAATGGGGAAATCCAACAAGGAACAACAACCACTGGCGCAAGAAACATAGGCTAATAGTAGAGAAGATCTCTACTATGTCATCTGGAGGCAAGACTGTAAAAACCCCGTCCAATCACAACAGTCGGACCATAGAACATATTTGGACAGCCTGCCTGTCTGGCTACTTCCTGATTGCGTGCACCCTGCCGATGGCGGAGGTCTGAACGGAGGGGGCGGGACCTTTCAGTTCTGTGATGCGTTCATTGTCAGTTTATAGTCTCTGTGGTTTTTCCAAATGATCTACTCTGTCTTTAAGGTTTGGTTAGGTTTAGGCAACCAACACTACCTAGTTAGGTGAGTCACACACTTTATAACCTCCCTGATATACATTTTTGAGCTGACAAGATGAGAAGAGAGAAGATGACGAGATGTTTAGTATTCAGCCTCTTTAAGCCTATTTATTCGACCTAATGATATGATACGTACTGAGTTTGGGTTGTGTGTGAATGTAGGCCACCCTGTAAGTACTGCCCCTCACCAGCACGCTGTGTGACTGTGTTGCCTGCTCTCCTTGACTGTGCTCTCTTGATTAGAGGCCTTTAATTTATCAGCTAGCAAGGTACATGCTGTGTCTCCGTACTTGTCAGGGTCACGCTGTGTTTTGTCTAGCTGCGCCTCTTGTTCCGTTCCTCATTTTCTCCCCTCCAAGTTCCTGTTTGAAGCATCGTCATCTGTTCTTTTAAAAAATCTCATGTGTGCACATGCTTCTAAGAAAGTGAACACACACACACACACACACACACACACACAAAAGTGCACTCACTCAATCAATACATTAATAACCCTCACATCCAAGTTATGGCTCGACAATTGATACAGGAGCAAAACTTTCCAACATCCATAAATCATTTAGCTGCAGCCTTCACACTCATTCCAACATAACAATAACTGCAGTGGCTGAGCAGTTACTCAAAGACAATGCAGTGCACAAAGAGATGGAGTCAGACACAGAAGTCTTAAATATCATTGGCCAACAGGTTATTTCAGAAGAAATGAATTCTGTGAAAATGCCTGAGAATGGCACTCTAGAATCTTCACAGTGGTGATAAAAATGACTTATAAATCTCTGGTTCAGAGGGGGAATTGCTTTACATCTGCTCTATGAACTGCTTCTGAGGCACAATTTACAGGCAGTAATGACTTTCTACCCTCTTCCTTGTTAAAGGATAATTCCTGTTCAGGGGCTGTTTCATAATCAAGTCTAATGAAAACACTTAGCAAGAAAAATTGCCTCCATGTGCAGACTTTAATTTTCATTCATCACAAACGGCAATGTGTGATGCATTACCTTCTCTGAAAATCTTGCCAATGGGTAGAGGCGGTTTGAGGAAGATGCATCTGGAGACACATTAATTAAGGAGTACAGGAGCTGCAATCAAGTGCTAGACGAAGGAGCGGATTAATACCAGAACAATATATAAATACTGCTCACTTACTTTCTCATCTAAATGATTTTTGCCTAATGCACCTAAATTCCAGGGAAGACATTTGTCATGAAGGCAGTAATCAGGTTTACTGATGTGTCAGGCAGAGTGTTTGCCTTAAACTGGCAGCGACTGGGACTAATTATATCTCCTGGGAGATAGAAGGATTTGGTGGCATCTAGTGGTTAGGTTTCAGATTGCAACCAACTGAAACTTCTCCCATGTGTGCAGCTTGTAGGAGAACTATGGGGGCCAAGAAAATTGGAAAAGCGACCGGCCCAATCAAGAGCATCAAGTTCACCCGGGAGGATGTCAGAGGAAATAGTCTGGCCTTTTTGGATTGTGCAGTGCACATTCAAGATGACAGAAGGCTCAACATCACAATTTACAGGAAACCCACACACACTGATCAATACCTGCCATTTGACTCACACCACCCACTGGAACGCAAGTTAGGGGTCATCAGAACTAGGGCTGAAACGAGTAACAAAAGTTACAGAAAATGGTCCAGGCAAAAACTCTGCCTCAAAGCTTTTTCCCCACAGCATACAGAGATGAATCACCACGGTCTGAGCCAATCAGAGGCTGAGTAGGGGCGGGCCTTCGTCTCTGATTGGCTCTGACCCCGGTCTCTTCTTCACTGAATGTTTGTAAAGTAATCAGGTGGAGTGACTTGAGCGTCAAAAATGAAGACAATTGTCGATTGTTTTTTTGTACAGAAAGTTGCTGTGCCCGTAACACCTGTCTCCCCTCACACTGTAAGATACCGGTCCTGTCTAACTGTCTCCCCTCGCACTGTAAGATACCGATCCTGTCTCACCGTCTCCCCTCGCACTGTAAGATACCGGTCCTGTCTCACTGTCTCCCCTCGCACTGTAAGATACCGGTCCTGTCTCACTGTCTCCCCTCGCACTGTAAGATACCGGTCCTGTCTCACTGTCTCCCCTCGCACTGTAAGATACCGGTCCTGTCTCACTGTCTCCCCTCGCACTGTAAGATACCGATCCTGTCTCACTGTCTCCCCTCGCACTGTAAGATACCGGTCCTGTCTCACTGTCTCCCCTCACACTGGAAGATACCGGTCCTGTCTCACTGTCTCCCCTCCCATAAGATACCGGTCCTGTCTCACTGTCTCCCCTCCCGTAATATACCGGTCCTGTCTCACTGTCTCCCCTCCCGTAATATACCGGTCCTGTCTCACTGTCTCCCCTCCCGTAGATACCAGTCCTGTCTCACTGTCTCCCCTCCCGTAAGACGTTGTGGTGAACTATATACATTGTTTTTTTTTTATCCGATTGATCAAGTAATCGACGGAATAATCCATTGATTACTCGATTACAAAAAGTTTTGATAGCTGCAGCCCTTATCAGAACCACAGACAGAGAAGAAAACAAAAAAGGCAACAACATTGTCATTCCATGAATGCGGGTGTCTGAGAAGCTCAGGAGGATATTCAACACCACATCCCCGTGCACGTCAAGCCAAGCAAGACCCTGAGGAAAACGCTCATCCACCCCCAGGACCGAATACCCAGAAACCATCTGGACAATGTGGTGTATGCAGCCCGATGCAGTGAGGAATGACCAGACCTGTTCATAAGGGGAAACTAAACAACCGCTGCATAAGTGAATGGCACAACACAGGAGAGCCAGTTCCTCGGGTCGGGACTCAGCATCCATCTGCATCTTAGGGACCAGGGACAATCCTTTGAGGACCCCAATGTTCGACTTCTGGCCAGATGGTTTGAGAGAGGGGTTGAAGAAGGCTTTTTTCTCGACCTGGAATGATGAGAGCAGGTGGTTTAAGACATATACAATACAGTCCTCAGATCAGTCCCCAGACGAATCAACTACCATCCACAGGTGGACTCATGTGCCCCTAACGACTCACATGGTGGCAGGATGGGTAAACGGCTCTCAGCTGACCCATCCAACACCTATGTGAAAAGTTCACTTGATGGCTCGTGACCCACTTGCCCCAAGAAGTTAAATACCTAAACTCCCCACTAGTCAGTTAGAACTGAATGCCCAAATTAAAACCGTCACATCATGTACTTTTTCTGTGCCAAGTGTGGGGTGTCTTCTTTGAATGGAAGGCTAATGTAACTGTGCCTTAAGTGCTGAATGTGCAGTACCGCCGTGTCCAAAATCTTTCTCAATTACCTATATATACGTGCAATAACCCTCCACCATTTTATTTGAGTCTCTGAATTAAAACTGAATACACTGAATCATCTCAGTGTGTAACTTTGTACACTATATAGTGCCATCATGCTTTCCATATTTGGCCGTTGTAAAAACTATTTTGTGTGTGTCTGCTGGTCTGGGTGGAGAGTAACTAAATTCTCAGCCACAGAGTGACAAAGCCTCAGAGGAAGAGTGAGTTTGTTCACCACAGTCTCCAGTCCATTTACTTAATGCAGCCTAATTGCAGAGAAATGTGGTCAGATTCTTCCCATGCTTTCCATCCCTGAATGGATCCCCACTGATTTATATTTCTCTCCAAACCTTCCTCTATAATTTATCTCTTGCTTTTTTGTCATTCTTCCCTCCCAAAGTCTTTCTACCCAACTCTCCCATTTCCATCCATTTATTCATCCTCGTCCAACCCTCACTGTGTCGTGGTTCAGTCACCCTTCTCTGTCAGCAGCCTTTCCTCATTCCCTGTAACCGTCCACATGACTATGTATGAGCCAGTATTCCTCACAGAGAGGCCCAGTACTAAGTGAAAGTAACAGGGAACATTGGGGCTCTTGAGAAGCTGAAAGCTCTTTGGTGGAGGCCATCTATCAGCCTGACAGACTATCACCCTGACTCAGGGCAAGCACATCCGCACCGCCGGATAGATCTGATGCACATGCAGTCATTCATGATGCTTGTATTTGTGCACACAAGAGACTCAACTCACACAAACTGGACCGTCTTTCCACAGTGTATTGCAAGCAAAGAGTGGGTGAGGGAGTGTGTTTAAAGTGTGTGTGTGTGTCCAGGTTCAACAGCAGCTCTCTGAGTGCATTAAGATCATCCAGTGACATTGAGCAGAGGCCACGTAGCTAAACGGCTCTTTCTCCACTAAGTGGTTTTAAGAGAGACAGACATCAGCCCTCTGTGGGAGAATCAGCCACCAACGACGCCACTGTGATCCACACTTGTAAACACACATATGCAAACCTATGGCACACACACTTTCATGTTGGCATTAAGGTGAACTGGAGAAGCTTTCACATGCCTAGCCATTATATTATGCATTACTAGTCATCAAAGTACAATTACTGATCATTTATCCATCCATCCATCCATCCATTGTGTACCGCTTATCCTGTATTTAGGGTCACTGGGGGGCTGGAGCCAATCCCAGCTGTCATTAGGCGAAGGCAGTGTACACCCTGGACAGGACGCTGATCATTTATTTTATTATTATTATTTTTTTATGTATTTTTATTGATTCTATCATGAAAACATTTGGATTTTTATTATGTTACTTCATATTATTTTCATTTTTGATTACGTGCCAGCAGGAGGTCAGGAGTGTAAATGGGGATATTTGTCTCCAGTATTGTATTTGATAGAGCTTTAGGAGGTGGCTGAACAGAGCACATGGTTTGTGAATGCTTCATTTCATTGTGTAATTGATACTGAATAACTTTAGGGTTCCTTGTGTGTCGATTTATTAGGTTTGAAAATGAGTTGTGAGATAGCCAGACTCCTTATGCTTATGAATCCTGGAATTAAGTGGGTTAATATGACAGTAAACATAAAATAAAAAAAGACATGAAAATGTTGCTTAACCTACTTGTATTATCTCAAAATATACAAATAATTACTCATAATATTGACTTTTTGCTTGTGCTATTACTCCTATTCTCTTTTCCGTGAGAATTTCCGTGAGAAATCTCGACTTAATAAACATTTTCACAGCCGACATTGTGACTTGTCTTCGAAGGCAAAGCAGTTTTGATTGATGGTTACACTTTTCAGTTAGCGAACCCTGGAACCGCTAAGGCTAATTGGAATTTGACATTATTAAAATAATGAATTCCAGCTGTGGTTTCCTGCCAGGGAAGTCAAATGTTGCGAGAAAGGCGCAATATAATTTATCATCTTTACTCTCTAATTTATTCTCACAACCCATAATACTGCTGTGGGTTAGAGCTACATGGGATTTACACCGACTACCTTCATTTGTTTGCTCTTACGTTGATTGTAGTTTAAACTGCGGGTATTCCACTCTTCAAACCTCAAAAAAGCCTGCCTCCAGCACTTTGGAAATAAATTCAACTTTCTCAAGTCAGAACAGTTGTAATTTATGGAAACATGATCGTTAAGATCGTGTTATTTGAGCGACACTAAATTGTATTATTTAAAGCCTTTGTAAACAAATAGCTTGAAAGCCAGTTAATCAGCAACATATTCATCATACAGCTATTTGCTTTGCTCTTTTGCATATTCACAGTTTATGGAGTACTTAAGTGTAATTGAAATGCAAATGTGAATGTGATGATACATTGATTATGCACAGTGCAAATAGAAATTGACAGACGTATTTTAGGTCAGTAGCCTATTGCTCATCTCTCATATTAACATTTGGAAGCAGAGAAGGAGGGATCAGGGAAGTTTGTTTTTTGATCCAGGAAAATATTGTTGGTCAAATTTGATAGTAAAATGGTCCCTTGGTATCGTAGCAGGTTGTAGAGGTATCATGGAGAGAATATCGGTTTGAGAGGTAAGGTTTATGCAATTACATCCAGTTTTTTGACTGAGGGTAAACGTTAACGACACATTTCTCCTCGTTATTCGATTGGAGATTGTTCCTCTCTCAATGAAAACTGAACCAAGCTTTTGTTATTTCACCCACAGGTCGCAAGTTTGTCATCGCCAATGCAAGAGTGGAGAACTGCGCCATCATCTTCTGCAATGATGGCTTCTGCCACATGTGTGGTTACTCCCGTGCTGAGATCATGCAGAAGCCATGTACGTGTAACTTCCTCTACGGACCGGACACCAAGCGACTGGCCATCGCCCAGATGGCGCAAGCCCTGCTGGGTTCGGAGGAGAGGAAAGTGGAGATCAGCCTTTACCGCAAAGATGGTAGGAACAAACCCCCCAGAGTATTTTGAGAGGTGTTGGATGTAGGAGAGAGTGTGAGGAGCTGTTTTTTGCCTGTTGATTTGTAAAGGAGATATGCAGATGATCTCATGGTGTGTAAAGATGACACAGTGTCTCTACATGGTTGGGACGAAAGGCAGTGTGTGTTTTACATAAAATGTGGAGGTGACAGTGATGTTGCCATAGAAATGTGAAGATCAAAGGGTGTCATTGGGTGTCAACATGGGAGAAGGAAGTGGTGGTTGAGTTCAGCAGGATAAAGAAACGGGGGAGTGAATACACCATGCTAGTTGCTCTGTTTGTGTGAGGGTGAATTTATTGGGGTGGAAGTGCTTGTGTGTGTGTGTGTGTGTGTGTGTGTGTGTGTGTGTGTGTGTGTGTGTGTGTGTGTGTGTGTGTGTTTGAGTGTGAACGTTTTTGTTTTGCTGCAGGGATCGGCACACCATAGATCCCACCTGGCTCATCTGGTTTCATTTCGTTTTTCTCTGGACTAGCCTTGAGCTGAGTCCCACAAATCAAGGTTCGCTCACCAGACGCTCGCTGGTGAGCTCCTCTCCCACATCTAGCAAGCTCCTCTCCCACATCTAGTGAGCTCCTCTCCCACATCTAGCAAGCTCCTCTCCCAGATCTAGCAAGCTCCTCTCCCACATCTAGTGAGCTCCTCTCCCACATCTAGCAAGCTCCTCTCCCACATCTAGTGAGCTCCTCTCCCACATCTAGCAAGCTCCTCTCCCAGATCTAGCGAGCTCCTCTCCCACATCTAGCAAGCTCCTCTCCCAGATCTAGTGAGCTCCTCTCCCACATCTAGCAAGCTCCTCTCCCAGATCGAGCAAGCTCCTCTCCCACATCTAGCAAGCTCCTCTCCCACATCTAGTGAGCTCCTCTCCCAGATCGAGCAAGCTCCTCTCCCAGATCTAGCAAGCTCCTCTCCCACATCTAGTGAGCTCCTCTCCCAGATCTAGTGAGCTCCTCTCCCAGATCTAGTGAGCTCCTCTCCCAGATCTAGCAAGCTCCTCTCCCAGATCTAGCGAGCTCCTCTCCCACATCTAGTGAGCTCCTCTCCCAGATCTAGTGAGCTCCTCTCCCAGATCTAGCGAGCTCCTCTCCCAGATCTGGCTCCAGAAGGAGGCCCTGGTTTCCCTATTCCGGGCAAGGTGCAACAAAGCTGTTGTGGCGGATTCATAGCAGGTCTGTGGATGGGTTGTACCCTCCTAGTTCAGAGCAAGTCACTGCCCGAAGCAAGGAAGTTTAAGTATCTTGTGAAATGGAACGTGAGATGGGCAGGTGGTTTGATGCGGCGTCGGCAGTGATACAGGTGTTGTATAGGACCAGGGACCAGTCTACGTTCCAACCCTCATTGGTCATGAGATTGCATTTACAGACTAATCTTTGGACAGATTACAGCTGAGTACCTTCAAAGTCACGTCAAAGTAAAAAACATATCAGCAGCTTTGTAACATTTAAATGTTAATGATTTCTGTAGACCTGGCCTATTAGAGTGGTGATCCTTAAGTTTCAGTCCCTTCACTAAGAATTTCTACTTTTAAACTTTTTTAGGTCAATCACCATTGTGTCATCTCCTTCGGTGATAGATAACGACTTAACAAACATTTATTTCATGAAAACCTTGGAGATTGCCACGTTAACCTTTTGGTAAGATGTACTTTAGAGGGAAGTGAATGGGGGAAGCCCTTGGAGAATTCTCTAAAATGCCAAGAGTGTCTAACACACAAGCCAGCTGGACCAGGACCAGGTAACAAGTCTGGTCACTGCAACGATAGACGGCTTCCATGGGGGTGAAGAGCTGCCAGGGTCATAAAATCAGTAACTCTCTAGGCTATGGCCAACAGTCTGCTGGACGTTTTCTCCCTTTAGACAGACGACAAATCAGTGGGGGGTTTCCAGTATGTTTAAGTGCCATTTTAACAATTTATGATGATCAGAATAATGTAATAATATCTTTTTTTATTTTGGCCAGGAGAATCGAGGCAGGACATTTTCATATCGTTCCATGTCTAGAACACTATTACTATCGCGGTCACAAAATCTGTCAACAGAAATAAAAAGTCCTGGTAAAGTCCTCTGAACCACCTGTGTGGTAGTTACGGCTGCATGAGGTGTCTCCAGGACTACATGTTGCGCGATGACACACACAAAGAAGGTGAAAACAACACCACTGTCACTGTCACACCTGGTAAACAGAGGGCAAGATGAGGAGGCTCTGAAAAGGAAACACCTGTGGGGGAGAGTTTATAAACCCAAAGTGGGAGAATGAAAGAGGGATACGAACTGTGACTGTCAGAAAGTCCGTTTCTCATGTAAATCTGAAAGTTTTGTTTGCGACGAGAGTAAGAAAGTAAAAGTGAGAGGGAGAATCAGAGAGGTGGCGCCAGCTGTCTCCTCTCATGATCCTTCTGAGGAGTGCTTTGCCAATTCAACCCCCCCTCCGAATGTTTTACTTTCCACTGTTTATCCTGGGGTTGTAGACACACACACACACACACACACACACACACACACACACACACACACACACACACACAGAGCGATCCCCTATACAAAAGTACCTTGTAAAAAGCTACAACCCTACTTGTCATTTGTGTCGCCCTGGCTACGTTAACGAGAGTCCACCATGCTAACAACACATCGTTAAAGGCTTTGGAAGTGACAGCATTTCATGCCTGCAGCAGCCTTGTGCCAGGAAGCTGTAAAGCTGCTGTTTGCATATGCAGCCCAGTCCATCTTAACTGATCAAATATCCATAAAATAGAACATTTAGAGTAAGCAGTGAAATCCAGTCGGCTTTAAAGTGCATAACCTCTGTACGGTGACACTTGTGGACAATTTGTTACAGATGGAATGCAAGAGCAGGGCTGCTACGCTCACTCCTCCTGGATACATACATTTAAGCCTTGTTATAGATTGTGTACATCAAAGACCTGCTCGGGTGAAGTAAGGTGAGGAAAATCCTTATTCTTGATGAAGACAAATACCAAGAGACATTGTAATTATCTTTAACGTTTGGTGACAGGTGGCCCTTTGCACAAGGGCAAATCGATCCTGGTAGTGGTCTACCTGAATTACACAGTTAGTACAATAGATGACATGGAGCAAGTGGTGTTTCCTCTGCCAGATCTATAGAGACATTCAGGACTTGTACCATGTACCATGGCTGGTTGGATACATGGTTGGCTGTTCTCAAACCAGCACCCAGTTTTTCAACGTATTTGTAATCAGTTTTAACCAATTTGTTAGATGTTTTCATACAGTGTTTGAGAGTTTACAGCAATGGAGCTTGAGGCACCAGAGTTGGCGTTACCGTCTACCCGCTCTTTACCTTGACCTGTAACCAGCTTCCCTCAGTCCACTATCAGGAACTGCTCATCCTATTGGGGGCTGGGAGGGGCAGTTGACATGGGCGAGGGGTCACCCTGGACAGGTCACCTGGCTATCACCGGCCCGACACACAGAGACAGACAACCGTCATGCAACCAGCTTGCCTGGTTGAAATGATAGCTTATTAATCATAAGTATTTGGGGCTATAATTTGCCGTTTTTCACTGAGACAGTTTGATTCCATGTCCTTGTATGTAGTGAGACATGTGGACACACTCATCACTTTAAACTTAGAGGTAAATGAAAGTGAGTTGTGTAACAAGGAGGAAGAGAATAATTTGGTGTTAGTGGAGGCTTGTGCTCTCGGTGCCTTCTCGTCTCTATAATTAAATATTGAATGTCCATGAAAATCAAAGATAATATGTGGCCTCCATCAGCAAACTTTGTAAACGTTCTGAGTGCTGAGAGGACTGAAGAGTGCTAAAAGCTGTTATCTACAGTAGCAATGAGACTGAGCTCAGCTGGCAATACATGAGTGTATAAACAAACACACACTGCACCTACGCACCAGGAATATCCTTCTCTATGACTGGGGACTTGTGTTTGTCACGTTGCCATGGCGTTTGTAGAGAGGCCTTCATTATGTTGTTATAGTAACCAAGAGACACTCTTTATGATTGGAAGGACCGTGTCCATTTTGGCTCTCCTCCACTGGACACATCTCATTTCTGTCGAGGGCAGTTTCCAGAACTATACTGTAGTTAAGTGCAAGTAACTAGATGGATTGTAGCTTGTAAGTAAATAGATTTGGCGTAGAACGATTGCTATTTTCTTGACCAACTCCCATTTAAATAAATAAATAAATAAATAATATACTGGAATTGACAGCAAGGCTTCAGACTGAGTTCTACTCACTTCCGTCCAATCGCCCCCAAAAAATGCTGCTTAGAGTTAATGTTAGGAAGTTAAACAAGTCATAATTCCCTGAAGTTATTCACGTTTCTAACAAAAAATCTATTTTACAAGTTGATAAAATAAGTCCTAATATAATTTAAATGTACCTCATTTTTACTGATTAGAGCTTGAACGCATCAAAATCCAAGTCAACATCCGTTACCGTTAGCTGTTAGCTGTGAGCTCCGTTATGAGCAGGACTTGACCAGGGAGAGACCAGATGACGCAGAGCAGCATGCTTTGGAATTAATCATAATACGTATCTGGTTAAATTAGTAAAAATAAAATGTGGCACATGTGAAAAAGAAATATGAGACTGGCCAACGGGTCTCCCCTCATGGCTGATCAGCCGAAGACGGGCTGGTTTCAATCGGCAGCTGATCAATTGGTGCATCTGTAGTAGAGAGGCTAAGTCCCGCCTCTTCTGGAAGAGAAAATGAAAATGAATCGTAAGTTCTGCCTGCATGAATAAAGGATAACTACATTTAAAGCCTACAAATTGTTGTGTCCTGTACAAGGTGGGCTCTATGTTTCACTTCTCTGCCATGAAGGCTGACACACAAAGCTAGACAGCTTTTTCAAGTCATGATATTCACCACAATCAGAAAGGAAAGGGCCACCTGTCGGACTCGAACCCACACCCACTGCGGTACGTGGGGGTCCGACTCTACCATTGAGCCATCCTGGCTCCCTCACTCAATTACCTTTTACATTGATAAACGTCATATGTGTTATTCATAGTACAATTCAAAGGCGATGAAAATAAACATGTCATTGCAGATCATGTCTTTATCAAACAATATGTTCTGTTGTCTACTGCCATTAGTTTCCTTTGACTTGGACCGGCAGCTTTCTGTCCCTAATATAACCACTCAGTTAAAGATAGTGAATACATAAAAAGTATTCCCAGGCAGGGTTTATTATCTGTGTGTGTGTGTGTGTGTGCAGATGTGACCTTGGTGACTCAACTTTCTTAGTCACACAAAGACACAAACTCCGTCTCAGGTGCCTCCTCCAAGCCACCAGAGAGAGGCTGACCGAATGCTGCGGACACGGCTCATCCATAATACACACAGGGAGGAAACACTACGCCACCTCTGCCTCCTTCCTCCGCCCCGCTGCCCTCCACCCCTCCCCTCCTTCCTCCCCTCCACCCGTCCTCTTTCAAAGGCAAAGAGAGAAAAGAAAGAATAGCCCTTGAATTGGAAAAAGCTGCCTGCGATGAGTGTGTGCATTTGAATGGTGGGACTGTGGAGCTGTGACCCACACATACATGCATACTGCTCACACATACATGAACACATTGCACACACACACACACACACACACACATTGCATGCACACGCAGGCTTCGTCTGAGCCCATTTATCTCGTGCCAAGCTCAGACATGAGCCTTCACGAAGATGGATCGCCCTTCTCACTCTCACGCTCAATTGTCCGACTCCAATTGCTCACCAGCTTAATCAATCATGCTCTCCAGGTGAACTGCGATAGGCAACATACACTGAGACCATGTAGAGGTTTTGAAGATTGGCGACGACCGTTGGTTGGGTGCTACGTCTTTGAGTGTGCGGAAATATGATAGTGAGTTGGTGGAGGTTTGAGAGTGGATACGAGAGCAAAGGTCTCTTTGTTCTGTTGGAAACGGGAAAGTGAATGAATGGACCAGCAATCTGTTTACGCTTGCACCCCGCCGAACCCCCCCCCCCCCCCCCCCCCCCCCCTGCTGGTCTCTGAATCTCACTCGTTCTCCCTCTCTCGTTCACCTCTCCCTTCTTATCTTCCTCTTCTCCGTCTGTCTGAGAGTCTCGCTGTTTGTCTTCCTCTCTTCTTCCTCCTGGCGCTCATTGCTCTGCCTCACTATCTCCAGCTCCCTCCCTCCTGTTTCTTTGACACTCTGTGTCTTTAACTTCCTCCCGACCTTTGTCCGTCCGTCTCTCTGCGCCCCCCCCCCCCAGGGAAGAGGCAGCCGTGCTCGCCGTCGGCCTATAGAAGCGGTGTGACAGAGTGGCTGCTAAAGCAGGTTGTCTGTATCAAGGGCCGATGAAGACAGCCTTCATGAGCCGGATCAGTCACTGTTGTCAGTGCTGAGCTGCTGGAGCTCGTCTTGGTTCTCTTTCAGGGGATGAGGATTCAGAGGGAGGACGGGTGACAGAGCCTCTGAATTCAGCAGCTTCCAGGTATTCTATGTTCAGGAAAATGCAGTCTGGTAAAAAGTTGCTCTTTAAACCCACTGAGAGAGAAAACAAACATTTTTGACATTGCAGTTATGAATACATGAATTGAGTTGATTCTTTTAGCCAGTCTTACGAGAGACATAACCTGTGTGTTTAATCATAACCTAATATATATTATACAAGGTTTTGTCATTTCTTTTCAAAGCCATGTGATTTAATTTACGTCCTTTTACTTCCTTTCTGTCTCTTCAGTATTTGGTAGTATTATAGTCTTATTAGGGGCAACTGTGGCTCAGGTGGTAGAGCGGGTTGGCAGGTCGATGACGCATCACTGACAGTTCAACCTGTTCAGTCCGGGGATCCAGGTGCACCATAATCTGCCCTCCTCATTCCCCATG
The DNA here is from genome assembly GCF_963514095.1 of Eutrigla gurnardus. Lineage (NCBI taxonomy): Eukaryota > Metazoa > Chordata > Actinopteri > Perciformes > Triglidae > Eutrigla > Eutrigla gurnardus. The sequence goes on along the minus strand of NC_139929.1, from coordinate 21,647,639 downwards.
TTTGCTTTCCATCTGGCAGAGAAGCTCTGAATGCCCTCTTAATGAAGACACACGAGAAAACGTCGGTGTTGCTGTTTCCTTCTAGTGATGATAAACTCAGGAGGAGAGTTTCAACTTCATTTGGAGGAGATGAAGATCAAATCACAATGACAGTAGCTGTGCTGGCCTGGGAACCCCCCAAAGCTACAGGGCTTCCTCATGGAAGCAAGGATACATTCATCTATTTGATTCCATAACAACCTCTTTAAACGTGTTGTTATATTTGCAATCACACGAGATGACAAGCAGGACAGGGATCAAATCAAACCTCCACTGCTGCCCAGGACTCAGTCGACGTGGGGTGAGCGCTCTACCGGGTGGTCTAGAGGTCGCCCCCATCATGCTATTTCATCACAGGTCACACACTCTGTTCTTCTTTACTGCTATGATGACCCAGAACGATCATCTCTTTTCAAAGGACGGGGGACAGCTGTGTCAACAAGGCAATGTTCCTTATCTCAACTGTATAATAATCACCTGTATGCCTCTGGGTAGCATTCAGGTTAGTGTGTGTTTGCACCTCATACATGATGAGCCCAATCTCCATCTCCTCAGCAGCTGTGCTGTATAAGTATATAGTAAATCACTGGTGCAGAGCCGCTGCAACTTTGGGATGTACAGTTTATGGAATGTTACGGAGAGCGTTTGCTTTAATCACACGTTTTAAAGTTAACCATTATCCGTATTCTCCTCTCTCATATTGTTCACCTATTTAATATTATATGACCAAACAATTACAAAAAAATGAATGTATTCATATTTCTATATCAAATTCCAATACCTTTTTCATCCTGGAAAACAAAACGAGCATGCTTTCATCACCTAGTACCAACCACCACCTTTATGCCCATTTCATTATAGAACATCTGCTTATAGATGATGTTGCACATTGATAACAAGCAAAGCACAGCTGGCTGTCACATCTCTGCCATAAAACCTGGACGGGGGAGGAAGTCTGTGGAACTGGAATCACCAGTTGCAGACATGAGCATGTGTTTGTGCAGCCTGTGTGACTGCCAGCTGACGACGGCCCCGGGCATCATGAGCCTGACGGGCTGTTGAGGGTCTAAAGGACTGTTCTGATCCGAACACATGAGTGTCCTGACAGCATGCTGTGATGATGCAGCAGGTCTTGTATGACTGGGCGGCTCCTGATTGCCGAGCAGCGGTAGCTAGGCAAAGTACTTGGAGACATGCAGCCTCTCTGGAGGGGTGAGGACTCAACACAAAGACGACGAGCACAAAACACACACACACACAACTCGCCGTCTGCCGTCGCCCACACAACAAGTTGCATTAGGTTTTTGAAGTGAAGGGTGAGGCGTCCATTTTCAAAACGAAGATTTTTGTTTGGTTTGGGCCCAAATGAACAGGTAATGATGGATTTGCGCTGTGGTGCGTGGCGTAACAGGATAGGAGACGGGGAGATGGGAGAGAGAGAGGGGGTTAAGGTGACAAATAGGAAGCTGGATTCAGACCGGCAGCATCACCAGTACACGATATGCATCTTAACACGCTACGCATTGCCATGTAATGTGAAACCTCCCCTACAAGTTCACTGTGAATGGAGCGCATGTGTGTTAAGTAATTACATCACTGAACACCACGACGAGGAGCATCATCAGATTACACTCCTTCATGGAGTCTGTGTGAGCTCACAGTGTGTGTATCCATGTCACTGTGTGCATTTCCCTTTTCTTCCCCTTTTTTTGATGACACCCAAATAATGAATCATGACACGTTGATGTGTGCTAGCGCAGCATTGTGTGTCCGCCTCATTAGTCACCCAATGTGCTGTGCTAGGCTGCGCTGCGACACACACCAGCATCTCACACACACCATGAAGGGCCAAAGACTCGCTGGCACCAAACCAATGTGGGCACTTACAACAACACATGCTCCATGTGAAGTAACACTGTGTGCTTGTTTGTCGGAGGTCTATCGTAGTCCATCTCCGTGCTGAGTACACAGCACCGACCTACTCAGTTGAGACTGAGGAACCAAATCACACTCGATGCAGCCAGTCAATGTAATCTTGCCCTTGGTAGCGGTTTAGTTAGACACCACATCTTGTTACGGTGTGAATCAGCAGATACAAATCACTACCAGCTGGTAAACACATTGATGTTCTGGTTGCTGGGCTTTGGATCCAGACTGGCTGTGTGCTCGTGGACCCAGGCCTGTCCAGAGCCCTTTGACTGTCCACACCAACGCCGTAGAGGGGTTTGGTTTGGCTGGACTATATTAACCAGAGCAACGACTTCCTCATCACTGTGGTTTAATAATGACTTTTTCACTGTCTGACTCGAACCACAGCAGTGATGTATGAAATCCAGCCAAGCCGACCTGCTTTGGTGCTAAATGTCAAGCTCTAATACATGCTCAGTGAACCACAGTCTGTTTGCTGCATAAAACACACCAAGCATCGGGCCCAACATATACGTTTTCATGCATATTGTAATATTCACACAGAATACCCAAAGTGCTTGTTACAACAGCAATGTTATAGCTGAGATGTGATAGCCAATATTCCTACGGGACCCTGAAGTAAACATGGAATGTGATTGGTCCACAGTGCTTGGAGTTAGTCAGTTCAGATACGCCGGCAGAGCATACGGCATAGCCTGCGGTGTATAGCCTATGTTATTATTGTCTGCACAATAAATGCTACGTTAATAGCACGTCGTTGTCCTGGATATTATATGTACGCACAGTACAAAACAAGACATGGTGTCAGAGTAAAAACGATTTTCAACGGACGAAATGGACGTCGCTGGAGTACCGTCACCCCGTGTGGACTGGGATGCTAGCAACCTGCCCGAAGCATGGCGGAAGTTTAAGCTACACGTGGAGCTAATGTTTTCTGGTCCTTTCAAGAAGAAGGGAGAGGATGAAAAGTGCAGCTACCTACTCCTTTGGGTCGGAGATAAAGGCAGACACATTTATAACACATGGACACTTACGGCAGATGAAAGTAAGGTGTTAAAATCGTACTATGACCGTTTTGAAGCATACGTCATGCCGAAGACAAATGTCATATTTGCCCGTTATAAATTCCATGAAAAAGTACAAGGAATCAACGAGCCGTTTGAACAGTTTGTGACCGATTTGAGGCTGCTTGTGAAAGACTGTAATTATGCTAACAGTGAAGAAATGATAAGAGACCGTGTAGTTTTTGGAATCCACTCACCAAGAGTGAGAGAAAAGCTACTGAACGTCGGCTCCGACTTAACGTTGGATAAAGCAATAGACATTGCCAGGTCTCATGAAATAGCACAAGCACAGCTTAGAACTATAACTGGCGGTAACAGTGGACCGTATGAACAGACTGTACATGCAATCGGTCGGCAACCTTCAAAGAATACACATTGGAAAACGCGCCACGGCAGTTACAAAAGAAACCCGCATGACAGAGAGGGAGACAGAGAGCACCCTAAAGGATGTGGCTACTGTGGGAACAAGGCTCACGGAGCAAAAGACAGCTGCCCAGCAAAAGGAAAACAGTGCAAGATATGCAGCAAATGGAACCATTTTGCAAAAGTGTGCCGTTCCAGCCAAGGAAAAGCAGTACACACAATAGGTGAAAATGAGCCAGACAAAGACACAGACTTGTTTATTGATTCAGTGAGAGGAAAAGACAGTACTGGTCAAGACAAGGCCTTTGCAGATGTGAAAATTGGCCCAAACAAAACCTCAGTCAGCTTCAAGTTAGACACTGGAGCCTCAGCAAACGTCATTCCTACACGTATTTTCAGAAAGTTGGGAATACAACATGTACTACAGCCCTCAATTCGCCCACTCTATGGCTATGGTGGTGAGCAACTAGTTGTCAGAGGCAAATGCAACATGAGTTGCCAGTACAAAGACACTCAACTAATGCTGAAGGTTCACGTTGTTGACACACATGCACCCCCAGTGCTAGGATTAGAAGCATGTCTGGACTTTGGACTAATTAAACTCATACTATCCATAGATGGCACAGCTGAGGTACCAATCATGGACGAGTTTGCAGATGTCTTCACAGGAATAGGACTGTTTCCTGGCGAGTGTACAATCCACATCGACCCCAACGCAACACCTGTAGTCCACCCACCGAGACGTGTCCCTCTCGCTCTACGTGACCGCCTCAAAGTGGAGCTACAGAACATGGAGAAACAGCAGATCATCACGAAAGTCACTGAACCAACTGAATGGGTCAATTCGATGGTGGCAGCAGAAAAGCCACGCACAGGCAAACTGAGGGTGTGCCTTGACCCTAAAGACTTGAATAAGGTCATAAAACGACCACACTACCCATTACCTACCCTCGACGACATTACATCCAAGTTGGCAGGAGCCTGCTATTTCAGTGTCATGGATGCCAGGTCAGGCTACTGGGCTATCAAGCTCACAGAGGAGTCATCCATGTTGACCACCTTCAACACGGTATTCGGACGATACAGATTCCTCCGCCTACCTTTTGGACTGATATCCGCCCAAGATGAGTTTCAGCGCAAAGTTGATGAGACTTACGAAGGTCTACAGGGAGTCACAGCAATAGTTGATGATGTCCTTATCTACGGCAGAAACAAAGAAGAGCATGACAAAAACCTTCGTGCAATGCTTCAGCGCTCCAGAGAGCGAGGAGTTAAGCTCAACCCGGAGAAAAGCACAATCTGTGCCACCGAGGTCAGCTATTTTGGACATCTCATCACGAAGGATGGAATCAAACCAGATCCAGCCAAGATTGCAGCCGTGAGAGACATGGAGCCACCCAAGGACAAAGGTGAGCTGGAAACAATCCTTGGCATGGTTAATTACTTGTCGAAATTTGCCCCTATGCTCTCAGATATCAATGCACCCATGCGTCACCTGTTAAAGGAATCGAGTGAATTCATATGGGATGCACAGCATGACAACGCATTCCGGAAGATGAAAGAGCTAATCACACGAGAGCCAGGCCCGGTCTTAACGTACTTTGACCCCAGCAAAGAGCTCAGACTGCAAGTCGACGCATCTAAGTACGGACTAGGTGCAGTCCTACTACAAGAGGGCAAGCCCATCGGTTACGCGTCCAAGTCTCTAACTGACAGTGAAGTCAACTATGCTCAGATCGAAAAGGAGCTATATGCCATATTGTTTGGATGTAAACGTTTTCACCAGTATATCTATGGCCGTCACGTCATTGTGGAAAGTGACCACAAACCACTTGAGTCCATTATGCGAAAACCACTAACAGCAGCGCCTCCAAGGCTACAGAGAATGATACTGCAACTACAGAGGTATGACTTTACCATCATTCACAGACCAGGCAAGGACATCCCTGTTGCAGACACTCTCTCCAGGAAATCACTGAATGACCAGGACAACAGCCTAAGAGAAGGCATGGACATGCAGGTACACACAGTATACAGCAGCTTACCTGTCAGTGATGCAAAGCTGAAAGAAATCAAAGCAGAAACTGACAAAGACACACAGTTCATTCTACTAAAAAAGACATTCAAAGAAGGATGGCCTGAGGAGAGAAGAATGTGCCCTCAGAGCATAGCAGAATACTGGAATCATAGAGATGAACTTTCACAAATGAATGACATCATATTCAAAGGTGAGAAAATAATTATCCCCACCTCACTGCGTGCAGAGATGTTGTCCCGCATTCATGCAGGTCACATGGGCATAGAAAAGTGCAAACAGAGAGCCCGTGACATCCTGTTTTGGCCTGGGATGAACAAGCAGATTGAGGAAATGGTGGGAAAGTGCCCCATCTGTCTCGAACACAGACCTTGCAACACTAAAGAGCCCATGATATGCCACAAGATCCCAGACAGGCCATGGCAAACAGTTGCTACTGATCTGTTCACTTGGAATAATGAGAACTATCTGGTTACAGTAGACTATTACAGCAGGTATTTTGAGCTGGACAAGCTACACGGCACAACAGCCTCCGCTGTAATACACAAACTGAAAGCAGCCTTCGCCAGGCATGGCATACCAGAAACGGTTGTATCGGATAACGGACCTCAGTACAGCTGCAGAGAGTTTGAAATCTTCGCCAGCACATGGGAGTTCACGCATACGACCAGCAGTCCGCACTATCCCCAAAGCAACGGCCTCGCAGAGAAATCTGTGCACATTGCCAAATCGCTTATGGAAAAGGCCAAAGCTGATCAGCGAGACCCCTATCTGAGTCTTCTTGAGTATCGCAACACCCCAGTTGACAATTTCAGATCACCAGCCCAGCTGCTCATGAGCCGTCGCTTACGCTCTATCCTACCCAACACCCATCAGCAACTTCAGCCCAACGTGGTCAGCCACAGAGATGTTCAGGCTACGAGAGTCCACAGACAACAGCATCAGAAGAGGTACTACAACAGATCAGCTAAGCCGATGTCAACACTGCAGGAAGGTCAAAGCATCCGATTCCAGGATCACGGACACTGGAAACCAGCTGTTGTCATCCAGCCAGCTGATACTGACAGATCATACCACATACGCACCGCTGAAGGACAGGAGTACAGACGGAACAGGCGTCACCTCCTGGACACAAAGGAAACACATGATACCCACACTGAGGGAAGTTACAACCACAACATACAGCATGCACCACATAACAACACAATACACACCTCACAGACAACGGGTGAGACTGCCACTCATACTGCCCCATATCAGACAAGGTCTGGACGGGAAGTCAAGCCCAGAGTCGTTCTGGACTTATAAAAGCATGTACATTGCTGCCCTGAGAAATGTTATTGATTGTTCTGAATTGTATTTCGAGTATATGTTTCTATACTACAGGCATGATCAAGCTAAGGGATATCTGATAAACCAATGTGTGGTGAAGTATTTTGAGTTTTGGGTTTGGCTGTATGTGATACTAATATATTTCGTTTTGATGTTTCACACTATGCTTATAACTTCTTCGGACTTCATCTGAAATATATGTTGGCAATTTCCTCAAAGAAAGGGGGATGTAATATTCACACAGAATACCCAAAGTGCTTGTTACAACAGCAATGTTATAGCTGAGATGTGATAGCCAATATTCCTACGGGACCCTGAAGTAAACATGGAATGTGATTGGTCCACAGTGCTTGGAGTTAGTCAGTTCAGATACGCCGGCAGAGCATACGGCATAGCCTGCGGTGTATAGCCTATGTTATTATTGTCTGCACAATAAATGCTACGTTAATAGCACGTCGTTGTCCTGGATATTATATGTACGCACAGTACAAAACAAGACACATATGGTCTCCACCTACATAAATGATGTGGAAATGAGTTGAATACCACATTATGTCATATTTCCCCGTTCACTTAGTCCCTAGAAAGCGTTTGCTGTGCTTTCAGTCTAATATGCTGCTTCCGTGTGGAGAGGGACGCTGCTACACTTCATACTTTGAATGCAGAAGCTCTTATATTTCACACATGTACATTTATTTATGCCCACATTAGCATTCAGACTGTACATATACATGCGCCTCCATGCAGCTTCATTTACAAATACATGTTTCTTTTTGTCTTTCTCTCACACACACACACACACACACACACACACACACACACGCACACACACACACACACACACACACACACACACACACACACACACACACACACACACACACACACACACACACACACACACAAACACCTTTAAAGCTTAAGGGATACGTTTCCTGGAATAGGAGGCTGTCATTTCTGAATAAATGCATGAAGCCATCCACGTGAATGAATGAGGCCTCAGAAGTGTCTCCGTATGTGCAAGCTCAATATAAATCTGCTCTCTACCAACGCTTGTTCTAAATCTGTGTCCATTACCCGAGAGCCTTAAACCCCTCTTCTTCCCCTGTTACACCCCACACACACACACACACTCTCTCTCTCTCTCTCTCTCTCTGGGCGTTCTGCAGCTGTACAGCATGCAAATCGACTCTCCGGTTTTACATTTGCAGCCTGCATTGACCTGCTCACAAACAGAAAGACTTGTTTTTCTTCTTTGTGCCAATTCAGAACTCATTCATCACTAAACCACATATTTTACTCTCATTCCGTGTGTGCTGTTGTTCACTTCATTAAACCAATTTCAACCAGTAAGTCGATCTTATACTGAATGCCCATTTTTTTTATTTTCTTTGCAGGTGAAAAATAACGGTCTTGTAAGGTTTCTTTTACATTTCTATATTTCCTTATAAAATTGAAGAATTAGCCTATTTTACTGCTGTGTTTACTTCACCGATCATGGAGGATGTTAAATATCATTCATAATTATAGATATTAACATTAAGCAACACATCATGTTATTTTTGATATTGTAAAATATACTATACTAGCATATATATTACTATATAAACTAACAAATATTTATTGTTCGAGGAATTGCATGTATGTCTTGGAATGCGAGGGATTTCTTTAATGTTTCTGATAAGTGAGATAGAAACGTCTCTCTTCTTGTCATCATCTGTCTTCCATCTCTCCCTTTCTCCTGCTCTACTCCTCCTTCTACTATCTTTCTGTTCACCTTTGGTCTCCACATTTCTGGGCTGCCATGTGTCTCAGTATGGAGGTTCTTTTTACACTTTTATTATTGTGTTTCTTACCACACCAGGCTAATCTGAATATGCATTTGTACAGTAAACGGTTGTCTCTTTCTATATGTGGAAACCTTAACTGTAAATTGAAAAGGGGTAAAATCTCACTGTGCTGTTCTGAAAAGGATGTGTGTATTTGTCAAGTTTGTTATTGGAGTTTCTAATGTTTCCCCTGACAAAGCAACAACTGTGTTTATCCATCAGAGCCGACGCCGGTTCCAAATCATTTTTTAATATCCCGAGCTGACATATTTATTTCAACAGAAATGCTGTAAGTTTGCAATTTCTAAAAGAGCCCTATGTTTTCAGAGCCTATTTGTGATATTAGTATTACTGTTAGATGACACAGACTGAACTATTGGATGAAACAAATATCTAAAACTTCATTTCAAACCTCAGTAGATTTATCTAATTATGACATCCAAAAGCAGAAAGCTGTTAGTTGCACCAGCTGTTGTTTGGATGTTGGGAGCTCACTTTTAATGCAGTTTTACAAAAGCATGACCTTTTGAACCGCCAATAGATCCTTTTATAGCTGCCAACTTGATCCGGTTCAATCAGTTGGTTTAGATGCGAGAACTGCTGATAAAACTGCAGAATTTAGCTCTGATGGTTGACAAATAGTCAACACAAAGTCCATCCAGCGTGAAATAGAAAAAGTTTTTTTAACAAGTTGCTGATATCTTTCTTCACCCATCCTTTAATGTTTTTTCTTTTATTTTATTTTATTTATCCAATTTAAAATACTTGTCTTTATTCTTTGCATGTGCACTGACCCACATGAAATAAACCTAATCTAATCTAATTCATCGTGCATGATGTTGATACAATACCAGTTAATCAGACTCTCAGCATTCATAATGCTTGATACCTCCATGTCCAAGTAAGCTGAAATTATAAAACATTATGTCCACTGCTTTATACCACTAATACTTTATAACCCTTGTTATAAGGTGTCATGCATGATTATACACATTTAGAACGACGTGTATAAAGCCTTATAAATGCATTATAATGTGTTATAAATGTGCTTATGATGCATTATATACATGACCTTCATAGGAAGTGTAACCCAAATTCTTCCTGAATAATTCTTAAAGGCATGATAATGTTACTCATGCAACTTCCATACATTAGCTGTGAGCTCTATTACTTAGCTAGCTGCCCACAGGCTGCTAACCGCTAACGCTGCTAGCTCCTCCTGCTGATTTCAACACGGATCTGTGCTGACGTCTCCGGGACTTGCCTGGTTGTCCACACCAGTTCGTCACTGTGAGTGTGCTAGAGCGTCAAAGACGACACGAAGAGCATCATTTGTCCTGTTCCACACCACATCCTGCTCTGAGTGTCCTGTCACTGTCACACAGCTCCACAGAGCAGACGGGTGAGATGATGGAGTGAGATGATGGAGTGAGGTGATGGATGGTGATGATGGAGTGAGATGGATGGATGGTGAGGTGGCAGCAGGTGACCCGGCTCGGCCTCCTTCCCTCATGGTCTTGTTAGCCAGCAGCACTCATCCATTAGAGTGGTTAGTTCCAGATATCCTCTCATATCTCAGTACTCATGGACCTGACGAATACTTAGTTTGTTACTTAGCTTCACGTATTATCATTTTGGAAGTTCCTTTCGTGTCTGTGTCGATATTTAGACAAAGAACGAGTGATCCAACTATGATATTGCAATGAACAGAGCAGAAGTGGAAGGTATGAAGCGTCTCTGAGCAAGCGTAGTCCACAGTTGTAGTCCCCTAGGACTCATTACTGTGGAATGCCATTTAAGCCAATATTAAAGAAATAGTTACCTGTAAAATAAATACTTTAATGAATTAATAAATGGCAATAAATATATCAAGAAATGTACACATTTATTTGAAGGACTTTCATTTTGTAATGCCACATTTATTTATTTCATAGGACCTTTATTTCACAATGCTCTATTTCTTTATTTCATTGGCTCTTATTTCATGATGCTATGTATATTTATTTCGTGGGACTTTTATTTTATATCGCCATATTTATTCACAACTCTTTTTCTCTCCATCTCTTGTATTCAAATGAACGTGGTGTGATTCAAACAAAGGCACAGGAACAGTCTCTTGTTTCACACAGACGCTGGCTGATCTGTCCCGGCTGATTTATTTGATCGACTCATTTCTTTATTTAATATCAGCATTAATGGCATTCCATATATTTCCGATGTCTTGAAGCCAATTCGGGTGGTGGCTATGAAATGTCCTGCGTGTTGACATGAATGATCGACTAATACTTTCATTGCTCGTGTCAGCTTGGCATGAAACACTATGGCGACTATGATTCTGATGATGATGGCTGTCGGCCGTCTCTAGTACACTGCTGTAGGCTTTACTTGAGCAACAGTTCCATCAAATCACAGCAGACTTACGGTCTCACCCTGGTGCCAGCCGGACTCACCTTACTCACTCATGAAGAGTGATAGACAAACACAGCTGCTTTAGAGGCCATAATAGGGTGAATAGGTAGAGCGGGTTCATTCTTCCAGCTTTATTACTTCATCTACCTACGCGGCGGCAGCCTATCAGGGCCTGTCAATCATCCTGCTGCAGGGAGACCTAACAGCGAGATGTTTCATTCTCCATGGTGCAAACACTTAAATGGCCAAGTTTTCTGAGTTGCTGTTGTACCTTCACACTGCAGAACACAGAGAGGAAACGGTATTGAGGCAGAATAATACGTTGGCATAAGCTATTTTAATGATAAGGTGTGTGTGCTTACAGGAGTATAGTGTGAGAAAATGAAGAGCACGTTCTTTTGTGCATTATTTCCATTTGTATGTGCAAAGAGACGCGTGGGTTTGCACTGGATAGAGCAAACTGTAGCAGAGAAACATGTGTGTCTCATGAATGCTCCTCCTAAAAGGCTGACGACATGCCGACGTCATTGCTTCTTCCAGACCCCGTGATGAGTGTGTGTATGTGTGCGGCTGACAAACCACCGCTGATATGAAGCAGACCTGGACCTGGTCCATAGGGCCGAGGACTCCCCTCATCCTCACGCCATCTGTTTGTCTGTCTCCTCTGTATTTCTGTGGCTTTGTCGTTGTCCCCTCCGTAGTTGAGGGAGATGTATGTAGACATCTCTGTATGCAGATGTGCTTTGATCATGCTATGCCGTGTTGTTCCCTCTGAAACCGCTGAAAGATCAAAGCGGCACACGTTTGCGTAGGTTTTGATTCATGCGAGTGAAGACAATATTTTTAGTCCCTGATAGGCAGAGTGACCTTTCAGTGCAAAGGCTGCATGCAGGATGTGTCAGCTTTGTACTTATTCAGGCTGTCAAAGGTTGGCGGAGATCATTTAAATGGTGGTTTTATTTTGGATCTCTTTAGTCTTCTTCTTCATGTGAACAAACAGAACATTTCTGCAAAAGCAGTTCATGACCATCGTTTCCTTTAAACACACATACATTAAGAAAAAACTGCATATATTGGAAATATGATTGAGCTTTGATTCTACAGCTCACATTAAAACAGCTTAAAGCAGTATTAGCATGTCCTTACGTTGAGAGTCACAAAGTATTATACAATGCTTAAAATCTGAATTCTCAAACGGCAACGGGAGGTCCTGGTGCTTCCAAAGCACCAAACACCAGCCTGTATGTGTGTATGTGAAACACAGCAGCGTGGGTTGGACCAACCTACCTGTCCCCATGGCTTTTAAATGCATTCATCTCTTTGTCCCTCACCGTTATTCTTTATACTGAATGCTAATGCATGAACATTTAGTTGCTTTGCTTCTGGAGAGCACTGACGTTGTTTGTTTGCTGCATACAGTACATGTCCATTAGTACTGTGGGCCTGGCTTATTTACTGGCGTATTAGTTTAATTCCAATTAGAATTACTGCAGAAGTCCATTCCCCAGCGGCACAGACCCAGGAAATAGTCTGAGACATTAACATGCATTGTCACTCATTCCAGATCTGGACGGCACCTAAACTCACTCACTCACTCACTCACTCACTCACTCACTCACTCACTCACTCACTCACTCACTCACTCACTCACTCACTCTTGCTTTCTCAGGGGATCTTTTGTATTTTTGCAGGCTTGATCACCCACATAATTCTACATTCCCTCATTTGGACAGTAATGCATAAAAAAAATCAACATTTTTATTAAAAAATAAATAAATAAAATATACTGGGCGCAGTCCCCCTCTGTTGAAAATAAATATAATGTTGTCTCCCTGTCCCTTCTTCTCTTCCTTCATAGCCTCTCTGCTCACGTCCTCTAAAGGCTTGCACAGTATTGGAACAAAACTGATGGTGCAAAAATGTTACAATACATATTACATAACTGAATATTTACCCTTGTGTTGGTACGTTTTACAGTTCACTTTGAGAGTTAAATTAAGAGTCTAGATCTCTAAACAATGTTGTGCTCCAGTATAAACTGTATTCATAAAGTCACTGGTTGTGTAGATATGACAGAAAAGAAGTCACACCCACAAAGCAGGTGAACCAGACGGCCTCTGTGATTCAAGACGGCTCAGGTGGGTCGCCAACATCACCGCAGGCTCCGCCCACTCTGGACCGTCTGCCTGGTTGACCGTTCCTCCCTCAGGGAGAGAGGGTGAAGCGAGAGGTCAAGGTGAGGGCTGCTGTAACGCTCATGGTCAGTTTGGGAGTTTTCCTTTCAGCAGCAAAATATTTGACTTAATTTGCCAACATTTGTCATCCTGACTCTACATGTACACATCCCACTGTCGATGAAAACGTCTCTCCACTCCGCCACCTTGCTGATTTTACTGAAGTCCATACTGTCCAGAAACTAAAAAGTCAAAGTAGCTGAAAGTCTAAGGAGCCCATCTCTCCTGCACTCCAGAGGACAAGCAAGTCCGTGGCTTCCATATGGATCAGGTTCTGGGACGCATCACGCTGTCCACCTGATCCTTTATGTGTCCGGGGAAAGTGGTCTTCAGAAAGACTTTAAACGTTAAACATTAGAGTCCCTGCAGTACTCGCACGTCTCACCCTGAGCTCTTCAAATTCATTGTGGAAGTTTTATTACGTGTTAAAGTACTACCTTGCTGGTGTTTGATAGTTGGAGTTCATGAGATTTGCCCTCATTTAAATAGCAATTAAAGAAGTGAAAAATGATTGACTTCTACTTTTGGCTCTTGGACTTTTTGGGGACTAAACACTGCTGAATGTGAAAAAGCATCTTTAGGATTCTGCTTCTATCTTTCTTGGTGATGGATGTACAGTTCTGTATTGTATTCACACTGCAGCTTCTCCCACTAACAATGCATCAGGCCATGACTTTCTGTATTTCTTCAACTTCGTTGCATTGAGAAAAACTTCTGTCTGTGCGAGAAGGTTGGGGTGGAAGGTGGACGGAGGTTCTGGAGAGATGCACCTCATCAGTTTGACCTGTTTCCAGCACATATTAGAGCTCTGGAATAAAACAGGAATGATCTCTTGTCAGAGCGATGAACATTTTAAGATTCTCTTTGCTTATGTCTTGTATATTTGATGTTCACTCTGCTGATACTGACTCATTTAAAAAGAAAAGTGAAGTTGAGTGGCAGAGAGGTTAAAATGTCACAGACGATGCAGCTTTAAAGTTTTCGTATCTCAGACTTTAGTTCACGTGTATTACTATTAGTACTTACAAGGGATGAAACGTACTTACTCGGGCTGCTGTGATTAGTTGGGAAAAGCTGAGGGTTGACTCTGAAAATGAGTCGATTTCATTATTTCAAATGCTTGGAGTTGCTACACTCATAAAGCCAGACCGCCGTCTGCTGCTACATCACTAATTCCATGAACAAGTCAGGCGAACGGCGCCGGTCTCCCCCACGCTACAGCGCAGCGAGCTTCCTTGCAGGCTCGACTCCTTAGCCGATGTTTGGGCCTCAACACAAGCAGCTGGGACTCTTGTGGGCGGCCATCTTCCAACAGTCTGCAGGCTGTGCCGGCCAGATCAATGCCGTTCATCTGACTTTGGCAAGTGTGATGTGATGGGGTGAACAGGGATGTTGGGATTAGAGCTGCGTATAGTTAAACATTTGACACCACAATGATACTTATTTTTGATACTTTGTGTAAATGAAAACGTCATAATGCATAATTATTAGACCAATGTGTTTCTATAAATGATAACGGTTCATATATTACTCAAATGGTTTATTATGTAAACATTCTGTCTTCTTGGAATGATGGTTCATTATTTTAACAGTCTGTCAATGTGAATGACAGGAGGTATTATTATTAGTAAACTGTAAAAGCAACATGTTGGCAACATCAAAGAAAAGTGCATGTCATTAAAACATCAACAATAGATAATCCAAGTTCACGCTTTAGTTAATAACGTGTGCTTCACTGAGAATGCCTACGAGTGTAACGAGTTCAGTCTTCTGACTCAGAACTCAAACTATTTCTTCTTCTTTGTTTTTTCTTCTTGAACTCATAAATGACTAGAATAGAGCTGTTGACTCTGGGGTGACCTGTTGCGTCCCGTCTTACTGCTTGTTCATATTCCATGTCTTGATGACTTGCATTTAATAACACAAGTACATTGATGGCATTGAACAAAATACAGCCGTACATTGGATGCATGTTGAAACATGGGATGTTGTGAAAGCTGTTCTTCTTCTCTCTGCTTCTAGCTTCTAGTGTGAACAAACCTTTGGGACGACGAGCTTCGTGGTGATTGGTCAGTCAAGTCACACTGTGTACAGTAACACTGTAATGATTGGTGTTGGGAGCCGAGCTGGTGTTGTGACGGTTTATGCTGCTACTAGAATCTGTCGATTTCTTAGCATATGATTTAGATATTACCATATCTTTCATGGGATGCATATTTTGTAATAATTCCTATAATATTATAGTTTATAGATGAATTGATTGCCTTCATATTTTTAAAAAAGCACGGTGGAACTGTTCCTTAGAGCATCTCAGCTCATCGCTGTATCACTTCTCTGTTCTTTCTCTCTCGTATGTGCGATGCTGCGCTGCTCGATGCCATTTCTACCAGTAAAAAGAAGCTCTCCTTTTTCCTTTCTTGTAATCCCATCATTTCATTGGGAATAAGCCAGCGGAAAGAAATACCTTGTGTTGTTGTCTGACTTGTGTTGTTGCGAGCCCCGCTGAGAGACGGAGCGGCGTGATTCCTCAGATGATTGATGGTGTTGACATATCACTGTGATAGTCTGTTAGAGGGATGTTTAATAACCCAGCACAACTAATGATGTTGAACACGTACAGCATTATTACGCTCCAGCAACCTCAGTGTTGCATACATTTGTCATGTATCTGTGTGCTTGTTTTGTACCTGTGAAAGACTGTGTGTGTGTGTGTGTGTGTGTGTGTGTGTCTGTGAGGGGCGTTATTACACACGTGTCTATTTTTGTGTGTACATTAGTGACTCCATTCCATTCCCATCTCCTGGAATGGCCATGTTTGCATAGTTGGAGGGTTCACAGTGACAGTATCAGATATCAGGCTGGAAAGATGCTCCGAATGCATAAAGCTGTCTCAAAGACCCCTCAACGATGCTGGAACGGGGACTACTTCTTCCCCTTGCCTAGTGTTTAAATACAATCACGGCTAATGTTGTTGCCATGATATTTATGTGAGCACTTAAGAGGCGGGAGAAGGATGAATGACACATGCACAGACTCACGTTATTGGGTAGTATGTCTTTTCCAATGCTATTAGGACTTAATGTAGCACTATTCAGCGAGTGGAGGCAGGGAAAGAGTGGATGATGAACAGAGTAGAGCATAATGGAAAGGAAGAGGGAAAGAGAAAGCGTGACTACTGAGCAATGGTGAAAACAACAACAAAAAACAGCTACAGTACATTTTATTTTTCTGGCCAATGTTTAATGAAAACCCTGATGAGATATCATAAAAAAATGATTTTATGTTGATGACCCAATGCACTGGTAAACCCTGGCGTTCATCCAGTTGGCTTCTCATTAAATGATATATTATCCATCTGTCTTATGAAAAGATGAATGAAATTGAGTCATGCATTACATGGGTCTCGGGTTAATAAGGCATAAAACATATGAGTCACATGACTAAAAGAGGGTTTTTCTTGCTCAGAATGGGCCTTTTGGGGCTGAAACACAACAACAAACATGATAGATCTGCGTACAGCAAAGGCAATAAGTGTGAGATCATTGATGTGACAGAAATCGATGCATTTTTTTCTGTTTTTTTCTGACCATTACATAGATAAAGTGTAAGTGATGCTTGAGTCAATAAACCACTAATGAACAAATGGGTTTAATTACATTTCAACAATGGAGGATGAGGGAGAGCGGTGTGGGGTTGGGCGAGGCTGCTTCAGAGCATTCTACATTTTTTATAAACTATGTAAGAGTATATGACCAGGCCATGATCATGGTGCATCACTAAGTTATATCCAAAATCCTGATAACATTTTGGGTGGTGCATGAACATGGCACACTGTGTTATATTTGTTTAGCAGCTAGAGAGCAGTAAAACAACATCTGCGGTCTGGACGGATGCAGGAAGGGCGACGGAGGCAGAGGGAATGAAATTGTTTTTCCATGATGGTAGTAATGAAATCTACTGCTCTTGACCATCCCAGTGAACATGTGCCACGATTGGAGTCCAGTCTGGAGATATGTTTAGGTGCATCATGCATCTCCTTCCAACCTCACCTACGTCCTCTTTGAAGTAGGCAGGGGTCTCTCCCTGGGGTGCCCCCGAGGTCAGCCAGGAGTTCCTGCGGCCCCTTACTAGTGTCTTCTTATGTCGGACCAGGCACACCATCAGTGCTGTCAGCTATAATACATCGAACAGCGTGGTGGACTCTCTGTCTGGAGGGTGGGTGTCACTGTGGGCTCTCCCGTTGATTTCCCGAGGGGATTCCGCTTGCATTCAAAGCCACTTATCTTGCATCCGGGGACACTCCACACCTTTGTGCTTGAATCTGACTCCATGACAGCGAGACAGCCCCCTGGTGCCAGGTGTAACCCTAGTGCTGGTCAGCTGGCTGACTTCAGATCAACAGATAACCCTTGATGCCAGTTGAAACCTTAGCGCCGCTCGTCTCTAGGCCTCTAACCCTCTAACCCCAGCGCAGTGACCACACATGAGACCTGTGGCTAGCCCGGGGCCCCATCCACATGCATTATTCACCACAGACATCAAGGTGCAGCTAAGCCATGGCCCCTGTATCTTCTGGCTCATATTGCACAGAGGCTAGGGAGGGTCTCCCACTCAGTCTTCACCCTCAGGGCTTAATTTTGTAATGGAGAGCAGGCAGTGAACTCTTCTCAATATATCTTCTTTATTAAGACTGCAGGGAGGCTGGTAGCGACTGCAGAGCAGCAGACACAGGGCATATTGGGGAATATGGTCTCAGGCTGACAGAGGGAAATATTAAAGGAAAGTATTCCTCCAATAATCTGAGACTCATATTATCCATCCATGTCAAGAATTTTAAGAATGATGTGCTTTATTCCGTCCTGTCCAGGGTGTACCCTGCCTTCGCCCAATGACAGCTGGGATCGGCTCCAGCCCCCCCGTGACCCTAAATACAGGATAAGCGGTAGAAAATGGATGGATGGATGGATGTGCTTTATTCCAAAGCCAACCTCGTCCATTTTGGCTTCAGTCAGTTATTTCCCACATTTCCTGGAAATGACACGGTGTTAGATCTGCATTTACTTTATGATACGTTGAGGCAATAACGATGAAGGCACTTAAACAACGGAGCACCTGACTGATCCAAGACGGTGAGGGCCTAAATCCTGAACTCGAGTCTTCAAAACGGTGGTGCACAAACCAACAACAATGATAACGGCCTCTTCCTCATGAAGTCTTACATTCTGCTCCATAGAGGCTACTGCCGGTGGAAAACCTGCTCCCAAGCACTTGCTGTTTGACGGTACATGCATTGTATTTGTCTGACTGGTGGTGCACTTTCAGTATAACTGTATTTTATATGTAAGATAGAAGAAGATCTAAATAGGCCAGTAACAATCCAGAATCCAAAGAAAAGCAGATCATTCTTCCCATTATTTAAACAAATAAGTGAACCATTAATCTATTATTAACAGACATACAGGCATGAATCCAGCTGGCTTCAGACATGGAAATCACCTGAATCTATTCACCTGGTCATGAACCTTGCCTGGCTGCAGGGTCACTTTAATATCCCTGGTCACTAATGAGTTGTGTCTATGTTTGCATACTCGTATGTGTGTACTCTATGGAGCCTGAAAGGGGGAGAAAGTGAAGCCACTCCTCGTTCTAATTGTGCGTGAAACAAGATCCGTTAATGCACCGTGCCATCATCTGACTCTGGCGTTTCAGCAAAGCATATTTTCCCTCAATGTTTCCAGAACAGAGGAGTCTTTAAAGGCTTTGACAGCGCAATGTGTTTTTACGTGCAGCTTGTAACTCTTCATGTCATATCGTTTAGATAGTTTTAAACTATGGCCAGTGTGCTGCTTCACCTGTAAATCAGAGTTTTCATTGTCAGATACTCACCACCTGTGCTGTATGTTTGGAAGGTGCCAACCACAAACCATTCCAGTTTTTCTACAAACTGAAATAATCTGTTCTTTGCTAACATCAGTCTTGAACACGTAGTTCCGTGTTGTGTTATTGCAGTTGTTTGCTGTTTGACATGAGAAGTGGAGTCTGGAAAATTCCTTCCTCCTGCTGGAGGAAAGTCGCGACTTCGAGACGAACTACCTTGAGTTAAACTGCTTCGCTGCTGGACACGGTTGTGTTTGTGAGTCCGTATTAAATGAGTCTAGAAAAGTTTTCTCCCTGTATGATGTCTCATACAGACTTTAACTTTAACAGTTAAGGCACTCAAATACTGGCATATTGTTGATAAAAAACAAAAAATAATGTTATATATATATATATCTGTAGTGTGAGTGCAACTTCCCCGGGGATAAACAAGTATTTTGAAGCAGTAGACTGTGACCTGTTGATGATTCCACAGCTGGTCTGTAACTAATGCTCATTAATACAGGATAAGATTGACTCAGTGCTCCTCTGAACACATAGTTGATGAAATGCTTCACATACTTCAGTTCTCTATCGTCTACAAGCGGCCGCACATGTGCATCGATAAACACAGTTATTACTCTGACTCGTGTGAACCGGCACGTTTGTGTCACAGAGCGCACCAACAGGAGACACGGCTGGACTCCACAGCACCGTGTGCTCAGCTGTGATGCTTACTCTGTGGGACAGCCTACATTTCCCAGCATGCCTGCATGGTGCCAAGTGCTGAACTGAGTAGTTTGAGTTTCCTGTTTTATGTTCCTTATTACTTTTTGTTGGAGAGAAAGAAGTGGCTCTAACATGGTTACGCTCGCCATAGTTTTTTTTACTATTAGCGCTGTTAGCACCGTTAGCTACCAGCCGCCAGATCAGGTGTTGCCATGTTGAGAGACATTGAAGGGCTCGCTTATTATGCAGCGTTAATATTTAGAGCATATTGAGGAGGTTTTTTTACAGAAAGGCAGACAAACAAGTCTTATTGTAAATGATGTAATATTATGGTTTGTTTGGAGAATCATCAGCAGTAATAGAAACTGTACAGTGCTCAGTAAATTTTAAAAACTTATTTCACAAGGAAACTCACACAGCAAGATGAGAAATGGCTTAATCAGAATGTAATCACACCGACTTCATTTGCCTTGTGAACAAAAACCTGCAGGGATTTGTCTCGTTGACGTTGGTGCAGAAAGTTGAAAACTGCTGTTACGGATTTATCAAGCAGCAAATGATCTGCCATACAGAAGAGGGTCATTCCATTATTATATCGATACCTTGTGTGATGGTTTGGACATCGTTTGTTGTGCCGTGGCAGTGGACAGGACCACCATGCTGGGTGGTGGGTGGTGGGTCGGAGCCCACGTCAGGTCATGTTAGGTTCCACCCCGATGCCCCATGCATTATTCTGCAGTGTCAGCTAGGCATGGCTTTGTGTCCATACTGTACAAAGTACGTCAGCTTGTCTCAAATGACACCATCTCCTTAATTGCCTCAGTCCTCCCCCTCCGTTCACACTAAGACGCCCACTTTGAAGGGTTTCCTGCCGCCGACACCAGAAACAGCCACTGTTGAGGGCTGTAAAGGCTAACAAACCACCAGGTGAAAGCAGAACTGTATCTTTTGTAGGACTGCTATCATTTGATACAGATAACACAATACTTTTCCCCCACTTTGCTTCTATAAATGACATATATCACATCATATGAACGACAAGAGGTGTTAGTTAATTGCAGAACCAACACGATGGCAACATCAAGAGAAAATAACCCAGTTAAACACTCATTCGACCAGCGACAACCACACCAAGTCTTCTCAAACTTTACATTTTCTTTCAATTTTCATCAGTTCTTTTTCTAAATATTTATTATCAGTCATTCTCCCAAACGAACCACTCTTCACATCGGCATTCATTCGGTCCACCACACAGCACTTATTTAAGATAAGTGTCACTTGGTTGCTGACAGTTTCCTGATAAGCAATCTAGAATATAAAAGACATGGCTGAATATTCTCTGGTCATCTCAAATAAAAACACAGAATCTGTCGGCACATTCACGTGTCGTTCACTACCGGACTGTGTGTACATGTCACCACAACGTTTTAGCAGCGGCGCATGAGTCCAAAACTAACTGCACGTTAGAGATCATGTAGAAATGTTCAGAAAGCAAAGGCACAGTTACTCCACACAGGCCGTCGTAATTCGGTCGATCCCCTCCGGCAGCCAGCCCTACTCGTTTCTCATCTGTGCTGTGTGTTGTGGTTACTACCGAGTTCCCGTCATACTCCGGTACTCTCAGGAAGTCGTCACGCACCACAAGACAGTCAAAGAACTGTCTTCAAACACCAGGAGAGAGAAAGTGGAGTCAAAGTCGTTCAAGGCTTGTCATTCAGCTGTGGATCCTGTAGAATGTCAGGAGGGGAGAGATGAGAAACAAAAATATCCTCTCAGCTTCACTGAGGTGAGAACAACCGAGGCAGAGGCAGTGACACGGAGGAATGATGTATGTAGTTGAAGCACAGACAATGAAGGCGTGGTTCGAGGGTTAATTGAAGGCTATTGAGACGGCAAGACCACTGGAGAAAGACCTTGATCCAATAAGGAGGATTAAGCTTTAAAACAATCATTTACATACATGACATCTGACCCCTCCTAAAGAGGAGTGGGCTGCTTTAAGGCGCTCGGGGATGGAACCACTGATGACGGAAGGAGTTTCTGACAAGTTGACCTATGATATTCAGAAACAACATGATCAGATCTGTCAGCACGAGGAGCACTGAGTGAAACTCCACTCCAGTTCCTCTCCTCTGTTGATCCCACTCCCCTCTGTTGTTTCTCCGTCCCCCCACCAACCAGCCGAATGGAGGTGGTGGCTACAGTTTCTCCTAATAGCCCCCAACCGACCTCCCTGCCCAACTCTACTATGTCTCACCGTTACACAAGGCTGCCTTTCCACATCCATTTTTAATCCTCTTTTTCTCTCAAGCCCCTCTACTTCCCCTCTCACCTCCCTTCTGTCCCCACTCTCCCCCCTTTTTGCTTCGCCCTCCTCCTTTGAAGTCCCTTCCCGTCCTCCACCTTGCCTCCATCACCATGGTTAATCGCACTGGCCCTGCCTAAAAATAAAAGGAGAAACCTCTTAGCAATTCTTCTCCTTCTCCTCAAGTTCACTGGGAACCTCATGTTGAAATTATATTTTCAGTCAATTTGAAGAACAGCTGTACTGTTGGGGGCAATTTTTAACCAGCCAATATATTATATTATATTATATTATGTTATTATATTTATATACTGTACGGAGTGAGGAAGAAGAGAGAAAGGACTGGTCTTGGTTCATAATGGAGAGCCACTTCTGTCACTCTGACAACCTCACCAATCTGCTGGGTGTAGATAATGGTCGCCACGGAGACAGATGCTCTAAATCATCTCCAACATTCAACCCAAGTAGCCATTAATCAGGCCTCCTGGCCGCCGATTGGTTATAAATAAGCAAAAGAAAAGCCTAAATGAAGTTTAGGTAAGAAAGGGAAAGGATGTCATGATCGTCATGGAGAAGTGTGATAACAAACATAATGGAGATAAAGTCATTATTAGTTGGCATATAACACAACAGGAAGTGAGATCCAGAGGTCCTCTTTATTTTTCCTCTCCGCTAACAGCGTGTCTGACAGTTTGTACTGCAAGTGTGATAAATGCTTAGCATCTGTGCAGCCACCTTTTCAATCGAGCTAGCAACGATTAGCCTCCGTCTCCTCTGAGCTGTGTCACAACACCGAGATGATGAATGAAGCTGGACAGACTATCTGATCCGTCGGCTGTAGAGCCAGTCACATAAAGCTCTCAGGAACCGGAGGCCAGGAGCGGTTGGCACGGTTGGCAGTTGGTTAGCCCTGATGGTTTATGATCTGGACCAAACAAACGTTTCGACACAGAGCTTTACTGGGGGCGATATATCACGTGAGGATTCTTGTTATCTTTTCAAATTAAATGTTTAGGGCTGTGATGGATGTAAAAGGCTTATCTGAGGTTTACAAACTGCAAACACAATATGGAGTTTTCTGATTCTGATTAAGAGAAGAAGAAATATTCTTTCACGGCCCAATAGGGCTGTCCCCTCAAAACCATTTTTTGGGATCATTAACCCGGAACAACAAAGCTGAGTGTGCTTCAGGCCTGAGCCCCGCTTAGGTTGTACTGTGATACAAGCAACAGCAGCCAGGCTTCTGGCTGGGCTCAGCTCTCATTCTAAAGCTGAGCTGAAATGAAAACGGCCTTTTCAACCCTTTTAGATCGCATCCCCATCATATTGTGCAATTATTTAACAATATACAGTATGTGGGAAAATGTAAAAAAGATTTATTCTTTTTTATTTTTATATCAGAATCCAACATCTTTTACTTCCTGAAAAACAAAACATGATGCCTGCTTACATCAGCTAGTATCAACTGGTGTCAACCAGGTCATGAGCTCATCTTCTCAACCATCAAATCAAATTCCTCCTAATGTTATGTCCCGCCTCCTGTTTCACGCAGAGGTAGGACACCATACGGAGGACACACACTCTGGGAAGGGTTAAAGGATTCAGCTATTCTACAGTGTAGTTTGTATTTTATGGAGTTTTGGGGTTTATCCAGGTGCTAAAATTATTTCAGTTTACTTGTTGTCAGCACACCTCAGATGTCGTCATTCTGTTGTGTTTAAACTGTGTGTGTGTGTGTGTGTGTGTGTGTGTGTGTGTGTGTGTGTGTGTGTGTGTGTGTGTGTGTGTGTGTGCGTGCGTGTGTGTGTTTCCA
This sequence comes from Eutrigla gurnardus, assembly GCF_963514095.1. NCBI lineage: Eukaryota > Metazoa > Chordata > Actinopteri > Perciformes > Triglidae > Eutrigla > Eutrigla gurnardus. Next base: position 21,623,702 of record NC_139929.1, on the reverse strand, counting down.
TTGAGTATGAATATCTGGCTCTTTCTGTTGCCACCATCACTGTTCTGGTCTGGACTCTCATCACTCTCTCTAGTGTTTGAGTTGTGTGTGTCCCTTCACCATCACACAGCCAAACCTGTCTTCTCTGTGAACGGCCACAGTAATTGTGTGTTTGTGTGTGTGTGTGTGTGTGTGTGTGTGTGTGTGTGTAGTGTGTAGTTACTAAGGTAAAGCAAACTGGAATTGCAATCTCACGTAATTCGTCAACACTTGGTCTCTCTGTGAAGTGATCCAGACACACAATGTCTCTCCTCTCCCCCTCAGCCCCTGTAATGAGGCCGTACTGTCCTACAGCTGCACACACACACACACACACACACACACACACACACACACACACACACGCATTGTATTGTAATATGATAGAGTGTAGTCTTAACTATGAGGTATATCAGTCTGGGTCCATTTTCTCTTCTCAACTTCCAAAGTTTCTTTGCAGCTCATGATCTTATTTTTCTTGCCTCGGTTCTTTCTTGCTTCCTTATCTAAAATGCCTTTAGTTCCAGCTGCAAACTAAATGACATAATATGTTATGCATTGAATATTAAATATTAAATCCCCATTGGCAGTCTGAAATGGCCATTGAAAGTATGTGTCCTGTAATGCCCAGTCTTCCACTATGTTATAGATGTGTGTTCCTTCCCTTAAAGCTCATGAAATGCAGCTTATGTCAATATCACATCTTTCTTTTCATGATGGTATACTCCCCAGTTGTTTTGGTTTGTCTGGGAATCATCCACCGTCACTACATTCATTAACCGCAGTTCTGCTTCTCCGCATTTCAAGTAAATATAACATTAGTTTAATTAAAGTGAAATATCCCTCTCATAGGACATTAGCTCCATTATGAGAAATGTTGTAGCTGCTTCTTATAAAGTTCACCGTAATTACACAAAAACCAAAAATGTGTCTGATTCGATGGAAAATACTTCTATCAGACATAAGCTTATGAACTCTCTCTCTCTCTCTCTCTCTCTCTCTCTCTCTCTCTCTCTCTCTCTCTCTCTCTCGCACACACACACACACACACACACACACACACACACACACACACACACACACACACACACACAGGGGTCTTATTCTAGTAGGAGGAAGGATATACACTGCCCAGTCGGGAGTGATGATGTTTATTCTGTCTCACACACCTCATTTAGAAAGAACACACTGTCACGTTGACGGATAATCCCATCCCCGTCCTTTTTGCTTCATGGCAGCCATTACTGCCTGGTTTTCCCACTTTAATCAGCAGTGGTATCATAAACCAGCCTAGTTTCAGCCCCTCCACATCGTCTGTTGTCACAGGGAACACATAACACAGGGAAGAGTCACGCTGCCGTCGGTGGTCGGTGTTGTACCTCGGTCTTGCCTCAGTGTGTGAAGCTGAGGGGAGGCAGGCCAAGAAGAGTGACTCCCAGTCTCATTTGTATGGACCCGGGGCATCTGACCTTCAGTAGAAAGATATGGACCGGTCTCCTCTCAGTCTGGGATGAAGTCAATGCAGGAGTCGTAAAATCTCTGCCTCTATGCCTGCCTTCAAGTTTTTGAGGACACTTAATGACAAGTCCTCCGCACTTCACCATAAATTCTCAGCAAAATGTCGCACGTCGGAGCACTTTTCTATTTGTGTACGCCTTGCAGCGTGCAGCTAACACATCGCCGCTACTGAAGCCCGCCTTGACAGCCATCACAGGCCAGTATTACTGCTGCACGGCCAGTATTATCTCCCCATGTTTCGCTCTGCGCTGCCAAAGCGGAGCGTGAGGAGCATGCTTTTAAAGATTATAACAGTTGTCAAAAAGAGGCAGCAAACGGTCGATTGTGCTGATTGCATTTTTAATACTGAAGCAACACAGTTGGATGGCTGCGAGTGAATGTGGAAAGTTTCATTTTACTGCCGTCTGGAGGAAAACGGGTTCTGATCAACACACCTTGTGTTTAAGGTGTGAAAGGAATAGATACCGAGAACTGTCATTTTTACAATCTGGTTGTAAGAGCGCTGATTCATCTCATCACATCAGTTTGACTTTTCTGCAATATATATTGCAATATGAACAGTTGTACTTTTTTAAGTTAAATGTATCAGATAGTTAGTCATTCATCACAAATACTGGATTAGTCGTGAAAATTACCATTTTTAATATATGAGATACACATTTATGGCGCAAGGTATATTCATGAAAATTCCTGATCATGTTCCAAAGTCCTTCAGTCCTTCAAGACTTGAGAAAATGTTCGGTATATTCATGAGTCTGGTCTTCATGGCCTTATTTTAGTTTCTGCTGTTGACAGGAGAGGTACTCAAGGAGCTGGCGACTGTGTGTGTGTGTGTGTGTGTGTGTGCGTACGTGCGTGCCCTGCCCTCCTGAGTTTCCAGCTGATGAGAGCACGTCTCGCGGCATGCTAATCCAGCTCTCATGCTCTCGCTGGGTGAGTGGCAGCGTTCGGGAGCAGAGGGGAAACACTCCATCGATCCACCGGCCTGCTGGCCCACGTGAGAGGTCGGCCATGTCACACCCCAAGGTGACTGGAGCGTACATAATCACACACACACACACACACACACACACACACACACACGCATTCACCCAAATCTATGCAAGCCTGCACAGAGAACACACACACTTCATTACACCCTCCTTCCTTAATGCAGTCTAATAAACATGATCAGTCCATCTGATAGGTCAAGCCATAAATTGAGCCTTTAATTAAGACTTTCCACAGCCTTTGGTCTTGCACTTTCATCTTCTGCACCTCATTACATTAGCAGTTAGTAAACACCCTGATCCAGATCTACTGTGCTTGGGTCTGGCATCAAACCTCGGCTTGCCTTGTGTGGTCGTGATCGGCAGCGTCGTGACGAGGCACCGTGTTGACATGGTGGTAATAAAATTAGGATCAGGGCACCTGAGCCCCCGTGCACCCTGGGGATGTGCTAGATGTGACCGTAGTATGCACGGCGATATTAAGGTCTTTCATGCTAATCCCATACATACTCACTGACTGCTGCTGGCAGCGCTCGCAGAGGTGGCGACACTCTAGGAGCTCGTGTCTGTGCATATGTGTGGAATACAGCAGCCACGTCCTGAGTGGAAAGCCACTGTCAGCCCGTGGGCTTGTAGAGGCAGCATTTATCCAGCTGTTGCAGATCGTCAGCCGGCATCTGCTAATGGAAGCCCTGGTTATTATTAGGAAGACCATTAGCACTCCTCCATTATTCACTTGATTTGAATTTATGTCCCTTTGTATGTGCTCTCCCACTCTCCCTCTCTTTCTGTCTAATCTTTCTGCTTCACACACAACTGTTCCAGAGTCACTGGAATGACTGTGTCAGCCCACCAGCTTACATGAGACATGCAGACGTGCATCCTCAGCCTGCACACACAAACACATTCATCCGCCACTGACCTCGACCAAAAGACAATGTGTATGAAAGTTATTGTCATAGAATAATCACTGGAAAGAATTAATAACAAAACAAAAAGTGGATCACAAAACTGATTTGATGGTTTTGATAAAAAATGGAGCAAATCTTACTCTTGGAGACCCCAATAACTAATGAGCATATCGGCGTAAACAGATCATTATGGTTTAAAAAAATGTTTGTTATAGCAGCTGCTATAGAAGGACAAATACAACTGAAAACGGTCAACGATTCTAAATGTTGTTCTCATCTATAGTGTTTATTTACATAGAAACGGAATTCAAACAATTAGGTTATAAATAATTGTATTTTTATTGATAAAAAGCATTTTTGGCATGAGTAGTTTTACTTGTTTATTATCAGCTGCTTAGAGCTAGTGTTAGGGAGTTAAATAGGCCATCATTTCCTGTCTATTTTTATTTTATATCGCTGTGAAAACATCTCCTTCATACTGTATCCATTCTAGTTTCTTGACAAAAACTGCATTTTACAAAAACATTTGAACACACCATGATAGTTCCCTTTGCCCGATACTTATTTTTCTGAATCAAGCATGAAGGCCTTCCTTGTGGATCGCGGGTCAACTCCGCTCAGTCACACCACTGATCTCCACCTCCTCGGGTGGAGTTTGGGGAGATAACGTAGTGCATGATCTCACTTTGGGGACAAAACTATTATCTCTGCTTCTTCTCTTTTGTCTGATCTCTTATTTTCTCTTCCTGTCTTCCTGCCTCTCCAGTACTTTTCTTTTTCATATATTCTTCTCCTCCTCCTCATTCTTCCTGATTTCCACCTCCTCTCCCCCTTACTATCTCACTGATTTCTGCCTGACTCCTTCACACTGAGCTGTTTCTCTCCTCCCCTTTCATCCTTCTCTTCATTGTCCTCTTATCTCCTGTACTTTTCCACCTTTGGGCTTCATATTTACCTCCACTCGTGCATCTATTTCTCTTCTTCTGCTCTGATTATCTCCCCCTCCTCCTCTGTCACAGCTTTTCTTCTTCTGTCCCTCCTTTCCCATTTCTTCTGACGCACGTCTCCTAATGGAAACCCCTGACTGTTTCCAATTAGCTCATTATTTTGCCTGGAATGATCCATTTATTTCCTGGATGCTGCGAACCTCCAGGCCACCAGTTTAATTGATGATAATGGATGCTGTGATGTTTTAAATGAAGCAACAGTATTGCCCTCTCCTGCTGTTGACAGTATGTTATCTATCTGTTCTCTCACTGTCTCCTCTGAAGCTCTCTCAGCCTTTTTCAGTACTCCTACTTAAGTGTTTGACACATTCTGCCCATTGCTGATACAGAAGGATTTCATTGGAACTTCATTATTTTATGTTTGTTCCTTCTTGTTGAAGACTTAATCAGATAAAAACAGAACAAATTGAACAAAACATGTCCAAAATAACCATTGAAAGCAATCTGAATATTACATATTTTCTTATGTTTCGAAGGACTCTCCCTAGCAAGTCTTGCAAAAAATGTAATTAAAATGCACAACACATCCCACTTCTATAAACAAGGAGGTTTGCTGTATTTATTGCCCTGTGGTCAGACTAAAAAAGTATTTCGCACTTTACGACTGTTTTCACTCCCATCTCAAAGTCTGCCAAGCAAGTGAGATGTGATTCAGACCACTGACAGACTTTCACCCTGAGACTTCCCCTTTGAAGCCTGGCAATCCTCAATCAAAGCAGCCGCTGGCAGAACACAAGAGGTCGTGTCAATAGATTCGCCGGATGATGTGCCAACTCAGAGGATAATTCACTTTGCCTGGTTGCTCCACTGGAAGCCCGGCATCGTGCGGCAGTAATGATCGTTTTTAATTCACGGTTGCAGCCATGGTAATGACGTTATCTAATGTATCTGGGAAGCGAGGAAATGAGATTGCATTGTGGATGGTGAGATAGGGGCCCGTTCAGAAGGGTTTAATCTCAGCCTGTCTGGTTTGCATGGCTCCTGGATACACTCACTACTAGCTGGACTTACGGTTTGTTTACACCGTAGCCATGTTTTACATGCTTACTTCTTGATAAAATGTGTCAGATGCTTCATTCGTGATTGGTTTCCTGGTGCTCACGTGGGGATTTTCACACTGCATGCTGGATATTGTTACAAGCTGTCTGCTGCCATGGATCAGAGATTAGCAAACACAACTTCTGTAGCCACATGGGGCGATACAGCACTAATGAATGAGCAGCTTTTAGCATCCTACCATCTCATCTCTGGCTGCACGGTGGTGTAGTGGGTAGCACTGTCGCCTCACAGCGAGAGGGTCCTGGGTTCAAATTGGGTCGGGCCCGGGTTCCTTCTGTGTGGAGTTTGCATGTTCTCCCCGTGTAAGCGTGGGTTCTCTCCGGGTTCTCCGGCTTCCTCCCACAGTCCAAAGACATGCAGGATGGGGATAGGATCATTGATGACTCTAAATGTAAGTGTGAATGGTTGTCTGTCTCTACATGTCGGTTCTGCGATAGACTGGCGTCCTGTCCAGGTGTACCCTGCCTTCACCCAATGACAGCTGGGATCGGCTCCAGCCCCCCCCGTGACCCTGAATACAGGATAAGCGGTAGACAATGGATGGATAGATCAGGCTGTCTAAATGCCTGGTTTAAACCCTAAATCAGAGTGTGTTCACTATTCAGTTGTTTAATGTGATCTTCACTAAGGTGGGCTTTTTTGCTGCTCTGATTTGTCAGCTGGCTAACTCTGTTGTGATTGGTCAACCTCTTAGGGCCCTAGTTTCGTAGACCAGGCGCAGTCAGCTTTCAGCGCACCTGCGCCGCGCCGACGGGGTGTGTCCGCCTGGACTTTGCAAGTTTCGTGCACCGCGCAGGCTCGCGCAGGCACTCCTCCCGTCTCGCCCACCCACGCAAGTGGGAAAGAGGGAGGAGAAGAAGGCGTGAGTGGGAGACGAGGAGGAGACGAGGCGTGGACTGGGATTAATACAGCCGATTCAGATCTTCACCAATCAAATGAGCTCCTCTCCTCTCCTTTAATGCGTTAGAGGAGGTTCAGTGCAAGATCCGTCACTTGACAACCCGATGACAGAAGCAGCGCCGCCGCTCCCACCACGCGCATCACGCGCTGTGCGCGCATATCATAATAATAACAATGCCGATATTATAAAAAACAGGAGAGAGAGAGGGAGATGTTTCGGTCCGAGAGGCTGAGTTTCCGTTACGCGTGCCATCCGCCTTTGATCTGACGTCAGATGTGACGGGACAATCTATATAGATATAAATTCAAGTGTTGATTCAATTAGTTGCATTAAATAGTGTTTGTTGTGATTATTTATTGCATTTAAATGTGCCTGGAACTGTGGAAACCTGCCTGTGAGGTCTCGGTGACGTGTACGCACTGCGCGCCGGTCCGCCAAACTTCCGATCCGCCAGCTGTGATTCGCATTGAATGAATGGACTTTATTTACGCCTTGCGCCGAAAGTAGACCAGGTCGGAGCTGGCGAGCTTTCAGCGCAGTCTCGGCGAGGCTTTTTGCCACGAAACTTCCGCTACGCCATGCTGAATCTGTGACGCCTCCCCCTGCTGCGCCGCCACACCCATCTTGGCGCAGGCGATCCACCAAACTGCCAAACTGACGCTGCGCGGGTCGAAACTTGCACTGCGCCGGCTGCGCCACCCTGCGCCGCCCTACGCTGGTCTACGAAACTAGGGCCCTTAGTGTCTTTGTTCTGCTGAGGAACAGTGATGAAGTGTATTTAGCCTCTTGTTCTTCAGCTCCTCTTCCTCTACGAGTCCATACAAAGAACTCTACGTTTGTCTTCTCAGCATGGAGACTCCACGCTAGCTTTGTTTGAGGACTAACTAGCAGCTGGACAGATACTTGATGACATCATCACTTCATTTAAGAAAATAGATTTCTATTGAGGTGTTTGAAACCTTTCAGGAGCAGAAAAAAAACCCTAAATAAACAGAATCCTCTCAAATCATGTAACTGAACTTGGTGCTGGGCGGGTTCATGGTTAATGGTTCATATCGGATACCGGTATTTATTTACAACATTTTCATTAAACACCGGTGCCAATGGTTGGAACGTGGTGTACAGTGTGCTGGGATTATTGCTTCAGCAGAAACCATGCTGGACAGGTCGGATGAAGACGTTTTAGAAAACCGGAGGAGACCAGAACAGAATGTTGTCGGGCTGAAGTGGTTTAGAACCGTGACATTGGGTTAAATGGTGATATCGGGTGTTGCTCGTACCACCCAGCACTAACTGAACTCTTCAACCTGAGTTCGTCTTTGCTTGTGTACGTATTGTTGTGGTAGTTGTGAGCATGCATATATAGCTGTGTATTGGCGTCCGCCCGCACAGACACACTTCCTGATTGATAACATTAGGCTTGCATTTAACATGGCTGCCACCAGAGCTCAATAAACAGAGCTGCTTAATTAATAGGATGCACAGCCGCTCCATTCATTCTTAATGCCAGCCTTCTCCGAGATCACTGTGGGTCTGCATGCCAGGGGTCGTCCATCACAACAGGAATAACGTTATTTGACTCAAAGATTTCAAAATGTCTCGCATGCTTTCGTTTCTCAGTCTCCTCCTCTCTCATCCTCTTGTTTTGTTATGTAAGACACACATGATCTGATCAGGGCCGTGTCGTTGGTGTCCTGCTGGTGTTCAGCTGGTGTTCAGCTGTGTGAAAGCCTGAGCCCCTTTTTAATCCATGGATGCAAAATCAGTCGGAGCAGGCGACAGCCGTGCCGGCCCAGGTGCTGTGTCTGGGTGATAAGTGTTGGTGTTAGCAGGTATGTAGATAGCTCTGTGTGTTGTCAGCACGTTATTCAACAGTCGTCTCCGAGGCGGATGTTTGTCTGACGATGGACGGTGCAACCCTGAACAAGTTGGGAAAAGCTTTTTTGATGAATAGATGATAATATGGGAACTCATCTCCACCCATCAGCTTTTTATTGGTATGGTTCAATAGAAAAACACCAACGGATGTTGGATCAGGGCACGAGCTTCACATTATCCCAAAACAATCGATGGAAATTAATTTTGGGAATTGAAAAATGCTCCCATATTTTTCGATGAACGTTTTCGCACACAGGTGGATTCAAAGCTCCTTAACAACATAAACACACATGCAGCCGATCCCAGCAGCCTCCCACCACGGCCACGACAACGTTATGATAACTATGAGGACACATTAAAAATGATGTTATAACAAGAAAAGCAAGACGTGGGATTAGAAAGTAAATCATCATTTTTAATTTGGTCCACATTCACTTGGGTTGGACTTTGGACGGTTCCAGGAGGATCCTGAAAAACCATCTGGTTGATAACCCACTTTATCCCCAAAACCCTGTTCCTTCCTTTCAACAGCAGGTAAACAAACACTCACATCACATTTCTCTTCCTCGAGGCGGTAACTGTGTCAGTCTTTGGGGGGGGTTACCATTCACACCCCTTCCACTTCTCACTGTGGGCCTCTCCAGCTGTTGGGATGGTTGCTGCACTTGTGTAAGACTTTAACAAGATCCAGAGGGAACAGCGGCACTGAAACAAGGGCAGACAGTCTGATCAGTAGAGAAGAGATGGGCTGAAATACTCGGCTTCATGTGTGTGTGCTTGTTAGTGTTTGACAGGTTTCTATGGGTGTTAAATGAGTTACTATGCAGTATGACCCTTATCATTACAGTGATGAAACCTCTCTCTGTCACACACACACACACACAGTGTGGAGTTGAGCGCCTGCAGATCAAAGCAGTGTGTGTGTGTGGTTTTGTGAAGCGGTTTGGGCGACGTGGGTTCTGAGGTTTAAGCTCAGGGTCACATTGTGTTCCAGCGCCATCTCTCAGCGTGTCCTTGTTGAATAACGATGCAGTCACATCTTTCCTGGCTGTCACCCTGAAACTCTGTTCAGGCCATCAGGAAGATGAGAGCCGAGCAGGCTGGAACGGGAACTACTTCTCACGGCAAGTTTTAGTTCAACAAGGTCCACGGACTAAGAGGCCGGTCATCTCTAAATGTGGAAATTGTCTTGAAATGTGCGCTGCCTTGTAGATTGTATAAGCATTGATTTGTGGCGCGTATGAAGACGTACCTGTACTTGCATCGTCAGACAATACATCTTAAGAAGTAGAAACAATCTATTTCTGTTCTTAACTAGGAAAATGAAAATGTCAATGTGATGGAAAGTGTGATTCATAGTGGTGGAGTTTCAAAGTCATCCAGCAGAAAGGACACATCTTTCATTTGATCCATTTTATGTCAGTCAGCATCTCAACATATCCGAGAACGATGTGCAAGACATTGAGTTACTGTTTCAGAATATGTCCATATTACCCTAGGCCTCAGTTGAATACACGCTAATTAATGTCCATCTGAAACACACTATAGTGTCTGTGTGGACACTACTTGTGAGAGACGCAGTAGTCTAGCGAGGCAGCCGTCCTGTAGCCTGTGTGTCCTGGGAGTTGGGTGTGATGAAGTGACAGGTGTGTGTGTATGTGTGTGATTGGAGGGGTGTGGTGGAGATGGTGTGAGACCCGTAGCTCCGTGTCCCTCCCTGTTAATGTTTCCTCTGGATCCGGCTGCTTGTGCTTGTTGATTTAGCAGCATTTAGTGCTTGATGGGCTGCGACGGCCTATTGGCACACTGTCACTGTGTATAGTGGACTCTCCTGCAGGCCTTGACCTCTGTGGAACCAAGAACGTGTGTGACAGGAATGGTGGAGGGCATTTATTCCATGTTTCTAACAAGCTTTTATAGGGTGATTAAGAGCAATCCTTCACACTGTTAAATCATCTAATTTGGGTATTCCTGCTTGCTCTTTCCAAATGATAGAATTGAGAGAACATCTTCAAGTGAGCACTGACATTTTCTCTCCAAAACACCCGATGTCTTGGAGGTCTCTCCCACTGAAAATGAAATGTTACGCTTCCAGTGGCAGCAAAAGCATCTTGTCTGGGAGGATTAGAGGAAGGATGAGATAACACGGGCTTCACTGATTGATATGATATCAGTCAGTAGAGCTGCATTATATATAATATCAGCATCAACATGTGACTACTGCACCACATATACTGTATGTTCACACTTACACAATGGGTGGGGTCTACAAGAGCACCATACAAGAGCCCCCTACAAGAGCCCCCTATGAAAGCACCCTACAAGAGCCCCCTCCAAGATCACCCTACAAGAGCACCCTACAAGAACACTCTACAAGAGCCCCCTACAAGAGCACCCTACATAAGCCCCCTATAAGAGCACCCTACATAAGCCCCCTATAAGAGCCCCCTACAAGAGCCCCTTACATTGGCCCCTTATAAGAGCACCCTATAAGAACACTCTACAAGAGGCCCCTACAAGAGCACCCTACATAAGCCCCCTATAAGAGCCCCCTATAAAAGCCCCCTATAAGAGCCCCCTACAAGAGCCCCCTATAAGAGCACCCTATAAGAGCCCCCTATAAGAGCCCCCTACAAGAGCCCCCTATAAGAGCACCCTATAAGAGCCCCCTACAAGAGCCCCCTATAAGAGCACCCTATAAGAGCACCCTATAAGAAACACTCTACAAGAGCCCCCTACAAGAGCACCCTACATAAGCCCCCTATAAGAGCCCCCTATAAGAGCCCCCTACAAGAGCACCCTACATAAGCCCCCTATAAGAGCCGGCTACAAGAGCCCTCTACAAGAGCACCCTACATAAGCCCCCTATAAGAGCCCCCTACATGAGCACCCTACATAAGCCCCCTATAAGAGCCCCCTACAAGACCACCCTACAAGAGCCCCCTACAAGAGCACCCTATAAGAACACCCTATAAGAAACACTCTACAAGAGCCCCCTACAAGAGCACCCTACATAAGCCCCCTATAAGAGCCCCCTACAAGAGCACCCTACATAAGCCCCCTATAAGAGCCCCCTACAAGAGCACCCTACATAAGCCCCCTATAAGAGCACCCTACAAGACCACCCTACAAGAGCCCCCTACAAGAGCACCCTATAAGAGCACCCTATAAGAACACCCTACAAGAGCACCCTACAAGATCACCCTACAAGCCCCCCCATGCCGGACCCTCTCCCCCTGGAGAGGAACAGGGCAGATTGGCTTCATGATGACATGTTTACATTGTTTGGCCTCATAACTGCTCTCAAAGTGCACCAGTTTGATACGTTTCATTTTAAAGTGTAGTCTCAGGGGTGAAAATGTCAGTGTGGAAACGAGAGTGCTGTAATAATATTTTCACATCCCGGCGTGCACGTGGATTTCATTGGCAGGATGAACAAATCCCATTGAGGCCATGTTGATATGAAGGTGACAGAGAGGTGGGTGAATGACACACACTTCCTGTTCAGCCCTTTATCCTAAACTTTAGCTCCCTTCAGTGGATCATCTCTCCTCGTTTCTCCTTCTCACTGCTGCTCCTCATTATCCTTCACGTGTGTCAACTTCTTTTTTTCCGTTGGTCAGTCCCCCCCCCCCCCCCCCCCCCCTTTCTCTCCATCCTTAATTAGCTGACGACTGGCTAGCTCAGTTTAAGTTACAGGTTCTCCTCTCCACCCTGATTTACAGCTCCTTAATATTTCACAGCTGATAAATCATTCAGATGCCAGCAGCTCTTCTGTTGTTTTTTTCTGTTTTTTTCTTGATCTTGGTCAGGATACAGTTTTGGCAAGTGAGTTGAAGCCAGCTCTATTTGCAAGCGGTCCGCTTCCTCTAATGATGTTTTTTTTTCGTTTGCCTTAAGTGCAGCGATAACATTTGCTCTTGATTTTTAATGACTGGCAATTCACATTGTTACCGCTGTTTTACCAGCCGGTCTCATCTTTAAGATGATGAGTCGTGATACCGAGATGGATGCTTCATCAAAAGAAGGAATATTTTAATGAACAGAGGAGTGTGTGCGCACCGTTTTATGCTCAAGCATTGATGTGTGTGTGGCCGTAATTGTCTGCTGCGATGTCTTTTTTTCTGAGCTGCCTCTTCCTTCCCCTCCCCTCCGCATTTAAACTTTACGGAGCATTTGATACACACTTGAAAAGCCAACTGTCCAATTTGCTCGATGCTGTTCGTGATCTCTGAAGTGCCACTGTTGTTTCCAATTGTCTCGTCGGCGTTTAAATTGCATTGAAAGACGACGCGGCTGTCTTATTGCCTGGCATGACATCGGCTGGGCCAGCCTGATTTTCCACATAATGAGACGCGTCTCATTGCCAGCAGCTCCACACAGGCCTGCCATCAATGCCACCGGGGGACCGCGAGGCTCACTGAGTCACCGGCTCATTTGAACTCCTGTTTTTAGGTGATCCGAGTAGGCGGCATCCCCCGTCTATCATGACATATAGGAAACAGAAAAGTAAGCTGGGATAATGGAGTGTTTGTGATACGACATCATGGTGTTTATGTCCATCTATCTCGTAGTCAATAAGCCTTTCAGTCCTGTGTGTTTAGCCGCTCTACCCCTGAGCCACGTTGTCATTGAAAGCATTCCACTGGTTTGATACCCAACACGGTGGATTTGCTCAAAGATCTTTGTCAAACAGGAAATGTGGACTCCCATGTTGACTGTGAACCTAAGCCCTGTGTTTTGTTGCAGCCTATCTCACATCATCGCTTGAGCACCATTTGCTGTGAGTGCATGTATTTGAATTTGGCTCAGTACATCTGTGCAAATAACTCAGGTCTGACAGCGGCCCTGCTGAGTGTTTAGACAGGGACTGGTAATTGATTGAACTGTGGGTCACATTGGACTCTCAACCAATAGGGTGAGATGTCTCCCATCGAGAGAGAGGCTGATATTATATTACAAAGTAGGAGAAACACTGATCTATTGATCCTTGTGGATCCTATAGCACCACCGCTAGTTTAGACGACTCTTAAGTGGCTCGTGGGAATGCATTTGATTCTGTAGGTGATAACAATGCCAAAATGGACATTTTCAACCTGCTTATACCGTGACCCCATTCAATGTTTAACATCTCGAAGAAGAGGGTTAGCATTATTTATATATATTTTTTTGCTTGATATTCTGTGATATGTTTTCAATGTCTTGGACACAGTTTGGACGCATTAGGAAAAATTTGTGTAAACTTCCAAAAATGAAAAGTTATCTTGGTCCAGCTCCCCACTTGAAGGACCGGGTCCACTTAGTGCTGCTCATGTTAGAGTTTTCATGCCTAATTTCCAACAGTTACTTAATATGTCCAGAATGACCTGCAAAAATATAATTAACCACCCAAACCCCATCCGACTGGCAAACTGACAACTCTATGTATTATGGTAAAACATTATCACTGAGGTCTAAGACCAGGACAGAAACAGGTGGACTTGTTTGTGTGGAAGTGTGTGTTGGTTTTAAAGAGAAGCTGGATTATTTCCCCTGGTGTTTCTGTAAGTTTTAAATTAGTGCCTAACACATATTATGCATAGCGGTTGTAGAAAGTAGAATGATCATGATGACTATGAAAAAAATCAATCTTTCACATGATTTGATTTGTGAGGATAAATGGTTTTTCTATATTTAGTTTTCTTTTAGATTGAAGAGGAGACACAGGGAGATTAAAAACAACACAGGTAGCTGGATGTTTCCATGCTGCATACTGATGTGTAGGAACTCAGGGGTCACAGAGCAGTAGAGCCCACCCTCTGCTACATGGGCTCGGCTGAATGGACCTTGTTCAGTGTCAGTACAGATGTGCTGTCAGTGCTGAGGAGGAGCACTCGCCTCAGTTATCGCTGGCTGTGGTATTTTGGGTGAACCTCCCTTTCAGGCTGAAACTGCAGCTGTTTGTTGTTCTCTGCCTCTGTCCTTGGTGCTGAATCCACTCAGAGAAACACTTCCCTTAGAAATGAGCTGGCAAACACTTTTCAGCCCTTTCTGAAAATGTAAAAGTTGTTTTTGTTGTGCTCTAAACCACCACCAATGTCTACTTTTAATGAAATCTAACAGTCGTTTTTTAAAAAAACAACCTCTTATGATTATTCAGTGTGCTCTTCAGATGAGAATGCATGTGTCCTCTCAGTAAGAGACAACATTGTCACTTTGAATGAATTTGCAGTTCATCAGATAAAAGAGGGAGCTTCACTTCTGGCACGATGAGATCATTTTTCACTGGCAAGTTTCAGCTGTGACAGTGACATGGACCCATGGTATGAAGGTCGGACAAGTCACTCACTTTTTTAATCATTACTTTGGACCCGCCCACTTTTACCGTGTCAAAAGTCTGCCTGTCCACTATTTTCATTTTCAGGTGTGAATCCATTCATTTCAGTCACAGCTGAGTCCTCGGTAACGAGGTTCCCCGTTTGATAATTAAAAGCAGGGCTGCTCCTCATGTATTGTAGTTAATTACCAAGATGTTGATTTTTGTCACTTGAGAATATGAGCTCTAAATAGAAGATCAGCTCACGTTGTTAGGATGTGTTATTATAAAAGGGAAATAATAAGGAATAATCCACAACAAGGAAACGTATTTTATTGGAGAATGTACTCTCTCTCTTTCTGACTACAGTTGTCCTCCTCTCATTTGATAACATCAACAGAACATGAATTGCAATTGCATGCAAGCATAAATAGATTCTCTGAATTAGTCATGGAATCCATTCATGTACTTGTAGCGTTTTAATATTTTCAAATATGTGATCTGACAGGAGCTAATCACTTTACATAATGGAGCTCATTATCATGCTACAGCAGATAAAAGTATGAAACCACGTTCAAATGCATCAGAATACAGGAAATTACATCTACTCTGTTCAAACATTTTTAACCCCAGCTCCCGTTAAATTGTCCCCCGCACATTTATTTAGCTTCTGTTGCCCGGAGACAGTGGTAACATACAATAATGCAGAACAAATACTTTGGATTAAAAGCTGTTATACCCCCCAATGATACATGAATAGTCCATCTTTAGCTATTCCTCTCACTTCTCACAGTCTTCCCCTGCGTGACTGTTCTCCCTCCACACCTCCATGACTCCTGAACAGATGGAACGTTTATCTCATTTCCATTGTGCCCTGTTTCACTCACTTTGTCGTGTTTATTCCCACAACTCCTGTCTTGGCATCTGGCCTCTCTGTCATTTGTGCTTCTGCCTTGAATTGCAATCACCATTATTCTAGCAAGGATAATCGTGACAAGAAATCTCATCCCATTGCCAGCTCTATTTGATTTGTCTTCATTTTAAACAACTTCCACCACATCCAGATCAGCAGTCTACAGCCTCCCGTCATATCAGTGGGAATCAACCATCGCTCAGCATTCAGCTTCTCCCCATCCATCCATCCATCCATCCATCCATCCATCCATCCATCCATCCATCCATCCATCCATCCATCCATCTATCCCTCCATCCATCCATCTATCCATCCATCTATCCCTCCATCCATCCATCCATCCATCCATCCATCCCTCCATCCATCCATCCCTCCATCCATCCATCCATCCATCCCTCCACCCATCCATCCATCCATCTATCCATCCATCCATCCATCCATCCCTCCATCCCTCCATCCGTCCATCCATCCCTCCACCCATCCATCCATCCATCTATCCATCCATCCATCCATCCCTCCATCCCTCCATCCGTCCATCCATCCCTCCATCCATCCATCCATCCCTCCATCCATCCATCCCTCCATCCATCCATCCCTCCATCCATCCATCCATCCATCCATCCATCCATCCCTCCACCCATCCATCCATCCATCTATCCATCCATCCCTCCATCCCTCCATCCGTCCATCCATCCCTCCATCCATCCATCCATCCCTTCATCCATCCATCCAATTATCCCTCCATCCGTCCATCCATCCATCCATCCATCCATCCATCCCTCCATCCATCCCTCCATCCATCCCTCCATCCATCCATCCCTCCATCCATCCCTCCATCCGTCCATCCATCCCTCCATCCCTCCATCCATCCCTCCATCCATCCATCCATCCATCCATCCCTCCATCCCTCCATCCATCCATCCCTCCATCCATCCCTCCATCCATCCATCCATCCATCCATCCCTCCATCCCTCCATCCATCCATCCATCCATCCATCCGTCCATCCATCCATCCATCCCTCCATCCGTCCATCCATCCCTCCATCCATCCATCCCTCCATCCCTCCATCCATCCATCCATCCCTCCTTGAAGGCCCGAAGCAGCATTAGTAGCTCCCATGCACTGACTTACCCTGAAGCCAATTCAAGGTCATGCATGCGGCCGCACATATCTCACATTTACAGCTTATACAGGTTTGATATTTTAAAATTAGTTATTACTCTTTGAAAATCTATCAGCTGGATGTATGTATGCAGCATCTGCTTCTTCTGCTTGACTGTAGACTTTGAGCTAAACTGTATGAGTGTGTGTGTGTGTGTGTGTGAGTGTGTGTGTGCGTGTGTGTGTGTGTTGCCATGCATCTGTTGGTTACCAGTCTGCCACTATGTGCTCAGTGTTTGTTGGCTATAATCGCAAAATTGCATATTCTCTGCAGTATTTCCATCTGTTGGATGGGTGTAGTAATAAGGCAGGTGCCAAGACGATTTGCACTAATTAACTTACTGTGTGTGTCTGTGTGTGTCTGTGTGTGTGTGTGTGTGTGTGTGTGGATAGGGAGGGACTGGCAAATCCACGAGGGAGCAACTTAAAATAGAGCATTTTAACACTGTGAACAGAAGGATATAATCATATCATCACAAACAGCTATCTCACAGTGTGCCTATTATTTTCATATTTGGTCACAGTTTGAATATAACTGCTCAGCTTAAGCTCAGTTATTCTATTTTGTTAAGATGTTGAATTCTCTGTCAGGTAGGAAGTCAGGGATGAATGTGAGAAGTTGTGACGTGTCTGAAGAGAAATAATTCAATACATTGAAAAGGTTGTGGATTCCTAGAAGATTTTTGTTGAGGAAAATTGTTTGTTTATTTAACTGTGAAACACTGAAATGTCAATGTCAGTTATAGGCTACAGCTGGAATCCCACACCTGAACATTTTGAGGTGTTTAAAATGTATAAAACATTGATTCTTATGTGTTCATTTGATTTTTCATTTTGGCTGTTTTGAAATGTTTTGGTCTAGAATGCTGAAGGTGTTCTTCGGTCCCTTGGGAAATGCGATTTAGCGATAAATAATGTTTTATACATGTGCAAAGCGATCAATGACCAATTTAAAACAAATATGTTTGGACTGTACAAAAAACAAATTCAAATTAAATGTAAGATGAGCAATAAGTGTTGCCTTCTCAGCACAATCTTTTTCTCGTCCCACATTGACCACTATAACTATAATTTCAAGTGGTTATCCTCTATAGCCACTTGAAATTAAAAAGTGGATAAACCAATTGGAGTTCTGATGAACATTAAATAATAGCTTTTAGTCCCGGAGTGCTGGAGCTGCCAGCGCGTAAGCCTTCACTTCCTTACTGCTTATTTGAGTTCCTAACGAAGCAGCGTTTCCAGAGCTTCCTGTCTAAAACAGTGTGCCACTGTAGCCACTGACTGTGTTAAATTAGATGTGGTTGCTAGGCAACATACACTGTGTGGTTAAAGCCAGTCAGCAGAGTTTGTGGTAATATTGGAGCAACTTCATCATTTTCAGGGGGGTAAACTGCGTCCCTGAATGCTCTGCTCTAAACTTTTCTTTCCTCACTGTTGAAACTTTGTCAGATAATATGTCTTGGTTCTTTCATAAGGGATCAGCAGCTGTCACTCTCTGTCTGCCTCCTGGCTTCATCCCCTCCTTCATCATAACGTCATCCCACCATTAATGTTCTCTCCTCTGCCTCTCCTCCACCCTTCAACTCAGCCCCAGTGGGGATCTTGTCAGAATGAGACAGTTCCGGAGGCAGAAGTTATCAGGCATGTATGCGGTTTGCGAGTTGTTGGTTTTTCAGTGTGTGTCAAGGACCTTGGCAAGAAGGTACTGCTTATATGACGCTGATGTGCCGGATGAACCCTGACTTGGGACTTTATTAATGGACCAGAGCTCCACTGAGCCTCCAAGCTGTCCTCATGAATTCACCCCAGTAACAGGACACCCGTCAGGGTCTCGTGTCTCTGCATCACTCCATGACCCAAGGGCAGGCGGTGATGGTGGGCCTCCGGCGGTATGCTTGGCAGCTTGGCAAATGGCAGATTGGCACATGATCAAAGTGACTGTGGGGTGGCGGGGGGGCCTGAAGGTCGAGGGTGAATAGCTTGCTCCGTCCAGCCGACGTTGTTGAAACAGGAACTGGAGAAATCACTGAAAATACAACATGATGCTGTTGTTACAGTTTAACACTCAACTTTGTGCTTCTGATACAAACACAACAGCGTTTGCAGTAGGAACGTGAATAATTCTCAGATACAGTTCAAATATATATGTATATAATGTATTACAAAATCAAGCTAAGAGACTCAGAGGAGCAGCTATTTACCTAAAAGAGAATAGTGCTGGTCCACCCTAAAGATCAGCCCAGCTTACCCACAATGCTACATTCATGCTGTAATGTTCCTACTGACTTTATACGCACTCTTACACACTCAACACGTTGGGGGCTGGATTTAAAATCACACCTCAAGAAATCAAAGTAAAAAATTTACCAGGAGGAACCCAGGACCCACTGTACCAGGAAGAACCCAGGGTCCACTGTACCAGGAAGAACCCAGGGCCAACTGTACCACGAAGAACCCAGGACCCACTGTACCAGGAAGAACCCAGGGCCCACTGTACCAAGAAGAACCCAGGGTCCACTGTACCAGGAAGAACCCATGGCCCACTGTACCAGGAAGAACCCAGGACCCACTGTACCAGGAAGAACCCAGGACCCACTGTACCAGGAAGAATCCAGGACCCACTGTACCAGGAAGTATCCAGGGCCCACTGTACCAGAAAAAAATCCAGGACCCACTGTACCAGGTCTGACAATTGCTCTGAGGATTCCATCCCGGCCCCTAACAGCAGTCAGGGTACCGTTTGACTATGACATGGAGGTCTTTGTGACTCTAAAAGGATGTCCTTCAACTGGCCATGATGGATAATGTAACATAGTGTTCACCACAGCGTCCCCAGACTCTCACTCTGGTCACATGGTCTCAGTGTGAACCTGCTCTCCTCTGTGAAGAGAGTGGGGCAGCAATGGCAGACCTGCCAATTCTGGTGTTCTCTGGTGAATACTAATGGAGCTGCTGAGAGATTCTAACAGCAGACACGCAGATGACAACTTCACAGCTAAATGAACTGATGTTGTGGAGACTCACTATGTTTAGCTTTATACTGCAGCTGGTGATAAGTGATGGATTTAACATGTTTCATGTTTCATGCATCAGGTTATTGTGGCAGCTGGGAGGGTTATTCTGCTCAATGATGAGAGACACACGTTGCTAGAGTGGTGTCAGGTGTCAGTGTTGTTGTATGGGAGTAGTTTTATGACTACCAGTATGAGTACCAGTATCCGTACCAGTACATGAGTGGAGTATCTGACCCGATGATGGTATCGGTGCATCCCCAGTCATATGCTTGATGATTTCAGCTCAACATCCATAAGACTTCTTTTCACTTTACCACAGGTTCCTCCTCACTAGAGAGAAGACGTTTTAACATGTTGTCCCCAGTGGAAATGAAACCTCCCAATGTGTCACTTTTCTACAATAATGCATGTTGTTTCCAATGGCCGTGCCCGTGTGTGTATGTACATCTGTGCTGTGTGAAGTCTTCACACGGTGCAGCTGTACATACATGTACAAGTCACCATTGCAGATTTCAGGGAAATAATTCCAATTTCCCCCTACTTCAATTCATATTCTCTGAAACACACATCCAACCACAAAGGAAAATGTCTCCCCTGTGCCCTAAAATATAAATGATGCTGTTAGTAATCTCCTTACACTCAGAACATAAAGTTGAGGAGAACATGACCCTGCAGTAAATTATAAAGTGCTTAACTATCTGTCCTGCCCTTGGTAGAAGCTGTCGCTGCTGTTTTGTTGACTCTACTTTGGAAAGCAGAAGAATAGCTGGGAAAGAACTAATGAACAACTACCCTAATACCCCGAGAGCTATTCTTAAAGGTCCCCTATTATACTGATTTTCATAAATTCCACACAGCTGTCAGAGGTCCAACAACACTGCTGCAGAGACCATGCAGGAGTCGCTTGTTTTCCTCATCCTGGGAGTTGGCAGGCTCAGGGAGGACCAGTTTATAGGTGTGGAGACCAGAGAAAACCTGTTTACATAATATGGGACCTTCAAGAGAACTTGCACTACCAGGTGTTGTGACTTTAATTACAGCAAAGATGACCCTTGCAGGTATTAATGGGAGCAAATTCAAATGCAAGTGAGGCAGATGATCGTACAGAATGTGCCACAGTTCACCATCTTGTAGAGACAGCTGGACTGGGTATGAAGGCCTTATCCACACTTTATGCATAACGCATGAGAATATTGCTGTCTGAGGAGAAGTTCACTCCACCTTGATCATTTTAAACGGCTGCTACTGAGCACCAGGGGCTGTGGTCGGCAAAATGATTGTTCCTGTTTCCCTCGTTTTCTCCTCATAGCAGATGTGTGCCTGGCAAGTGCCAAGGGTGTTGTGGTGGAGACGGGGAAGAGATGAACCCAAAGTACAGTAGCAACTCTGTAATCCCCTGGATCCTTTACACGGCACACACACACACACACACACACACTGTGGCTGCCAGTAATGTGGGTTGGTGGGTGGCTGGGGCCAGCACACCTGCTGCTGCTGTCCAGCCTCAGAGCAATCAGCAGTCATACCGCAGAGCTGTGTGTGTGTGTGTGTGTGTTTGTGTTTGTGTGTGTGTGTGTATCAAACCTGGCTCAGCTTCCTCACTTCTCTCTCCACATTATGAGCTGCCAACAAAATGTGTTTTCTCGTTTTAAGTATCTTTCAAACATGGGAAAACTGTATCTGGTGTTTCCTTTTAAACCCATTCAGCTCGTGCTGGTCTTCCAAAGGTGGGGAAATACTGCAACGCCATTACCACAACTATGTATCATTACAGCAATGTCCACACTAAAACCCCTTTTTGTGAAGCTGTGAACTAAGATTACCCTCAAAACAACATCATAAAGCTTTTGAGCTTCCAGAGTAGAAAGTCAGTGCTGAATTTCAAGCATCTGAAATAACATCCAGACGGTGGGCCATTTGCCTTTCCCACTTTATCCAATACTAATGAAGTCTCTGAAACCAGGTTTAGACCGTGTGAGTCCAAACACTCCATAGAGACCAAAGAAACTTATAAAGCCCAATTTATTGATCTGATTTTCCGAGTGACATATGCAGTGTGGAGCCTCCGGGCTGCGGGCAGCATCAAACACACCTCCAGCTAAGTAATTGAAACCATTTTCTGCATCCAGGGGGATCCTGCATCAAGATAGATTAACGGTTGAAGGATGCCAGTGTACACCAACCATCTGTGTGGGAACACAATCACACACTGGAATGTGTGTGTGCATCTGTGTGTTTAGGACAAATCTCGTTAATGGCATGTCGTACACCACTCGCACATCTCGATAGCCGTCGCTCCCCTTCGGGTAAAAGCCGGCACATCTTGGCTCTTATTCCCACTCTCCTCTTCTCTCCATTACGTCCATCTAAAACCTCTCTCTCACTCTCATTTCCTCCCTTTCATCTTCCTTTCCCTCTCTGCCCTCTCTCTTTTCTCCATCATTGCCCACCCTCCCTCCTGCAGGGTGATGATGGTGTTCTTGGTTACTGTGATGTCTGTCTCCCTCCTCTTCAGCAAATAAAGGTGATGATGGGTGTTGGCAGTTTCTAGAAGTTCTGCTGAGACCTGCAACTGTGTCCCTACAAAAAAAAAGTAATATCACGATTGGTGTATACAGGATACCATTTACATCACATAATTATATCATAATCCTATTTCCATTACAGTTAGGTTGACAGGCACAAAGCCTGAGGTTCCAGAGGCTCGCCTGCAGTTCCATCTACCGCCAAAGAGGCCGCTAGAAGCAACGCATCGCAAATTTTACGGACTGCTACTTTAATCTGACGGATTAACAGGATCATGAAAATGTTCTCGTTCCAATCTCGGCAATTACCAACGTGTACCCTTACTTACTTACCTGACTTACCTTAGCTAACGCACTGAACAGCCACTCGCTGTCATTGTGACACACTATGGCGCTCCACTACAATCCCAGTAAACACATGGTCAATGTTCATGGTTTGGGTTTAAATTCCTGGTTTCTAAAGTGACCAAGAAAGTTAAAACATCACTTACAGGACACATTGTTAACAGAACAAACGACATGTACCAGACACAAACAGCTGTTTCTAAAGGGAACTGTGATGTGAACACAAACTCCCTCATGATTGCATCATCAAACATTTTCTCTAATCTATTAGTGATGTGGGTGGGTTGAGATATAAGCCCATGCATCTCATACAGATGCTAAAGGCTGCCTTGTGAGAACTTGAGCTTGAACTGCCAGTCAGATGTCCTTATAGGGTGGTGGGCAATAAACCCCCTCCCCCTAGACCTGGTGTATGCTTGTTTGGGGGACTATGTCTGACCATTTCTTCAACTTTCTGCTTTATGCCAGTGTTGGCCCGCTGTGCAGAGGTGAGAGAGTATGCTGGATTTTAATGTATCTCTCCAGCCCTCTCTTTCATTTTTTACACAGCTATTTGTGGCACTTTTCACGTGCCCAGCTGTCTACAAGACATTTTTTTTCTTAATAAATGGTCTACTGCTCCTGCAAATTTGATGGTGAATGTCATCTGAAAATAGATGCTGTCAAAATGGATACAAATCACATGGATTGCCGCTGAGGGACACATCTTACATTACCTGAAAGCACATTAAACATCAAAGGCAGCCGATTGCATTATACATAACATTGACCTGCTGAGCTTGGTTAATAACACGCCATACAACGGATTGATACGCTGTCAGTATTATCAACAACATCCATAAGTTAGGAAGAGAGATGTAACCATGACTGAGCGGTTATTAGGCAGAGGATATTAAGGCAAGAAAGGTTGTACGGTATGTAGGGGTGTAAGAAGAGAAGCAGACAGGAGATGAAGAGGCCTTAAGAGAGATTGTGTCAGACTGCAGGGGGCAGGACGGGGGAGAAAAAGGTAAAAAGTCTGGTGGTATTGACTTTCGGAAAGACACCCCCCTGGCCTAAGCCAGTGACATTCAGCGCTGCGTGGGAACTACTCGTGCCCTTTCACTCATTTCTAATGGACTCTGAACTGGAATACATGCACACACTCTACTAGAGACACCCATACACAGGGGGACGGACTTCTGCACCGCAACAAAGATATTTGCTGTTGTACAGGGATGACTAACACACAGTTCACCATCAAAGCAAGGACCATAGGCATCACTGAGCTTGGCAAGGGAGCTGCTCACTGCTGCCATGGCAACATGCCCAAACAGATGACCCTTTGGTTGTTCTCTTCCATGGTTGGCCAAAAAAAGTGTTCACCATCAAATGAGAAATAGTCATGGCCACATAGACACAGAATAGAGATAGTGCCATCAATTGTGCATCATTAATGACAGCTATCTGCCCCGTCTCAAGGTCTGATAGTAGACCTTGAGAAGTATATGTGCATCAGGCCTATTTCTTGTCAGGACGGACTCGCCTGAGTGCCACTTCCATCCAAACCTCCTGAAGGCAATTGATCTCTCGCTAAGCCCCACACCTCAAACACACGCAGGCCAATCATAGCGTAGCACCGGCCAGCTCCGCCCAGGGTCCCACAACTATCCGCCGCTGCTCCACACACTCTCATGCAGTCGTTTGAGGGGTTCGTCATTTCCAGGCTGGTTTTGTGGATTTGGGACTAGTTCTGGTTAAACAACATTACAACATTAGCAGAGAATGTTAGCACATCATTAACTAGCATTAACACTTCTATGCTGTGCATAAAGACCTACTAGGCATTACAGGAACACTGTTGTTCCTTCCTTTCATTGTCTTCTGTCTCAATCACCAGCGGATGTGCTGATTGATCTGTAGCTTTAGCTCTTTATCTGTGAACCTGTTTTCACTGCTGAATCAGTTTGACATCCTGCAAATATCCTTCAAACACATATTGACGAACCTTCTGTCTGCTTCTCTATGAAATCACTTTAGTTTTTCTAAAAGTTGGATCCTATTTTGTTCAGGAAATGGAGTTGGCTCCGTAGTTGGAGTAGCAGCAGGGGGCGGGGCTTGGCAAAGGGCCATTAAGAGAGGAAAAGAACCAATATAAGCCTAACATTTGGGAAAGGAGGGAGAGGGAATAAATAAAGTGTTAATTAATTCACACAACACCCTCATGTCCTCATTTCTCATGTGTTTCCTAGATGACATGTCGGGGAGCTGTATTCACTTATTTTTCATGACACAACTGTCATGGTTTACTGTCACTGCACACAAAACTAAATTAGAGAGGAAAACCCTTTATACATACGCTTCAGTTCCCACCAACTCTCCAAAGACACTGATAATTCACTCTTACTGCATGTAGCTATTAGTGTTGATCTTCGTGAATTGGACAGTTTTTACAGTGAGGCTCATTTACATAGAAAGGGGCCAATTTGGTGCTCGGTGTCTGCATATTACCTAATTTAAATACGTGCAAATAGCAGAGGAGCACAGAGACATGATTTGCTTGGCAGCGCTTCGGGATGCTTTGAGAACGACATCTTTTTGTTTTATTTGTGACGGTTTAGCAGCCGTTGGTGAATCGGCCCCTCAGTGTGTATTTAAAAGAAGAAGACTTGATGTTGAATTCTCATGAATAATAATAAAACGTAATGGACTATGTTGCCAAATTGGCAGAAATAATTCATGCAACCCAACCTTAATAAAGTTAAAGAACTTTGCAGTTGGTTTTGTACGTATGACGGTTTTATTGCTTCTCATTTCTATCTTTCCCTGTGTGGCCGTTTTTAGAATCAAGGAAAGTCTTTTGAAAGGGAATGCTAAATAGCAGCCGCTAGCAACCGGCTAAAGGGCCACAAAAACCCTCCTCGAAGGAGTCGTTTCTGTCATAGCAGAATCCTAAATGTCAGAATCCCAAATAATCCAAATTCTGATGTGTCGCTCCTCTTCTGTTCTTTCTTTCTTGCAGCTTTGTTTCTTTACTTCCTTGCAGGTCGAGCTGTGAGATATTGATTCCCTTTTAGATCAAAGCCAAACTTTAAGCCTCTTTGTTGACTGCTGTTGAAATTTGCTTTAGCGTTAACTCTCTTTATCTTATTAATCTCTCTATCCCTCTCTTTCTGCTCTAAATCCTGTTAAGGAAAATGAGCCTCTTCCCTCCGACTGCTTTGTGTTTGGTTGTGTGTATGTGTGTTTGTTGGTGTGTATGAGATGAGCTTGTCCTCGTATGCAGCATACATGTGTGTATTCTGCTGTCGGATGTCGTAGATGTGTGCGTATGAAAGAGAGGAAGAGAGCGGGTGAAGAGGAGGCCAGATTGAATCTCCCTCTTTGGCTTTCCAACGTGATCAGTGCTTTGGTCCCAGCTGTGTCAGGGTTCGTTTCAAAAGAGGGATTAAAGCACTCTCACCAGCTCCATAGTGTGTTGGTATGAATGTGAGTACATGGGGACAACCTGCGTTAAATCTATGTATGAAGATGAGATTTCCAAAGGCTTCTATTGGATTTTTGTTGCTGAGGTGAAACTCAAGGCAGTTAAGCTGGTGGTGTTCCAGACCTTGAGCCATGTTTAGGGTGATGTATCTGATATGAAGTGTTTCTTATATTTATTGCTATCTTCTCAAAGCAGATGTCTTTGCTTTTCTTCTTTAGGATGAGTAAATGTCTACTTGTGAGTCACAGGCAGACCCAACTGCACATCACCTTTTCTCTGACCGTCTACCAAATGCAAAGTGAGTTTTGTGCAAACAAAGTCGGTGCAAAGATGCGAATATGAGCGAAAATGAGGCGAAATATATTTATTCACGTCACTCGCTTAAAGGGCTTCCATAGAACCTCACATTAGTACAGAGACTGAACAAACTGTGTGTGGAGACCAGAGACTGTATATTGTACAAACAAGGAAAACCATGATACCTGATGTTTCACAAACCATCAACATTGGGGAGTTATCTAAGCATCCTTTTTTATCCGTTAAACATAATTTAAAGAAAGTTTATTTTGAGTTCATCCAGCTGGAGTAAACCAGCTGATGTGTATCTTGCTATTTACAGTGAATGAGCTCAATGAAGTTCACCGAGCACCTCTGGGTGATGTCATGATCTCAGACAGGACGGTGGATTACTCGGCGTATCTGGGAATCCACAACATGTCCAAAACAGTAAAGGTTGTCAGCCATGATGGATGAAACCTTGTCGGTGTGTACATCAGGGTGAGACGTTTGGTGTGAACACAGCGTTACAGCACAACATGGTTGACTCACTTCCTCCATTCTGGATCTAGGTGAATGTCCTCAACGTAATACACAGTTTACAGTAGTGTTCCAATAAAAGGCTGGTTTGTTTATTTTAGAACTCACTCCAGCTGGCCAGCATAGTGGGCACTTTACTGGGTGGCTGTTAAACACAGTACCTGGGACTAGATCCTGGAATGAATGGGAGACCCTCGGCTGTCTCAGCTTTCTGTGCAATCTCTCACAAAGATGACACCCTGTGTCCGTCCAGTCTGCTTAGACTGCAGGAAGGAACACACTGCTGTTCCTTCGTTTAATGACAAGACACACACACACACACACACACACACACACACACACACACACACACACACACACACACTCACACACATCATGGTGGTGTAGAAATGGTGACCTGCCAGTTAATTGGAGCAGGTAGGGGGTTGTTGTTGTTGCTCTCACATGTCCATGGCAGTCTCTCACCAGGAACTGGACCTTTGTCTGTCTCGTACTGTCTCTCTCACACACATTAGGATGCACACCGCCATACAGCTGTTCGTGTGGAGAGGCATGTACACCCTGTATTTTCAGACGCTCGCACTCCAAACTTCAATTTTCCTGCCAAGCCTTCCTCTCCATGCCTCTCAGGTCTGTTGTGTGTTTCAGCGCCGCTGCCGCTCAAAGCCCCTTAGAGACGACGCAGCTTTTCCCCATGCAGGCGTGGAGAGACGGGCCCGTGAGCAGCTATGTGTGCTCATGTTGGCGGGTTTCTCTCCCTAGCAGCCGTCGTGTCTGGAGATTCCTGTTTGTATGAACCACCCACGTGTTCAGGTGTTGGATGTATTGCACCTGCTCCTGTGAAATCTGATTCTCTCTGGTTTATTTATTTTTTTTGCTGAGGGAGTGGATCAACTGTGGCTCCAGTATGTTAGTGTCTGGAGGCCGCATGAAAGCTTTCCTATTTCCAACTCATTATGCAAAGACTGGCTTTGAATCGGTTCTCTCTTTCCCTTGTTCTTTAGCCGTAATCACATGGGATTAGTAGTGTGTGTGGACTTCATGTAATTAATGAATTACCCCCGACCTCTGCAGTTCTGTTAATACATAAGCACAGGATATGGAGATTATCTGGGAGCAAGTGTATAAGGTCATGTTCTTTTAAATGTGTTGCTTTCTGATTTTGCTAAAGAGAACCCCTGGATATTCAGGTAAAATTAGTCTTTAGTATATTCCAGGCAGCAAACTCTGGTGGAAGAGCCTTACACTTGCATTCTCTCTGCTGGCCATCAGGGGGCGACTCCTTTTGTTGCAAAAGGTTGCATGGAGGTTTCTCTATGAGAAAATGGTCCTACTTCTCACCTGATTTATGATCTCAGTAAACATCGTAAACATGAGTTTATGGTCTCAATCTCTAGTTTCAAGTCTTCTTCAATCCAGCATGATGTTCATTTACTACATTATGGCCCATTTAGAGTCCAACAGACCAGAAAGCAGGGGATGCTTTAGGGCGGGGCTACCTTGTGATTGACAGGTAGGGCTTCAGCAATAACCGCATCACGGCCATATGAGGAGGTGCATCACAGTGTTGAGCCCGTCAGTACACATGGTTTTAGTTTTTTAATCTGTACACATGTGGACGAAAATACACTCTAAACATCGTGGTCTCTGCACAGAGCGTACACATGATGTTATGGTAACCTTATCCTGAACAATCAAATCAATCTACAACACTGACACTGAGGAGAAGCAGTTAACCAGTCTGGTGTTTAAATTCTTTGGGATGAAATCCAAGCCTGAAACGGAACCAAATGTAAGTTAAACAAACTAGAAGGGCAATCGGAGAGCGGATTGTCGCTTGCAATGTTTTTTCCCATGAAATCCACTGCGTACAACTGTTGTGAAGCCAAAGTTCCAGAGCCACACCACTACCCTACAGGCGGTTTGATACTCAAAAGTCGGACGTCACTTTGATTGACCGTGCATTGTTATATTTTTTGCACAGTACATTGTACTGCTGTCCTCCCCTAGTGAAATTGTGCGACAGATTGGTTTCTGCTTGCCAATGCAACTCTGGAGAATGGCATAGGCACACTGTAATTAAAATGTGAGTTTCGACTCCTAACCTCTCTCTCTGTATTAAATCTGTAGCGGTAAGCAGCATGAATCCACTGGGAATATATGACAGGTCATTTTAGCAGACTAGGCAGAGGTAGAAATGTTTTACTCTGTGGATTCAGCATTGCAGCTCCTCCGGGAGTACAAAGCACGGTGCGGTCAAGGTGAACAAACCCCATCGAAACGCCACTCCAGCAGTCCTATGAGATTCTCTAAGTAAGTGGACTCTGTGTGCAAGTGCCCGTCCCTGACTGTGCATTCCCGTTCAAATAGGTACAATGACCCTGATACCGGAACGACCTAGAAGCCATGCCTACTGCACTGCCTCAGCTAAGAGGATATTTGTCTGGCGGGGCCTGGTGTTAACTGGGCATTGATTGCTTTCAAATGCAGCACTGATCTGAACGTGGCCAAGCCTTCCAAGTGTCAAGAGCGCTCGTAAAAGCAATGATACTTACTTCTACAACCCACTAAACTCTATTTTTGGACACTTTTTTTCCACATTCATTCTTCAGTCATTCATTTCCATCATAATCACCAGCCCTGCTCTGTCTCCACCAGTCTGCCCACCTGTGTCTAGTTGGCTGATTCGTTTCTTGTGTTTTACTTCCTGTCCGTTTAGTTTAGTTTATTTATTTAGCACACATTAACATTAAATGGTGCAAGGAGGGAACAAAGCCGGATGGGCTTGTACAAAGCTCCACCCCTTTCAATAATCACACTTAATAGTTTAAGGCTGACAAATAAACCAAAAGAGGAGATAAAGTACAAAGAAAAATCAGGAGACAATATACAAAAGTCATTCAAAATGGATCGAAGAAAATACGTCTGCTTTTGCTGCATGTATCCGGCCTTTTCTGCTTATTTGCTCTTGTGTCTCCCCAGCCTGCTCTGGTCTCAGGTATCTGTACAAATTCTATTATAACCTCCCATAAAATCAGAGGTGGCCTGGCTGGTGGCCTTTGAAATGTTAATTGCTTGTCTTAATTGAAGCCTGTGTCATTTTATGTGCTCTTTAATCGTAGTTTAATCGCAGTATAGTATAGTATAGTGCAATGTTCGATGGTGATTCTACACTTTGAATCACATTTATTGATGACCAAGATTGCATTCATCCAGTGTTTGAGAGGACGTTTGTGTCCACACAGGTCATCCTACTGCTTCGGCATTTATCTGTGCTGCCTCTTCAGGCGTGTGGTGTCACCATAAAGGAAACACTCCAGACACACTCGGGGAGATATTACAGTTTGTGAGTGTAATCTTTAAAAGCAGCCAGCAGGAGCTGGTGTTCTGTTTGGTGGCTGACTTCCCAGGTCTCCCTGTCAGAGCCATTACATCTCTCATCTGTATCAGCCGGCTCAATGTCCATCAGCTAATCGGTGTGCGACTAAAGCGTCACGGAGCGTCATCGCCGTAGGTTGGCTAACTTCATCAGGAGTGTTTAGGTGTCTTTTAGTCATTCCAATATGATTCTAATGACCTTTTGTATTATTTTATTGTGAGTTGTTTCATTTCAAGACATTGACCTGTATTTAAGGATCAGAACCCACTACCTTCTCTGTTTTCTAACCCTTCAGACCTCAGGTAACCTGCTTATCGCTTCTCTGCTGAGAGACCTCATTGAGTGGTGAGATATGAGCATATCATTTCAAACATACTGCTTTTATATCTGTGTTTTGGGACTAGAATGATATGCTGTTAAGAAAACTCACTGTGCAACGCACTGTGTAAAGTTTAAAAATACAAACCAAATATCAGTATATCAGATCTATCTATTGTGAGCAATTTCCCCACTGGAATGGAATCCTCAACCTTGGCAGCCGTGCTCGTCCTCTCAGTGATTTACACAGGGACATAACACAGACGAGGAGAGGAGATGTGTTTGTTGGGATGCTATATTTCCTCACCTAACTTTTAAACCCAACTTCACAAACCCCTGCTATATATCTCCGCTGCCAACCTCGGGCTCCATCTGGCCTCTTCTCAAATTGACGTTGCCCACCTCAGGCCTGACTACACCCAGTAATGGTACCCTATAATTGAATCAGTTGGGTATTTGGTGAATTGCTGTATATATTGAATGCTCGCCAACAGCTCTTATCATGTCTCTCTTCCTCTCCCCATGGCTAGCACTTCCTCTTCACTGTTCCTCTCCTTAATAACACTCCTCTGTGAGTTTTCATCATGACCGAGGGAGGAAATTGTTCTTCACTGACACTCAAACTCACTTAGAAAAAGTTTGGTGGTATTTTATAACCTCTTCTGTTTATCCGGTTTGTCCTTCTCCCTCTTTTTCTTTAACTCCCACCGCACACACTCCACAATCCTTAATGACGAAGCCTTCCTCTTGCTAATGTACATCTTCCTCCTTCACTGGCAATTATACCCCCCTCAACTCTACCAGCATATCTTGCCGTCCATTTCTCAGCGGCCCACTGCCACTTCTCCCCACGAGGCACCGCAGGGCTCCACACAGACACACAACACATCCTTGCACAGCCGCAGGAGCCCAACTCAAACATACACAAACGCACAAGCAAATTGCCTGAAGGGACGTCATGCTGTTAAATGGTGTGCCCCTCTCTGGCTTCCTCAATTCAAACTTATTTGTCATGCTCTGTGATTTGGTTGTTTTATTGAAATACTCATGGAAGCGTTTGTGAGGGCTCTTTTGTAAAGCGACCGCTGTGGCATCAACCCAGCAATATGCTCACGTCGCCTGGCTTGTTTCCATCATTATATTTAATGAGTCTCTTTTATCAGCCGTGGATCAGCTGAATAAAAAATGTATTAAAACTGATATGTCTCTTTGTTTGTATGTTAGGTATGTGTCAATATCAGACCTTTTATGCAGCATCACCAGTTTGCTTCAGTCTTACATGCAAGCCAGCTACCAACTTGTCTGGTTCCTACCTTTTATTTTCAGAATATCTGAAGCATGTCAATCTAGAAAAGACCCTTCAAACATACTCCATTTCAAATTCCGACCAAAAGTGTGATGTGCTACAGAGCCAATAATGACTGACTTTGAATTTCCGGAGAGAAGTTGAGGATTTTATATTATTAATCATGTTTGTAGTCACTAAAATACAATTTCCATATCCATATCATTTCCATAAAATATATTTTGCATATCTCTTTTGAAATAGATTTCAGAACATCAGAGCTCAGTAACAACAGGAGCAGTGAAGAGGATAAACAACAACTCTGTGGTTTGAGAGAGACCACACAGGACGACACAGGATAAACACACACACACACACACACACACACA
Source organism: Eutrigla gurnardus (assembly GCF_963514095.1). Taxonomy (NCBI): domain Eukaryota; kingdom Metazoa; phylum Chordata; class Actinopteri; order Perciformes; family Triglidae; genus Eutrigla; species Eutrigla gurnardus. Next base: position 21,591,514 of record NC_139929.1, on the reverse strand, counting down.
CACACACACACACACACACACACACACACCAGCGAGGCCCAATGTGTATGTTTATGCTCTCCTCCTGACAACAGCGAGGCCTCCGTGGGGAGAGCTTGTAACCTACATGTGTGTTTGGGAGTTCAGGAGAGCTCGTTCACAGTCTTATCTCCCCAACAAGGCTTAATGGGGTAATGGAAACCTCCTAGTGCATGCTGGGAATGAGCAGAACATAGAAGCAAAGCTGTTGACAAGGCCAAACTGATGCCTGATAGGGCCAAACAATACAGTATTCAATGTCATTTTTTGCTGTCATACTGATTCATTTACATTATGAAAAGTACACATTAAAATGGTGAAAGACATAAGATAGGAAGCCCAGTCATTGTGATCCACAGCAGCATATATCTTTTTATTCAAAGGCCTTTCACGGATCACTTCATATAACGCATGCATGAAGAGTTTCCATCTGAAAAATCAAACACTTAATGCAGAAACGTCTCGCATGAACGTAAAACTAGTTACCTATTTCAGAAGGGGCAAACTTTAATGTCAAGGGTGATTATGCATAACTGCATGGCCTTTCTGTAATGATTCACAGAACACGTTTCCTCTCTTCTTTACCAACAACTCTCCCCAAAGTGCTGGTTTCCATAAGAGCAGCCCGTCGTTAAACCCCATCGACCACACTGTTCAACGTTGCGTCGATTTCTACTTCACCCCTTTCATCACGCGAGCTCATTTCCAACCCAATTTCACAGCCATTTGAATTGGATGGATTTGCCTCCGTCCACTGAGAGACCACGGTGGTTTTCCCCTCATGGTGGAGCGGCTGAGAGAGGAGGTGAGACAGGTGGAGAGAGGGAAGGGAGTAGAGGAATAAGACAGCGAGAGTGTATGAGGCAATAATGAAAAGGAAAGTATTATAATGACTTAGCAGAGGGGAAGTAAATGACTGCACATTTATTATAATATCATGTCATCTGTGGGAAATCCTTAACCTGAACTGATTCAAATGTCATATTTTCATAAGATCTTAAACCAATAAGTGTATATTTTTATTTCACACATACTTGCACTGTTGAATCTACATTAATAGCATTGACAATGTGCCATTTATTGGCATTTGTAGGCATTGTAGTATTCACATTTTAATATATGTTATTTGTTAAAAACCTTGTTTGTAATGGCTTTAACAGAAGTTAATATTTCAGGTTTTTACATAGAAAGTCTGCCATTGGGATAAGCAAACACAGTGGCTGAATTATGTTGGCCTCAAATATACATTTTGCAGTTATATTTGCATCTCTGTATGGTAATTTAGGGATAAATTAAAGCTGTTATGCTAATATTTAGTACCTCAGTAATATTCAAGTCAGTGGAATATATTTGACCAAGACTGCTCAGTTGAACTGTGTTCGGGATTGATGTGAGTGTGTGACAGATAAAGGAACAGCATGACTGTTAGAGGTGAGGGCTGGGTGGGCTGCTGCTCTAGAAGGACCTCCATAAACCAGAACGTCTTTTTCCACCAGTGGAATGGCCAGCCTCCGTTATCTGCTGCCCTCCAGGGGAGCGGCCCATTCACGCTGCCTCTCTGATTTAATTGTACAGTTCAGGATGACTGCCTTTCACCTTGTGCTTCCACCTGGCTCAGCACATCTCATCCCCATTTACCTGGAAGATGAGGAGGGGGAGTTTACAGCTGCCAGCTCAGACCTTCTAACGTACGTCTCTCACCGTCTTCTAACGTACGTCTCTCATTGTCTTCTAACGTACGTCTCTCACCGTCCACCTTCTAACGTACGTCTCTCATTGCCTTCTAACGTACGTCTCTCATTGTCTTCTAACGTACGTCTCTCATCGTCTTCTAACGTACGTCTCTCATCGTCTTCTAACGTACGTCTCTCATTGTCTTCTAACGTACGTCTCTCACCGTCTTCTAACGTACGTCTCTCATTGTCTTCTAACGTAAGTCTCTCATTGTCTTCTAACGTACGTCTCTCATCGTCCACCTTCTAACGTACGTCTCTCATTGTCTTCTAACGTAAGTCTCTCATTGTCTTCTAACGTACGTCTCTCATCGTCTTCTAACGTACGTCTCTCATTGGCTTCTAACGTACGTCTCTCATCGTCCACCTTCTAACGTACGTCTCTCATTGTCTTCTAACGTACGTCTCTCATCGTCCACCTTCTAACGTACGTCTCTCATTGTCTTCTAACGTACGTCTCTCATCGTCCACCTTCTAACGTACGTCTCTCATGGTCTTCTAACGTACGTCTCTCATCGTCCACCTTCTAACGTACGTCTCTCATCGTCTTCTAACGTACGTCTCTCATTGGCTTCTAACGTACGTCTCTCATTGTCTTCTAACGTACGTCTCTCACCGTCTTCTAACGTACGTCTCTCATTGTCTTCTAACGTACGTCTCTCATCGTCTTCTAACGTACGTCTCTCATTGTCTTCTAACGTACGTCTCTCACCGTCTTCTAACGTACGTCTCTCATTGTCTTCTAACGTACGTCTCTCACCGTCCACCTTCTAACGTACGTCTCTCACCGTCTTCTAACGTACGTCTCTCATTGTCTTCTAACGTACGTCTCTCATCGTCCACCTTCTAACGTACGTCTCTCATTGTCTTCTAACGTACGTCTCTCATTGTCTTCTAACGTACGTCTCTCATCGTCTTCTAACGTACGTCTCTCATTGGCTTCTAACGTACGTCTCTCATTGTCTTCTAACGTACGTCTCTCACCGTCTTCTAACGTACGTCTCTCATTGTCTTCTAACGTACGTCTCTCATCGTCTTCTAACGTACGTCTCTCATTGTCTTCTAACGTACGTCTCTCATCGTCTTCTAACGTACGTCTCTCACCGTCTTCTAACGTACGTCTCTCATTGTCTTCTAACGTACGTCTCTCACCGTCCACCTTCTAACGTACGTCTCTCACTGTCTTCTAACGTACGTCTCTCATTGTCTTCTAACGTACGTCTCTCACCGTCTTCTAACGTACGTCTCTCATTGTCTTCTAACGTACGTCTCTCATTGTCTTCTAACGTACGTCTCTCATGGTCTTCTAACGTACGTCTCTCATCGTCCACCTTCTAACGTACGTCTCTCATTGTCTTCTAACGTACGTCTCTCATCGTCTTCTAACGTACGTCTCTCATGGTCTTCTAACGTACGTCTCTCATCGTCCTCCTTCTAACGTACGTCTCTCATGGTCTTCTAACGTACGTCTCTCATCGTCCACCTTCTAACGTACGTCTCTCATGGTCTTCTAACGTACGTCTCTCATCGTCCACCTTCTAACGTACGTCTCTCACCGTCTTCTAACGTACGTCTCTCATCATCCACCTTCTAACGTACGTCTCTGATCATCCTCCTTCTAACGTACGTCTCTCATCGTCCACCTTCTAACGTACGTCTCTCACCGTCTTCTAATGTACGTCTCTCATCGTCCACCTTCTAACGTACGTCTCTCATGGTCTTCTAACGTACGTCTCTCATCGTCCACCTTCTAACGTACGTCTCTCATGGTCTTCTAACGTACGTCTCTCATCGTCCACCTTCTAACGTACGTCTCTCATGGTCTTCTAACGTACGTCTCTCATCGTCCACCTTCTAACGTACGTCTCTCACCGTCTTCTAACGTACGTCTCTCATCATCCACCTTCTAACGTACGTCTCTGATCATCCTCCTTCTAACGTACGTCTCTCATCGTCCACCTTCTAACGTACGTCTCTCACCGTCTTCTAATGTACGTCTCTCATCGTCCACCTTCTAACGTACGTCCCTCATGGTCTTCTAACGTACGTCTCTCATGGTCTTCTAACGTACGTCTCTCATCGTCCACCTTCTAACGTACGTCTCTCATGGTCTTCTAACGTACGTCTCTCATCGTCCTCCTTCTAACGTACGTCTCTCATCGTCCACCTTCTAACGTACGTCTCTCATGGTCTTCTAACGTACGTCTCTCATCGTCCACCTTCTAACGTACGTCTCTCATGGTCTTCTAACGTACGTCTCTCACCGTCTTCTAACGTACGTCTCTCATCGTCCACCTTCTAACATACGTCTCTCATGGTCTTCTAACGTACGTCTCTCATCGTCCACCTTCTAACGTACGTCTCTCATGGTCTTCTAACGTACGTCTCTCACCGTCTTCTAACGTACGTCTCTCATCGTCCACCTTCTAACGTACGTCTCTCATGGTCTTCTAACGTACGTCTCTCACCGTCTTCTAACGTACGTCTCTCATCGTCCACCTTCTAACGTACGTCTCTCATCATCCACCTTCTAACGTACGTCTCTCACCGTCTTCTAACGTACGTCTCTCACCGTCCACCTTCTAACGTACGTCTCTCATCATCCACCTTCTAACGTACGTCTCTCACCGTCTTCTAACGTACGTCTCTGATCATCCACCTTCTAACGTACGTCTCTGATCATCCACCTTCTAACGTACGTCTCTCATCATCCACCTTCTAACGTACGTCTCTCACCGTCTTCTAACGTACGTCTCTCATCGTCCACCTTCTAACGTACGTCTCTGATCATCCACCTTCTAACGTACGTCTCTCATCATCCACCTTCTAACGTACGTCTCTCACCGTCTTCTAACGTACGTCTCTCATCGTCCACCTTCTAACGTACGTCTCTGATCATCCACCTTCTAACGTACGTCTCTCATCATCCACCTTCTAACGTACGTCTCTCACCGTCTTCTAACGTACGTCTCTGATCATCCACCTTCTAACGTACGTCTCTCATCATCCACCTTCTAACGTACGTCTCTCACCGTCTTCTAACGTACGTCTCTCATCGTCCACCTTCTAACGTACGTCTCTGATCATCCACCTTCTAACGTACGTCTCTCATCATCCACCTTCTAACGTACGTCTCTCACCGTCTTCTAACGTACGTCTCTCATCATCCACCTTCTAACGTACGTCTCTCATCGTCCACCTTCTAACGTACGTCTCTCATGGTCTTCTAACGTACGTCTCTCATCGTCCACCTTCTAACGTACGTCTCCGATCATCCACCTTCTAACGTACGTCTCTCACCGCCTTCTAACGTACATCTCTCATCGTCCACCTTCTAACGTACGTCTCTCATGGTCTTCTAACGTACGTCTCTCATCCTCCTCCTTCTAACGTACGTCTCTGATCATCCACCTTCTAACGCACGTCTCTCATCATCCACCTTCTAACGTACGTCTCTCACCGTCTTCTAACGTACGTCTCTCATCGTCCACCTTCTAACGTACGTCTCTCATGGTCTTCTAACGTACGTCTCTCATCGTCCACCTTCTAACGTACGTCTGAATGAAATATTCTACAATAAAGAGAAAACATTTGGTTAGAATGCCCTAAATTGAATGTCTTCAACAAACACCTTAAAATAAATGCTGTGCAAGAAAATGTAATGAACTAAACAAAAAATTGAAGTGAAGATTCAACCTGGAATAGAGACAGCGAGAATGTGAGAATACACGTTCTGAAGCTCATTATTTACCTGGTTTCCTAAATGTCACAAGAGCTGAAAAAGACAGCAGAAATGGAGACAAGTCTTGTTCAGCAGAGTGCCTTGTTGCAGCGTAATTGCTCACAGCACTGACCAAAAAAGCTCTGGTGGTTTACAGAAAGTCAGGCCCCAAGTCACACAGCTCTGATCTCATTATCCCAAACAACAGTTGCTTTAAGCCTCTTCCTTTCTCTGTATGGCAAAAAGATGAGGTGGCCACCCATCCCAAGTCTGCCTCCTTTACCTGTGAACCTGTAGTATGGTGTTAAAATGAGGCAGGGCAATGAAACATACTCATGCATGCGTGTTTCCCTTCTGTATAATGTCCAAGAGCTCAAATCACTTTCACAAGATCAGAGAACACACGGAAAACAAACAAGGAAGTGAGTGTCCAATGTTTGTGAAAAAGGTGCAATTCATGATGAAGATGGCCCGTATGGTGTATACTTAGGTTGCAAGCGTTGTCATGGCAGCAGTACACTTCATAAAACCCAACAAATGCACACTTTAAGTGATGAAGGCCACTGTGTTGAGTATCCCGGTGGCTGTAAGAAGTTTCAGCAGATGCTGATGAAAGGATCGTGTGTTGGCTCTGACCTCTTTCTTCTTTCATTCAATGTCACTCCCTCTCCACAAGCTCCTTATAGCCAACTATTCAGAGACCACCCTTTGTCATTATTATGCAAATGACAGTTTTCCACACTATCTTGCTTTCTTGTAAATAAATTGCAGTGTAATTAGGAGCGTGATTTATTTGCATAAGTGCCTCGGGGGAGAGGGAGAGAGGGGTGCAGAGAGGGGTGCACAAAGCTGAGCTGGAAGGAGTCGTATATTCCCTGGGAGGTAGAGAGATTGACAGATCTATATGGAGGACATATTTCAAGTACTCTTCACAGGAGTGTCCCCTGTGGACAAATCCAGGAGATGACCTGAGGGGGACATCTACCTTTTTCATCAAACCAGAGTTCTTTCCATATTGTTGTTTCATTTGTTACACTTCATTATTTCTTTAACGCAATGACAAACCATCCTACATACATTTTCTAACAAGCAGGTCTCCTGAGATATTCCTGCTTTTCGCCACTCTCCATCCAGTTGATATTAGTGCTCAGCAGTATTAGCAGTGGGCCTTCATTGATCAGGAATTCACCTCCACTAGGCTCCACCACCTACAGTAGGCCTTCACCAGACTGGATGTGGTGGACCACCTCACTCACTCACTCACTCACTCACTCACTCACTCACTCACTCACTCACTCACTCACTCACTCACTCACTCACTCACTCACTCACTCACTCACTCACTCACTTCTCCCTACTCACCACCCAGGGAGTTCTAAATACAGGATCATATAGAGGATTACTTATTGGTCTATGTAGAGGACTATATAGAGGACTATGTAGAGGACTATATAGAGGACTATGTAGAGGACTATATACAGAAGTATATAGATTATATACAGAAGTATATAGAGGACTATGTAGAGGATTATATAGAGGACTATGTAGAGTACTATGTAGAGGACTATGAAGAGGACTATATAGAGGACTATGTAGAGGACTATGAAGAGGACTATATAGAGGACTATGTAGAGTACTATGTAGAAGACCATGTAGAGGACTATATAGAGGACTATGTAGAAGACCATGTAGAGGACTATGAAGAGGACTATGTAGAGGACTATATAGAGGACTATATAGAGGACTATGTAGAAGACCATGTAGAGGACTATGAAGAGGACTATATAGAGGACTATGTAGAAGACCATGTAGAGGACTATGAAGAGGACTATATAGAGGACTATGTAGAGGACTATGTAGAGGATTATATAGAGGACTACTTATAGGACTATGTAGAGGGTTATATAGAGGACTACTTATAGGACTATGTAGAGGGTTATATAGACTTATAGGACTATGTAGAGGACTATGTAGAGGGCTATGTAGAGGACTATGTTGAGGACTATATAGAGGACTATGTAGAAGACCATGTAGAGGATTATATAGAGGACTATGTAGAAGACCATGTAGAGGACTATGAAGAGGACTATATAGAGGACTATATAGAGGACTATGTTGAGGACTTACTACATACACATGTACACAAACAAACAGGGCAAATGCACAGCAGGAAATATAAGATGTGATGCCGTGGCGTAGTGTTACCTCGGACACTATATGTTGCTCCATGAGATTCCCAGATTCAGATCACGTTGCATTACAAATGTGTCTCACATGCTGTCTTCTGTCGTCTGCTTATTGCAGGTAAGGTGGGCTAATACAAATGTGCAGTTAAAAGCCAAACTAACAGCTTATAATGTCAACGCGTTACATGTGTGTCCTTACTTGTTGTTGATTGTCTTGGTTAAACTGCCATACGAGAGAGGATCAGCTCCTTCTAATCACATCACTGTCTCCTTGAATTATAATTTGCGTGAGCAGTCGGATAATCTAGAGGGAAATTGGATTCGACCAGTGCTGTGTCTCTTGGGAAATTTCCACCTTTCAAAGTCCAGGCCTTCTGCTTTGATTAGAGGGCCAATGCCCGTTTTTCCCTGGTTATTAGATGCATTTGGAGCCTGCTGAGATGCGTGTGCATTCCTAGCTCTCCAGTCAGAATTAATAAGCTTCCTCGTGTTGAAATGAAAATGTTAAATATTCTACATAATGAAAGTTTTGTCCTAATTCATATCAGCTCCTGAACAACATATGGTAACAGGTTTTTATCCCTTATTGTGAGACGGATAAAACAGGAGTTTGAGCTCTTTGATTGTGTCCACCTGCATTTTGTGTGTTAGCAGGTGATTTTGGATCACAGATTGCATTGTAAAGAGATGTTGAAACCAAGAGGTGTTCCCTCCAGCAGGCACGGAAGAGCAGCTCCTCATTTTCATGGCCGGAGCAGCCACTCAACCATCCATATTTTGACATTTACAATGTGCCGTTGGGCATAGATGGCCAGACCTCAGTAGGGCTGCATGGTAATGACCAGCGATAACCTTTTGGATAGACAGCTGGTAAATGTAGAGAATATCCTTTTATTTGCACTGCCTTCAATCATTTCACACCTTTTCAGTTCCTTTGAAACAGCAAACAACAATGTGGTTGTCCTCTGCAGACGGGAGTCTACAAATCATTACATCGCTTTTCTCTCGGAGGGTTTTTTGTATTAAACTGAGCTAACAAACACTGGCACACACACACACACACACACACACACACACACACACACACACGTCATGTTTTCTGTCACACTTTGCGTTGTTATCTCTCTCCTATTTTGCTCTTCTTCTGTCTGTCACCAGCAGCAGCATGTGCACGGACCCACACTCACACGGAAAGGAGATGACACTGCAAGCTATGTTAATGATTCTGACACACACACACACACACACACACACACACACACACACACACATGTACACACACACACACAGACAGATGCATTAAAAGACAAATATTGTCGTAATTGTCTTTCTTTCTGTTTTACTTCATTTTGTGTGTGTGTGTGTGTGTGTGTGTGTGACAGGCAAGCAGGATGCATTGTGTCAGTAATAGCAGCAGACAGAGGAGCTGAGCACTGGACCCTGATGGTCCAGTCAGCCGTGGAGTAAACACTCATTAACACATGTTCCCACTGATCAGACATCAGACCACACACAGACAGACACTTCAAATCACACTTTGAGTACTTGTGTTAGCTACTAAAAAGACACATTGTTGTAGAAGTCAACCTGACTTTAGGTAGTTTATTTAATTGATTGAATTAGTTCTATCTAAATAAAACCTTTTAGGCTGAGCACTAAAAGTAGCATTTTATTTGACTGTATTGTGGCATAGAGGTACAGTAGGTCATTCCCTCCGCTGGAATACTGAGACAAGATGCACAACTACTGTTTGAGTTTGACTTGATCCCCGAATACATTTGCTATTAGGGATTATATAGGTGATATAGGATGCTATTGTTGATTGTTTGATAAAACACTATACAACAATACGTTGCTCATGGTGAATTCCCATAATCGGGATACTCATACATTTGAATCATGAGTGACTTGAATAAGCTGTCTAGCTTGATATCATGGTAGAGGGGTGAAAAATAGAGTCTGATTAAAAAAACACAGGAAAAAAATGTTTTATTGATCCTTTATTCATGCAGGGAGACTTCAGATTTATGATCATCTAATTCAAGCGTATTTGATTGTTTTTTCACTAAATGTAAAGTGACACCAGAATGTTTAACTGGCATTTAAGAGCTTAGATGTTTATCTGGATAATATAGTGAATCCTATATTCAGGCTAAATTGTTACATGAAATATTTCTATTGTAATATATTCATATTGTCCCAAGCCCAGTTACTGCAAGAACTTATTTTATTGAATTGTATCGATTCACTTGGACGGGTGGGATTGTAGTTGTGGCAGCACGCGGGAGATTTTCACCTTCTGCTGAGTGGTGCCCTGAGTTGTGAGAAGGTGAATATTGATCTGAAATTACTACTAACGACATACAGCAGGGATCAGGAAAAAAGAGGCAAGGCATTCTGCTGTTGAGAGTCCCTGGTTTGGATCTAATTAGAGTACGGACATTCGTTTTATACTATGAGATCAAGGATCTTTTAATCTTTCCAAAGAAATGCTTTTCTAAATTTGTAGAGGAGGGAATGGTGAAACGGATGGAGGTTGAAGAGGAACAGTGAGGATCAGTGAGCTTTGGCAAGCTTTGAGCATCCAGAATGTCCCCTGTTCAACCTTGAAGCTCAGCCAAGTTGAATCAGTGAAGTGACTGGGTACAGGCTACCAGTCCCAAAGACAACTGCTACATGAATTAACCTCAGACACAGAGGACCAGAGATGTGATGGTGGGTGACGATGGAGGAGATGGGTGGAGGAAGTAATGGAGTAAAAAGATGTCCTGGAAGAAAAACAGGGAGGACTCAAGAAAGGGAGCAAAGAAAGACAAAGAAAAGGTGACAGGAAGGAGCAGATGTCAGAGTTGTCATGGTGATGCCTTGCCCAAGCTGCAATTCCAGGTCACGACTTCCTGGCAGAGTCCAAGGTGAATGGCTCTCGGCAAGGATGTGTGTGTTTTTGCTGAAAGGCCCTGAGCAAGTGCTGGCAGGGACGGCGGCAAGCTGATGAAGCGGGGGACGGAGGGAGGGAGGGAGGGAGTGATGCCCCGGGTCCAGGGCTGTCAGCCAGGCTAATGGAGGGCGCCACACTTGGCCACCCACTGACTGACAGGTGCCAACCGAGGCCTTCGTAAACCGAGCACCAAGTCGGCGGTGCCAGCTCGCTTACGGTGGTGAGGGATGATGACACAGAGATCGCTCACTCGGCTAATGCTGACACACATGGCGCATGCACACCCTTCTGAGCCTGTCACTCAGCGAGGAGCGTAGGCTGCGAGATGAGATGCTCTTAAAAGTAGCATGACTCACCAAGCATAGACAAGAGGGTCAAGTTGCGGCTTTGAAATTGGAGCCATCATTATCAGTGGCATTTTCACGCTGGAAGACTGACCTATGATCTCTGCTAGCCCACATACAGGACCACAGTCCCCCTTCATACACAGGCACCATAACTAATAAGACATTTCACCCATATCACAGCCCATCATGCAGCAAGAAAAGGAAAAATGGATAAACCGTCAAAGAAAATGAATATTATGTACTTTTTCTGTAGTAGACGAGGTAGAGACATGAAGTACATAGAAATAGGCGAAGGAAAAAGGTCTACAAGCAACATATCAAATGTGTTCATTCAAATGGAGGAACCAACTAACCAAAAAATAAGACTAAATTAAATAATAAATGCAAGCCAATTATCCTTGCTACATGTGGTTATGGAACACAAGTGTATTTGTATGAGCTTGTGTGCATTTGGCACCATCAGCAGGGGTTCCAGGGCTCAGGCCCAGGGTCCGATCCTTAAAATAGGGCTGCCTCTAGTGACTTCTTTTCTAATGATTTACCTATCGATTGTTTTAATGAATATTCTATTAATTGAAACAATTTGTTTTCTTGAACTTAATTTAACATTTTATTATTACAAAGCCTTATAACATGCAGATCAGATAGCTCTACATGTTCATTAAGCCCTGTTGTAGTCTCTATTAAGTAGGACAGCCACTTGTCTTCAGACATCATGTCAGATATGTGTTTGATTGGGCTTGACATCTTTGCATTATGTCTTGCCGAGCTTAATCAGACATGAAGAAGGACAGCAGCACTTGAGCTTTTTGAAAGGCCCTTTGATTGCTTCCAGGAGCTCTAGTCACCTACGGTAAAGGTTTAATTTAACTTTTTAAAGCTGCTTTTCAGAAAGCAGAAGGCTGGGATTGGGAGGCTTTACCTATATTGTATCATTTAAAACTGATCATCTGTTACAATCTAGGACACACAAAAACACTATGAAATTTCAATTGTTGACGTACGATGTCTTGTTGAGATGTAATGGAGGGTTAGAGAAACAAATCTATAACAAAGGCGCAGATCGAACAGGAAGCTGGGGACAAATAGTAGCATTGTCAAATTGATCGAAGATAGAACTACTGAAGAAATGACTACAGAAGAAAGGGAGGGGGTGCAGAATGAGAACAGATGGATGTGGATGAAGAAAGAAGAAGGGACGGATGGGGGGATGGCAGCTCCCCCAGTTGTCACCCTATCTACCACCATGTATCAGGTTCCTGGTAAGAGACAGGCCGACTGACAGAATGGGACCAGCCCAGTCAAGCAGGTTGATGACTCCCATCTTTTTAATTGAGTAACTGAGGCCTCAGAGGTCAGAGCCAGTCCTTACTGGGCTGGACCAGGCCAAGCATCTGGACTGGTGTGAGTTGCTTAGTTTAGGAGAATTCAGCCGTAGAGTAGATGTCTGCCTTCTCTAATGGGACTAACTGGCACTCGACTTGTGGTGCTCCAAGCACCCAAAAAATAATTTGAAAAACTCAATCATGCGTCTTTTTTAGCAGTTGTAATAGCAGTACTTTATAGACAGCTACATTTGACAGGCCTCCTGGAATGATTCCTTAAAACACTGCTCACAACCCCCAGACTGCGATGCTGTCCCTCCCTGGTACCTCTCAGACAAAGAGAAAATGCAAAAGAAGGATCCCTATGAGCTTCTGCAGTGCCTCCCTGAAGGTGTGGTTACTTCAGACAGTTTTGCCGTTTGCCCTGAGCTTCCCGCCCTATCAGTGCAACCCAGTTGCTTTCTGGCCCATGGTGACTGCAGTGGGACAACACCCAAGAACTTAAGGAGTTCCTTCAGGTTTAGGGTTGTACAGCTGGATGCCATTCATCTTCCTCCCCATGTGGTGGTCAGAGAGCAAAGTTGCATCCACTTTACCCAGTGCAAGTGTTGATATGCTATGTGGAATGCACTGGTCCCATCAGATCGACAATTGTTTGTGTGTTTTGGAGATGGTGTTGCCGGTAAAGCCCCAGCCAAGAAACTCCTGGCGGGATGGTTTTGTGAGTGCAAGCTTACAGGCTGATAATCTGGGTAATGTGGTCTGAAGGGTGTTTATTGTTTTGATGCCTACAGGGTTGTGCCATGGTTCTCCCCAGGTCAGGGGGTATGTACTGCCCGGCTCAGCCAAGGCCCCCTACTTCTCCGCTGTGGGTGTGAGATAGAACAAAGTCACCCCCTTCATATTTTGGACAAAATATGCACGGTAGCCAATGGCGAGGGAGAAATCAGGTTTCGGTCCTGTATAAATTGTGCCATGAATGACATATATGATGGGTGTCAGTTTAAAAGATACATTTTCATGTGAAGAGAGTCACATTGTGGCATGAAACGGTTTTAGTATAAGATGGTGAAATACGTAATTAGAAAGACTACACACACAAAAATAGCACAAGTGACATCTCTCTCTGAAGCTACGATGGTTGTGTGTTTCCTACCATGATGTACTCTAACAGTGGGTCTTGCTCATTATTTTGCTCCCTGGCTGAAAAAAAAGGTAACAGCCATATTGGCCATATTACATTGTGCGCCATGCAAATTTCAGTGGGTGAACATGAACAAGTAAGCACAATTGGACTATTACCCAACGAGTCCAGTAGAGGACTCAATCTGTGCTCACAGAACAGGGGTTACAATATTGTAACTTGCATGTCCTCCACCCTCTGTTTTCTTTCTCAGGACGGGAATGTAGAAAGGCAGAGAGACAATGAGACAGGACTCAGGGGTGTGTATGAGAGAGAGAAGATGCTAAAAGGGAAGAGGAGTGAAACTGATGGCTGGGCCCGGGAGAAGAAGGGGCTGAGCAGAATAAAAATGGGACAAGAGGAGCAGGAGTGCAGTGGCTCTTCATCTTATGTTGCTATCAGCCTCTAATTGCTCAGATAAAATTGCTGCCTCTGCACATATCTAGGGACAGTGTGAGTTTGATAGCCTTTAGCACAACCATTGACATTGTAATAACTGTTTAATTGCTATGGGCCCAAGCTTCATGAAGACGTCAAGCCATTCACCTCCTAATGGGCTATTCTCTTGTCAGGGATCAAGGCCCTTCCCATAGCAGCAGGAGATGAATGCCCTCCTACTGGCATCATCATCTCCTCCTCTGCAGCAGATTAATGACGACCCCATCAAGACTCAAAATACTGATGTCTTTTCGAGGGCATACTGTATCTTACATAGGTCAGGGCCTAGGTTGAAATGTTAAAAGCAGACTGTGATGGCGGAAGAATTTTAAAGGAAGTGTGGGTTAGCGTTCTATACATCTCCCCATACAGAGAAATAACCCCAAATAAATGCTCCTTTCAGAGGAAATTGAGTGGTACTGGATAATTTGTGGTCGGCTGCATGTGGGAGAAGCTATGGAATACAGTCTGGAGAGGTCAGGGTCGAGTCACACAGCTCCACCCCTATCATCATTAAGCTTCTGAAAGCAGCCGCCCATGGGCTCGTTAGTGCTAACGAGACACTATAACTCTTTCGAAATGAGAAGAATGAAGCAGAATTAGTGGAAGAAAATAAGGGAGAACAGTGCTTATTCAAAGGCTTATCATCAATGTTGCGTCTCTAATATGGCACTGTTCCATAAGCATGCATCAGCGCCTGATGCTTTTTGTTTTACTTCCAATTCCTGCACTGCAAAAATGGAATTTCAAGAAAGTAAAAAAAGCCTTGTATCAAGAAAATAAGTCTTATTTTTTGTCCAAAAAGAATATTAATCTTGTCAAGCAAGTTTTGCATTAGAAAAAATATCTCATTTTAAGAAAAGTATGCCTTACTTTTTCTTGATAAGATATTCCAGCTAATTTTGAGCTAGAATGAACCAGAAAAAGAGTATAAAAATGTTTTACGATCAAACCCAGCGGGGCACCAAGATTATTTGCCTTATTTTAAGAGTAAGACCATTTGCACAACATCTCAATTCAAGAATGCCATGAAACAAGGACAAAAGTTTTTATTATTAATATTTTCATTTTCATTACAGGACAGTTGCTTGGTGAGATTGAAAACCATATGGGATATTATGCTGCAAACCAGCTGCAACATGATGTTTAGTTGCTATGCTGCTACAATAACTGATGTATTATTATTTTGATAGTGAGGTTCAAATCAAAACTGGCTTTTCAATCTGTTTGATTATGATGGATCTGGAATGCAGAAGTGCCCTTTTTTTTTGGATGTTGAATTGAGCAATTGTATTGCAAAGTTAATAAAAAAAATTAACTGGGGCGGTCGGTGGCGCAGTAGATAAGGCAGCCGCCCCATGTACGGAGGCTCAGCCGGTGGCGCAGTGGATAAGGCAGCCGCCCCATGTACGGAGGCTCAGCCTCGACGCGGAGATCAGTGGTTCGACTCCCGGCCCGGCAATCTCCTTCGTGCATTTCTTCCCCCTCTATCTCCCCTTTCCACACTGTCTCTCTCATAATACAAATAAAAAAGGCTTGCATGGCACTCCAGCCATAAAAAAAAAAAAAAAAAAAAAAAAACTGAGAAATTTTTGGTATCTTGATTTAAGACATCACTTTTATATTTGTTATGCTGTTTTAAGAAATTATGTCTTATTTTAACTACTTTTATGCTCATTATCAATCCCAGATTAAGGTGTAATTTCTTAAATTAGTAAAGAGACTTAAATTCTAATTTTGAGTAATTTAATCTTGAATTAGTGTTTTTTTCATTGCTTGTTTTAGAAGAATTTGGATTAGTTTAAGATTTTCTATCTAGTTTAAAGTCTAATTTTAGTCTTTCGGAGCTAAGAAATTTGGGCTTATTTTAAGAATTGCTTGTCAAGCAAAAAAAGCTTACCCCATTGGCAGATTTTTTTGCTTGATACAAGATAATTTGATTGAATATGAGAATATTTTACTTCTTTCTAGAAGGGCTGTTTTTGCAGTGTGTTGTTTTGTTCATAACCAATCTTGTTTTGTTGTCTTCTTTCATTACTTGACATAAATGCACTTTTTATAGATTTTTACAGATCATGAAAACATAATTTTGCTCAAAAACTATTTATGAATGTTTCACGTTGTCTCTTTGTTGACATTGTTCTCTCAGTTCTTTTCTTACAGTGAATAAAGTTCACTTTTACAAGCCACAACACACTGGCCTTGACTGTAAAGTATTCACCAAAGGCATTCTAAAGGATTGCTACTTTCATCACATTGTAGTTTATGAAAGCAAGACATTGATTTTCCATGAATCTTTGTGATTTATAATTGAAAGTAAGGTCACTGTAATTTACATGGCATGGGATTATAAATGTGTTGTGCAGTGGCAGCCGTAGCATGAGTTAGGGGGTTACTTTCACTCTGTGTGTGTGTGTGTGTGTACTCCCATGGTATTTCACTGTGGGATGTGTTTTTATTGTATTCTCCTCTGAGATGTGAATCAACTGGCACAACCATTCATTATCCACATCTGCTGCATCGGTGCCCATATATTGCAGGCTTTATTCACACAAAAAATCAATAGCCCCTTTCACACGGAAGATTCCGCCGTAATGGTGGAAAGGCAAGTCAACCTACCATTGTACAGGCGGGGCTGCCAGGCCAAGGAGACCTGCCGCCAGGCCAAAAAAAAAAAAATCATTCATAAATCAATAATCATTTACATTAGGAGCGCCTCTGCGCAGCACAGTGTTGACTTGCTCCGCAAGATGCGCGGCCACAACAATCCTCGCCGCGCGCTCCCGCTACGTTCTTCTTCGTGTACTTTACACGCTTGATGTTGTTCTGATGCCGTTCCGCTTCGTTAAACCACCACGATGTCGCTTTCTACTTTCTAAACTCGGAAAGTTGACACTGTATTTTGATAAGCTGTTGCACTCTTCAGACTCGTGGTGTGAGCGGGACCGGAACCGGACCGGACCGGTACATTTATAATAAAAATGCCGCTGTGTGTCTCCGTCCAAAATCGGCTGCGCTCGCGCTGCCTGCTCGCACAGATCCGCTCGTGCGCACATGCGCTGATGCAGGTCAAGTGTTTAATAGGAATATATGCAGAGACGGCGCTCCTTCGAAACAACATCAAGCCATGTGTGTGTAGTATTAGGACGTGATGATATATGTACAACCGGCTAACGGGCCAAAGCCCGTTTGGGCTGGAGCGGTGTGAATGCAAAGCGCCTGTGGGGGGAGGATTGTTTTTGATAAGCTGTGGAATTCTGAGTTAACCTATTTCTACCTAAATTTCTATGAACTATTAAGCTGTTGAGTAAACCTATAACTTATATGTAACTTGATAAAATAAGACATTATGCACTCATATGTCGTTATAGTGTTTTACAGTATCGGTAGCTATTATAATGTGATGCTCATCATATTCCAGACATATTTTTCCGGCCCCTAATTTTGGATCATTTCCATCAACCGGCACCTTAATAAGTCACTCTCTCCTTGAATCCTTGAAAACCTTGAATACACTCTGGTTGAACAAAAATGTTGAATGCAAATATAATAATTGCAGAATTGCAGACTGCTTGCTGTGCCACCTGACTTAATCCAACTGCACCAATACACCATCCCACGCGTCTCGTCTGTTGAGGGTTTTTTCGGTGGGTACCACCAGGCCTGAAAAAAATTCTAGGGGAAACACTGAGAGCGTTGAGATAGAACTTTGGTTGCGGCGTAACGCCACAACGGTGTGTGCCTTTCAATCGCACCCCGGCTTTGCGGAACGAGTGACATCCCACAACGCGGACGTCTATGGTCTCGTCGGCCGTGTGACGTCAATGAGCGTCGGAAATCTGATTAGCTTGATGCATTGAATATTGCCTCCCGAGCTGTGAGTATAAATGATAATTACTCATCTGAGCAGGGAAAAATTACATGTGGAGTTCCCCAAGGCTCCATTCTGGGGCCTCTTCTGTTCAAAATGTAAATGGTAAATGGCCTCATTTATATAGCTCTTTTCTCCAAAGCGCTTTACAGTAATGACTGACATTCACCCATTCACGCACACATTCACACACCGACGGCGGAGTCAACCACGCAGGGCGACAGCCAGCTCGTCAGGAGCAATTGGGGTGAGGTGTCTTGCTCAGGGACACCAGGCGCTCAGCTAGGAGGAGCCGGGGATCAAACCGGCAATCTTCCGGTTGCCAGTCCAACGCTCTACCTCCTGAGCTAAATCTACATGCTTCCACTGGCTCAGATCATGAAAGACACACAGGATTTGGAAAAACAGGCTCGACTACTGTAACAGTGTCTTTACAGGTCTCAGTTGCAGTTAATTCAGAATGCTGCTGCTCGAGTCCTCACTAAGACCAAAAAAGTGGATCACATTACTCCGGTTCTCACATCTTTACACTGACTTCCTGTCTGTCAAAGAATTGACTTTAATATACTACTGCTGGTTTACAAAGCACTGAATGGTTTAGGACCAAAATACATCTCTGATCTTCTGCTTAGCTACGAACCATCCAGACCTCTCAGATGGTCTGGGACAGGTCTGCTCTGTGTCCCCAGAGTCAGAACCAAACATGGAGAGGCAGCCTTCAGTTTTTACGCACCACATATCTGGAACAAACTTCCAGAAAGCTGCAGGTCTTCTGCAAATCTCAGCTGTTTTAAATCAAGACTGATGACTTTTCTGTTTGTCGCTGCCTTTCAGTAAACAATACTATCTATGAACTTTATGCTGCACTGTATTTTCTATTCCTTGTTTTTATTTATTTATTTTTATATTTTTAAAATTATTATAAATTATTTTTTAAATATGGGGGCCTGAGGTGGGGGGGTAACTGTTGAAAATAAACATGAGGGGCCTCCGTCCGCTCTCCCTGTGAAGGTGGAATGCAATGATGAATGTTGAGATGGATGAAGCCATATCCTAAGAAAATGTCCAAATAGTGAGTAATAAATAAGTCATGACCAAACAGCTGGAAAAAGACACAATGCATTCTAGAAACATCTTACTGTGACTACACCTTCTCCTCTCCTCCATGTCTTTGCTGGACTCAATGATTATTTCAATCATGTCTCTCCGCTTAACTCTTTTATTCTTCATCCCACGCAGTGCCATCAGCAGTCTTTGGGATAGCATAGTTATGTAACTGGGAGTTATGTCATGTGACTTTAACTGAGTCATACTGAAGACTGACCTTACCATAAGATGCAGCTATATAACTACTGTTACTTTCAGTTGTTAAATATAAGTGTGCAGCACAGCCAAGCTGCTTACTAAATTAATACTTATTCAAACTAAATGAACTTATTTTCAGTCATGGCGTAAATGTTCAAATGAACTTGAGCCAACAGTCATTTGCATATTGGTACTATATCAAGTTAATAATGTAACATATTGTTTTCCAGAACCTCTATTCTCAACTCAAGATGTCCTTTGTACTGCTTCTGTGTTCCTAAATAGGATTAACTTGGTGTTACTGTACAAAGAGCTCCACAAAATGTCCCAAACCAACCATATCCAGTTTATTGACCCTACATCACATGGCTAGCTGAGGCAATATTCTACTCTAGTGAACCTCTGTTCTAATCAAATGGAGTGTGGAATCTTGTTTCCTTGTGTACTCCACTGTAACTATGTGTGAAAAAAGTATTTTGACACTTCAGGTTCTCTCGGCCCAGAAAAAACAGTGAAAGGTCACTCCTGGCCTCCTCTACAACAGCTAGAAATAGCTGTCCCCACTCTAACTCCATCTTCTCCCCTAATCCCTCTCCCCTCTCTCTGCCCCGGCCCTCTCACCAGTTTCCTCCCTCTGCTTGCCCTTACCATAGATACAGACTGACAGTCACTCATTCACCCACCCACCGTGGAGAGACAGGCCCGTTGCTGAAGATGGTGCTTCAGGTTAAGTGGTGAATACATTTTCCTTTTACATACTGTATTTGATTATGGGATCCATAATAATAATTAGAGTGGCTGACCAGTGCAGTTAAATGAAGCCGGCTTATGGCATGTTGTCACTTCAATGGCCCATTTGTGTGACGCCATGCTGCGAGGAAGCCTCTGAGCGACTGTCCGTCTGCATCGACAGATTCAAAAAACATTTCATTCCAATGACTCACAAGGATGCGAGGCTTATCAACACAGGGACTTTAAACTGGTGCACAAGGCTAAATGGAGTACATGGAACACTGAGTGTTGGTCATTCATACTGCTCTGCTTACCATGGGTGTCTGATCGTCATATCCAAAACACATATCCAAAACACACACCACATACAGGGGATCCCTGTCCAAACAGCCCAGCAGCAGCCCTGTGGAGCATTAAGGCCATCGGTATTGGGTGTCTGTGTGTGTGTGTGTGTGCGTGTGCGTGTGTGCATGCGTGTGTGTGTGCGGTGATATTCCTTACTGTTGGCCATTATGCAAAGCACATTATCTATCATGTAGTCGGCCAGTAGTCTGTCGTAAGGTGAATAATGACCCACATAGATGAATGTTATACTGGACCCTTTACTACACACACACACACACACACACACACACACACACACACACACACACACACACACACACACACACACACACACAAACTCTCTCTCTCTCTCTCTCTCTCTCTCTCTCTCTCTCTCTCTCTCTCTCTCTCTCTCTCTCTCTCTCTCTTGCCCTCTGATCTTTCTCTCACTATCTCACTAACAAACTCAATCACTCACACACTCAATACCTGCCTCTCTCTCTCTCGCTCACACTTACTCACTCAATAACTGATTCACTGACACTTCCATTCCCTCTCTCTCTCCCATACACACACTTACTCACTCACTGCCAAACTCACTCACAGGCTCCCCTTCAGTCTCTGTCACCTCATGATCACACACACACATGCACACACACACACGTTTGCTGCTTTTTCTGGCCACTGGTGGAGCTCACAGAAACCTGTTAAATCACACACATGCTCGGCTGTGATCTGCCCCAGCTGCCGGCTGCTTTAGCGGCTCTGAGAATAGAAAGGGGATATTAAGCACCACATAAACACAGTCTCATCGCTCTAAGACCTTGAGGCAGTGAGGGAATTTAAAGAGGAAGCTAGTCAGCTACTGGATATGTATGTAAATGCACTGCAGGATTTCCTGCAGATAATTACTTGTGATCCATTTGAGACCATGTACACAAATAGTTCTGTATTTTATTTTACTATTATTTCATTTTCCATTTTCAATTAAACAGAAAGTCCTATCCTGACATACATTCCTACACACAGTACATGTATACATACAGTACATCCATACGTATAAAAACCTCTGTTTGTATAAGAAATAAATATAGTAAACCAAGAAATTTGAGAGCATAGACACAAATAGTTTTGTATATATAGATATTATTATTATGTCTGCAGCAGAGCGAGGTCAGTAAACTGTGACAGTGGCCCTTTTGTTGAGGTTCCATCACAATATTACAATTGTCAACAACCCATCTCACTTGTTTTCTATTCTTAGATGGTGGTTATTTTCAGATTACCTGCTGGTCTGATTGTGTATTCATAATAAATACGGTGTGATGTCACCCCGTCACACATTTACACCAACAAGCTCTCATATGGATTTACTCTCTGATATTGGCATTTCTAAAGCCTACCTCAGCTTAGAGTCCTGCTCCTTTCATGTCATAGACTGCAGTCCAAGGTTACTGCTGGCTGGAGAATCAACCTTCCACCTCGCCACGCAAGCTTCATTGCTCGTTTTTACACAGCAGCAAAAGGACAGAGATAACCTGCTACTGTAGCGGTGTGTAGTAAAGCTCTGGCTGCATGCTTGTGTTGTGCTCCAGTCGCTCGTGTCTGTGCCTTCCCATGGTTGGCTGGCTCATTAGCCGGCCGGTTATTGATTAGAATAACGATCATATTCATCAAACTAATGAGCCACACAGCATGGTTATGGTTTGTGGATCATTGAGGCCAATTATGGATTGGTTTGTTCATTACACATAAACAAATCACGCAGAGGTACATGTTCTTAATACACACATACAGGCATGCTGTCCAAACGTGTGTGTGAGAGAGTGTGTGTCTGTGTGTGTGTGTGTAAGAGAGAGAGAGAGAGAGAGAGAGAGAGAGAGAGAGAGAGAGAGAGAGAGAGAGAGAGAAAGAGAAAGAGTATGTGAGAGGGAGGAAGGAAAGCTTGTATAACATATTTGGTGCCCAAAAAGCAACGGACACAAAGAAGGGAAGGGGAGAGTATCGAACAGGTCATTTCAATGTCTTTAAGTCAGTCTGATTTTTGACAGTTTGCATGTCTTATTATTTTAGTCTTAACACTTATCAGCATTCTTATATCTAAAGAATATGTGTATGTGAAAAGAGGTCATGCTGCTCCAACATGCCCTCACTGCATGGAGTCAGATCATGCAGCAATCCTCATCGTTTGTTTCTTTGGCCCAACACTTCACCTTTCTGATTCCCTCTCATCAGTGTCATCTCTAGCAGCAACAGGTAGCAGCTGTGAGTGAATCAGCTCTGATAAGCCAATTGTAGCCTGCCTGCCTTGTGCCTAATGGAGGCCAGGTGCAGTTAGCAACCAGATGGTGAGCATAGTGGAGCATTTAGCAGCATGAGAGTCCGATATTTCCCTCAGGAGTGTGTGCAGACCAGAGAGTGGGAATCAGAGGCAATATTGGACATCCAGTTGACAGAAACACTAATCCCAATGAAGTATAAGGTTGCTGTCATGGTTGGTGGTCTAATGAGTTCATGTTGTTTTAGCTTCCTTGGTGCTGCCCCCCCAAAAAACATTTATTGCAGGGTTAGATATAAATGATGCCTTTTTCTAAGCATTTCCTGGTCTATAAAATGTTATTCTTTATTTGTTTTCATCATTGGAAGGATATATCTCAGTGCTGTGCGTGTGTCTCTGTACGTACACATAAACTAAGAGTCCTTGCTGCTGGGCTTTTTAATCCGGCCCGGCTCTGATGTATGGCCTCACCAGTGGACCCGGCCCTCCATCCAAATTAAAGTTCCCCTGCTCCCAAGGCCGCGAGACAAAGCCAGTCTTCTATTCATTGTTAGTCTGTGCATGTGTGCATGCACTTGTATGAATGTTGAATATGAACAGAGCTGGATAAATGTGGAGATTTAAACATCACTCATGCCAGTCTTGTCCTTTGGCTGCAGACAGAGGAGGAGGAGGAGGAGGAGGAGGAGGAGGAGGAGGAGGAGAATATGAAGGAAGGGGAGGAGAAAATTAGATACAGGGGCCAAAGGAAGAGAAGGAGCAAGAGGAGAGAGGCAGCGCCTCAGAGGATGGATGTGGACGTGTGTGTGTGTGTCTGTGTGTGTGTGTGTGTGTGTGTGTGTGTGTGTGTTTGTGAAACCTTGACGGTGTCTGTCTGTGTCTGCAGGAGCTAAAAGCTGCAACAGATGAGCTTCAGGCTCTCCTTTACACTCTGGCTTCTATCACACGGTTTATAAACGCACAGCTCATGACAGTCAGTCAGTAACACACACACACACACACACACACACACACACACACAGTCAGCAGCACTGTATCACTACTTTCCACCCAGCCCTTACCTCTCAAACCTTGACATTAGTGCCCGTTCCCAATTTTCTGTTTCACCATCTCTACCTTTGACACACTCTTTGCCCCTTTGTTACCAAGGCAACAAAGTGCCCCAGTTTATGAAGCTTTAAATTTGGGAGCAGGTGCTGGATGGTGGTTGTTACCCTCAATTAAATAAAGAGAAGATGATATCATGGCTACTGTCTTGGTTTTTCTGTTGTCGCCAGCTTTTTAAAGCTCCATGCAAGTTGATTCATCATCCTTTGCCCCACACTTTCTCTTCATACCATAGTGATTTTGGAATTGATCAACTGCGATATTGACGTTTAAATGACGTGCTCTGCTCACAGAGGCTGATCAAATCAAAAACTTCCTAAACAACCAGCTAGCCACCAGGGGGTGATCCATGTAGTTTGGCTTCACTTTTGGGGAGCTGTCATACCGTTAGGTGCCCCAGGCAGCAACCTCCGTTTTTGAAAAGTGAAGCTAAGGCTGAAGTGCCTTCAACTTGCATTCTCTATGAGAATATGTCCCGAGAATATGGACCTTATTGTGATGAGAGGATTTGCAGGAATGTAGTGAAGCATGGAAGTAAAAGCAAAGCTGTGTGTATTTAAATGTGAAAGTGCAATGAAAATATTTCCTAATGTCGCTGAATAATCATGATGTGAAGCTTCGTTGCCTATTCATCTCGCCGCTTGGCCAAACCACAGAGCATCGGCCGACAATTAACAACGGCGTTTCAAAGTGGCTGGGCTCCATACAGAGGAGACAATTACAGATTGCGTTTTGAAGAGGGCCGGCTGGTAAACGAGTATGTCAGCGAACAGCAGTGGACATCTGCTGCATTCACAAGCTTCAACACCCTTTAGGAAATAAGGGCGCTTCTGTGGCTGCTGGTGGTGCAGTTGCTGTTGAGGCAATAAAGCTGGAAACCTACTAAACAGGATATCTTATGAAAGTGTCTGCACCCCCCCCCCCCCCCAACCCCCACCCCTCTCTCTCGTAGCTGATCTTGAGATCTTACATAACCACATTCAAAGACAGGAGGGAGGGGGGAGGGAGTGGGAGAGAGCCAGAGAGGGCGACACCCAGGGCAGGAAAGTGCACACAAAGGAATAACAAGCAAAGACAAATGGAGAACGAGATGACTGGATATAGATTAATTTAATTAAGTCTTAAATACGACACGTATTTGCATGGATTTATTTAAGACATACACATACAGTCGATACCTTACAGTGCATATGCAGTTTTAAGTGTTGATTTCATCGAGTCATCTTTGTGTGTTCTCATCTTTGTCAAGGATTATGAAAACAATGTCTACCCACAGAATTTTCCATTCAAATTAGCTCTTCTCCCCTATTCAAAGGACCTCAACTGACCTACACCGCCACTCTTCCCACCACCTGGGCCCTGTCTGAGGTTTCTCCAACACACACACTTCCACACACTCTCCTGCTCGGATCTTGGTTTTACTGTGTGGTTCGTTCTGCTCTGGATTCGTGTTTTTGCATGTGAACAATGTTGCCAGTCCTCTCGGATCTGTGAGCGTGTTGAGTAACAGCTCCAGCTGTGAGGTGGAAACCTTCACCTCTCTGAGAGTCATCCTCCAGGTTTGAATGTGCATACCTGTCCGACTTAAGTGTTCATTCCTGTCTTTAAACCGCGAGAGAGTGAGAGAGCAGGAATGTCCGGCAGACAGCGCCAACAGAGGATGGGAATCTTCATCACATTGAATAACAGCAGGAAATGAAACTATTCCTCTTGTTCTTCCTCCAAACCTCTCCACCTGCAACGGTCCACACATGCAAAAACCAAGATGACTACGTTGTGTGTTAGAATGTAAGATATAAATGATATAATAAAGGTATCTGAAGGAGAGGCCATGGGGTCATTGAAAGAGTTCTATGTTGGGAGTCAAACTAACAGAACAGAGCAAGTTGACCATCAGGTTGGCCTCCTGACAATGACAATAGTCATCATGCTGAAGCTAAAGCTAGAAGCTAAAGCTATACAGCTCACAGTGAACGTGAACCAACATCAGCTGGAGACCGAGACAAGACAATGAAAGGAAGGAACACTGTTCCTGTAAAGCCTGACAGGTTTTTCACTGTCATAATCATGAAGAAGATGTTCAGTATACTTTCAGTAGCCTGCTATCTCTGTCCGACGTCTCCGGGTAACAAGTCATCACTATTACACAATGTTGAACCAGGTCTAGCTCCAAATCCACAAACTAGCCTCAAAATGAAGAAAACACCCAAATTCGGCATTAGAGTCAAAGGAGCAGAAAGTTGGCTGATGCTACTCTATGATTGGTTTACATTTCAGGGTAGGGGCTTCGTGAATAGTCAAGCTTTATTTAAACCGGATTTCACAAAAAAGTCCTTCCAATACATATTTAATATGGTAGTCCTACCTTTGTCAGACAGATTTTTTCACTCTTCTCCCCACTGGCTTCAGGATTAGGGTTTGACTGGCAGATGGTTGCTCCAATCACCTGCCAAGTCTTTTTTGAAAGTGCCCTTTTCCAGCGACGGCTTGCTTCTCTGGTGGTTCTGTGTGCCAACCATCTGGCCCGTCATGGCTACGTTCATCGTGTGTGTCATGTGATCGAAGGCTTTGGGTTTGTCCTTGATTGTGTATCGCATTTCTGTGCCAACTTGGCCAGTCTTAAGCCATTACACGTTGAGATGTGTGTTATTAAGCATATTTAAACATTTACTTGGCACTATTAGTACATTCTGCTACTACCTTCTTTTTCATTAATTATATAAAAAGTAAAGTGTCTCAAGGACACAGCATTTATTATTAATGTACCAAAACAGTGTTATTTTACTTAAAAAAAAAAACATCCCTGCAGTCCAAAAGAACATAATGTAATTTTAAGTATAAACTGCTCATCTGTCCGTTTTTTAATCTTGTGGTGGAAACACTGAAACTACATCTGTCTGGAATCTTTCCTTTCGTTCTTGTTCCTTAAAAACATATTAACTTTAGTACATTAGGTGTGGGAAGAAAATAGACGCACTATTTTGCGTGGCATTATTGTATAGATCCATGGACATACAAGATGTCCATCCATCATACAGGCACGCTCCCTGCTGCCGAGACAACAGAGGAACAGGCACAAAAGGGAAGAGTAAAACCAAGTATCTCTCTGCTAACCCCGAACCTTCCTGCTGAACCCATATTCGCCAAGGTGAAACAGGTGTACGGAGCTTTAACTAAACCAATTTTATAGCCCAATGACGACCAAATCCTGTGCAGGTGCATTGGTATGCTGGCTGTAGTATGAGCCGTCAGGTCTGCATATCACTCAGTCAGTCCTGTTCAACTTGAATATGCATGTGGAATGATGGCGGTTTCAGAAGGGTCACATGATCCTGCTACCCCCCGTGATGTCATTACAAAGAACAGAACAGAATGAAATCCACCTCCCTCCGGGCAGACCCTATGATGTGTGAATTTTCTTTCTCAAATGATGAGAAACATGTAATAACTTGATTTGAAGATCATCTCAAATCAGCCAGCTGTAGCAGAAGGCGATATGAATTGAGGTGAAACTGCCCTCTGATTCTATCCTGTCAGTTTGAAGGAAATGTCATGGAACAGTGGTCGAGAGCTTTACGTGGACGGACCTCAGCGAGTCCAAGCCTCCTGACCTTCAGTTTTCTATGTGTTTACACAGCAAGCGTGGCGTTGGATCCGTCCTGACATGTAATCTGTGGGAGCCTGTGTGTCCCCGCATGCACACGTGTACATGTCTGCGCTGTGTGATACACACCTTTTAAGTGTGTGTGTATCAGCTTGTGTTTTCCACTTAACGGGATGCTGGACTCCATTTGTGCAGGTTTGACTGCGCTCCAGCCCTGACACTAATTTCTGTCTGCGTGTAGACGTGAGCAGAGCGGCCCACCAAGATGTCCGGCCCACAACGCCGTGTGTGTTTGACCCACAGCGTCACTGCAAGACACAGTTAGACAGCCTGGCTGTTGATCCTTCACAGGTGGCTTTCATTCTGTCACATACAGTAAGGAGCCTGAAGGCACACACACAACACGCTCGTCCTCACAGTTCTACCCACGCATGCAGAGCCCTTTCTTGCTATAAACGGACTATGCGGGGCATAGGGCCCCCGCAGCCACTAGGGGGCCCTGCAAGTTTGTTTTTGTTTGTTTTTTTAAAATCTGTAGATGGGTATGATGGGATGACTGACTGATGAAAATGCTGCATCTGTTGAATTTATTGACACAAAGGTGCCTCATTGTTTCTACCTTTTATTCTTATTTTCTTTAGGTTTTACTTGCTTGGGTCGACTTGAGATGGTTTTCACAAATATAATTATAATATAATGAAATAATTCTCCACGGATCATCTTAAGGTTTGGAAACGGAGTTTGACAAAACTGGGGGCCCCCAAACAGAATCTTGCAAAGGGCCACTCAAAGGAAAGAAACCGCTCTGAGTGTGTGTGTGTGTGTGTGTGTGTGTGTGTGTGTGTGTGTGTGTGTGTGTGTGTGTGTGCGTGTGTGTGTGTGTGAGGCCATCCTCTTTTCATCAATGTGAACATATTTTGTCCTCTCCACGTGTTTCAAAGAGGGACGATTAATATGAAAAAAAGTCGGCCAATATAATGTTATACAAGTTGATTGACTTGATGTACCATCACCCTCTCTGAGGGAGAGTGGGCGGAACCTGCGGCGATGTTGGCAACCCGTCTTAAAACACAGAGCCGTCTTGTTGGCCTGCTTTCTGGGTGTGACTATTCTGCTTGAATATCTAAATAACCAGTGACTTTATGAATGCATTTTTACTAGAGGATAAGATAATATATGAATCTAGACTCTTAAAGTCCCAGTCGGCAAGTCCGGTGGATGGAGGGCACTCTGTCAGATTTTGAATGTTTACAACTCTCACGGTCCTCCCCCATGACCACCGACCACATTCAACTTCAAATTTAGGGTGAACACTCTTTTCACTTTTTTCATAAAACAATGTATATTGCGCAACAAAATGATCGCAGTGTCAGTTTTCTTCCCATAAATTGCAGCTGTACCCTTTTAGATTTGGTTTACACTTAATATTTTACAGATAAAAAATAAACTTGTCAGTGCTCTCTGATGGACAGAGAGGATGGAGATCTTGTTTCTAACTAATACAGATATGCCTTTGGCCTTTGTAGATGATTAATTTAACTTCTAGAGTGTCTGAGCAACTGTTTGTGGTAGCCTTGCTTCTGTTACTTCATGTCTCTTTGTGGTCGTTTGTGTCTGGCCCCCGGCCCCTGACTCCTCAGCAGTGAAGATATATTCAGTTCTCTGGGTAAACCTAACTGAAACATACAGATTGAGAGAATGTAAAAGGCAGGAACACACTGTATCGAGGCATTGGGGAGATGGAAGAGCAGCCGTATAGGAACTGCATGTAACTGGAACATGACAGGTCTGCCTTTGTGTCGGCTTACGTTTCTGTGAGCAAGACTACCGTTTCTCCTTTGGGTCTAAATTGGAAAAAAAGATGATTTTTTCAGATGCAGTTCCATGTGTAATTCTCATTCATTGAATGAGGCCGTAAAGTGTTGAAAGTTCACGTTGTATTGCACCAGTATATGGCTCCAGAGGAGGCAGTTAGGGTTTACTGGTGTACAGCTGATTCTGCTGTAACATCACAATCCACAGGAGGAACAAGCCAACCAGTGGAGAAAAGGTGCTGCAGTGAACCTTTGACCGCATTACACTTCACTCTCCAGCTCTCTGCCGGTGGATGTGTTGATCGAGCGAGAGCTTTAATGTGCTGTCAGACCTCAATCTGTGGTCAGCCGCCTTCCCTCCATTACTCCACTCTCTGGTTTCTCCATCCGTCAATAGAGCAGGGGAGACTTAATGAAGGCCGAGGAAGAGGGTTCTGTTGATGGGAAACAAGCTTTTCTGATTAACTTTGCACTAATAGTAAGTGGTGGGGAGGGAATGAGGAAGGAAGCGATGGCTTCCATCAAGAAGGAATTGCATCTTCTCGTCAGTAATCATTTTGCATCCTCTTGCTGCAGAATAATTCACAACCATTGATCTGTGTATTAGTATGTACCACTGAGCGTTTCCCAGAACCATTTACCTAGTTGACATTCGGTTTGTTTACTAATCCCAAAGAACGTTACTGCTTTTATCATAGCCTCAATCTATCCATTACCGTTGGAATATTGATTATTAGTTATTCATTTTGATGACCTCTCACATTCAGACCACCCCGTCTGTCGGTCTGAAGACAGATAAGCCTCTGGGGGCAAGGGGGCTATTTCTGGTGTTCTGGTGCAGACGGGGGATCTTAGAGCCAGGACGTCCTTTTCCATCTGCAATAAGGTTGTGTCGATCGATCGACGATAGTCCAAGCTATCGCCAATAGCTGAAGGCTCTGCCAATATCATGATGATATTTGGTTTTGTTTTCCCATGAATGTATACAATTATTATTATTATTATCCATCGTCTATACCGCACCACTGCTATTTGGACATGTTCAAAGCACACACACACACACACACACACACACACACACACACACACACACACACACACAACACCAGGACAATCTATTACAGTCCAGCCACCACTGTACCACATGAACACACCGCTCAACAGCTGGCTATTTGTCTCTATTAGAGGTGAAGAAGGCTGATGAATTATTGTCTGGAGTAGTTTGTCCTTCCACAGATTCTCATCCCCAAACAAGAACAAGGTTCAGGGGTCAACCACATGGCACCCGAGTGTGTGTGTGTGTGTGTGAGTGTGTGTGTGTGTGTGTGTGTGTGTGTGTGTGTGTGTGTGTGTGTGTTCTAAATGTTGAGAGGAGTAATGTTACATCACTTATCAAAGGACAGCTGGTAGCTAAGATCAGAGGGACGGAGGGATGGAAATTCACACCCAGAGGAAGATGCCGCCTGCACACAAGTGCACACGCAGCATATATTTCTCCATTGTGCTCCCCGGCTCGCTGCTCTCACAAACAACACACCTGAACCAGGCGGAGCTGTGGTGGAGTACAGCCTCAATGCCTCCTCCTCTCTCTGTTTCTCAACACAATACTCACAGCAGGCCAGTGTGTGTGTGTGTGTGTGTGTGTGTGTGTGGGGGTGTTTGTGTGTCGCTGCATTTGATTCATGCATATTACCATAAATGAATAACTAGGCAAAAGTTGTTGTGCCCTGCCCCCTAGTGGTTTACTAGGAGCAGTTTTCTGATATCAGTCTGTAGCCTTTGTCTTTGCTCCAGAACAAGCTCATTGACATCCTTCCTCTGATAACATGATACCTATCTAGTGTTTCAGCGTTCTGAGGAAGAATGTTGTTCTTAAACCCCTTACCAAGAGTCTGGCATTCACCACCTCTTCTTCTTTTCATCCTTTATTCTTTCTGTCTTCTTTCATCGTGCCTTTTCCCCACTACTCTTTTTTATTATCTGTTTTTGCTTTCCATAATCTTTTAGTCTTTATTTCCCCACATCATCCTTCAGTTATCAGTCATTCAACCTTCTCTTCCCATCTTTTATTTCTTTTTTTATGTCTGGCTTTGCTTTCTCCCTCTCTTCATTCACTCATCCCACCAACTTTTCCTTCCTTCCTTCCTTCCTCCCTTCCTTCCTTCCTTCCTTCCTTCCTTCCTTCCTTCCTTCCTTCCTTCCTTCCTTCCTTCCTTCCTTCCTTATCTAATGGAGCTTTCTTCCCCCCAGCATCTATAACACTGCTCAACAAGAAAGCTCTGAGGCGAGGTTGATGAGAGTGGAACTAGATCCCTGTAGTAGATGACAGCAGCGTTGCCCTGCAGAAGGATGGAAGGCTTTAGAAGATGCTGCTATCGTAGAGATGCACTTTTTGAAGCCCTTCTTCAATAAAAAGGGAGCTTACTGAGTGCTGTAAAAAGTATCCATATGCAGAGAGAAAAGCATTACATTGAGAATGGTTGACCGGTGAATCGTAACCGAATCATGAGGCGAGGGAAGATTCACACATGTGCATTCTTTCTTCTAGTGATGAACACACCTTTTTTTTTTCACTTAGATTTGTATTGAACATTACGGACACATACCAAACCCATGTAACCATAAAATTACATTTAGGTTATGTAAGAAAGTGCTTCAGGTAGAGCCAATATGTAGTCCAGAAATAATACGAGTCTCTTACATGTGTGGGTATTTGTAACTGTAAATTAAAATGAAAGAAGTATAATGAAGTCAAAAGGGAAGAGACAGTTGAAAATACATAAATAGATGCTAAAGATAAATGAATCAGCAAAGATCAAGTTTTCTTTTATGATGAACAACACTTTAAGCAATTATGCGAGTGTGCTTGTCAGCGCGGTGTGAGTGTTTTGGACTTGAGTTTCTTGGCTCTGAATATGGCTCGGAACATAACGAGCTGGGCCAGCTGGCCGGCAGCCAGCCGGCAGCTCAATACATAAAACCGTCTCGTGGATATGAAGAGCTGCACTCTTTCCTCTTTCATTTTCTCTTCCATGAACGATGGAGCGGAGAAGAGTGTGTCTGTGAATGACACGCACCTCTTCCATTCCCCCCTGTCACTTTCTCACTATGTGTGTGTGTGTGTGTGTGTGTGTGTGTGTGTGTGTGTGTGTGTGTGTGTGAAATAGAGAACAGAGTAGCTGAGAAGAAACGCAGATCACATCCTCATCCTCTTACATCTCTCTGACATCCCCCTCCCCGTTCTCTGTAATAGACAGTTACCATGACCCCCCCCCCCCACACACACACACACACACACACACACACACATGCACTGCACCAGCACTCATGCAGAATAAACAAAACCATCCACACTGTAAGCGAGTAGCAACAGCTGTGGGTTATGTAAGTGACACTCTCTTCGACAGCTATTTGTCTAATAAGAGCTGGAAATATTTTGTGCTCTGCAAAGCTGCCATGTTCTCCTTTTCAACGGGTCGGTGGTTATCTCTGAGAAATCTGCTGTTGGCCAAAACGTTAGTGGCTGGTTTAGATATTCTCTACAAAGTAACTTTTCATTTTCTTTAGGTAAAGGTAAAGGGACACACACACACACACACACACACACACACACACACACATACATGCAGAGATATATCTATATCTATTCATTCTTGGAAATATGTATTTGAAACAAGCCAGAAAAGATAAAACAGTCAACATATTCCTAAATGTAGAGCAGGAGAAATGTGGTGTTTAGTGTGTGTTTTGGTTTTCTTTATTCAAAAGAATGTACAAAACCAAGACAGGTATAAAGATAAAAAAAATAAAATAAAAAGAAATCGACAAAAGCATCAAAGTTTTAATCTGCACGTGATTTTGAGGATTGTGTGATCTGTTATGATGAAGTTTAAAAACATTCATTCACAAAATGGCAAATCATGAGAATAACACTATATGGAAAACAACACAGAAAACAGTTGACGGCCTGTCTATTGACACTCCTGCATAGTTCAAATCTACAACTCTGAAGTGGCTGATTATTAATTTCTAATTGAATAGTTTCAGCCCTCTGATCCATTCATCTCCGTGCAGACGTGACTCTCTTCCCCTTTAATCCACTTGCTTTATAGCAGATTATGGTACTAATTTGTAATCCAGCACATCGCAGGCTGCTCTGCGTGGGAGGGAGACCGAGGTGTTGGTAAACTTGATTATCTTGCTGGGTTGAGAGGAGAAGAGAGGTGGTAAAAGCTCTCCCATTGGAGGGATCGGTGGGTCATAGAGCCCCCCCCCCCCCCCCCCCCCCAACTGGAGAGTTGTTTCTGAGCAGCTCGTCCTCCACACTGATGAGACTACTTACCTGAATGAATTAACTCAGCTACCAATACTTCCTCTCTTCATCCTTTATTTTTCTTTCTGTCTTCCTTCATTGCTCCTTTTCCCACTACTCTTTTTTATTATCTGTTTTTGCTTTCCATAATCTTTTAGTCTTTATTTCCCCACATCATCCTTCAGTTATCAGTCATTCAACCGTCTCTTCCCATCTTTTAATTCTTTTTTTATGTCTGGCTTTGCTTTCTCCCTCTCTTCATTCACTCATCCCACCAACTTTTCCTTCCTTCCTTCCTTCCTTCCTTCCTTCCTTCCTTCCTTGCTTGCTTGATATCTAATGGAGCTTCCTTCCCCCCAGCATCTATAACACTGCTCAACAAGAAAACAGGTTAATCCTTGCTTATGTAGTTCATATGCAAGGAGGCATTTAGTGTAATGCTTTATGTATTACAGTTTTACATTTTTATAATGCCTATGTATTTATATATATTTTATTCAAGGATTCAAGGATCATGTATTGTCATAGTGCAACACAGGGATGAACAACCAGATGCAGTTAGAACGCTAACGTAAAAAACCTTCTCTGGGCAGATAACACGGCCGACATCTTAAAGGAAAACACCACCGCATTTCCATACTGAACTATGTTCTGCTCTGATCTTAGACGAGGTGATACATACCTCCCTCTCCTCTGTGCGTGCACTCAATGGCTCTTGCGCGCACTCCGCGCAGCGCTAATTTGCTAGCATGTAGCTTGTCCTTAGGATCCAAAGGGGGGTGAAGTTAGAAGCGACCAAGCACTTCCACGTTGTCCCTATTTAAATACGGTTACGTGAGTAGTTACACGACCCAAGTTTGGTTACACAAAATGAAACATGCCAATTTTTCTAAGCGGATAACAAGGATAACTATATAGTATGGCGGAATAACAACTGGAAGCACTTCGACGTCGGCGCAGTAATATCATCACTCAAAACATGACGGGACTATATACCTTCTGCTTGTTTTCACAACCCTGTACGATCCACGTTATAACCATGATGTTTGATTGTTCACAAACTATCTTACTACAACCTGATGCTTCCTCAACTGTGCACAAACTACTACAGGTAGTGCAGGCGACGGCGTGCAGGTCACGTAGGTTCTATTGACGGAAGTAAGAGGGGAAGCGGAGTGATGATATTACTGCGCCGACGTCGAAGTGCTTCCAGTTGTTATTCCGCCATACTATATAGTTATCCTTGTTATCCGCTTGGAAAAATTGGCATGTTTCATTTTGTGTAACCAAACTTGGGTCGTGTAACTACTCGCGTAACCGTATTTAAATAGGGACAACGTGGAAGTGCTTGGTCGCTTCTAACTTCACCCCCCTTTGGATCCTAAGGACAAGCTACATGCTAGCAAATTAGCGCTGCGCGGAGTGCGCGCAAGAGCCATTGAGTGCACGCACAGAGGAGAGGGAGGTATGTATCACCTCGTCTAACATCAGAGCAGAACATAGTTCAGTATGGAAATGCGGTGGTGTTTTCCTTTAACATTAACGTTTCAACATCAGGGAGGCATTGTCCAACAACTCTGTGATCACTGTGTCACTCTGTGTGAGACCTCCTCCCGCCCCACGGAGTCCTGGGTTAGGTCCTCCCGGGGCAGTCCAGTCCTCTATGTGGCGTCTGATCCAGCAGGTCTGGTAGGGGGAACGGCCATGGGCTGTGATCCACGCAAACTGATTGATTAGAGCTTTTACCTTGTAAAGGGCAGACTTTAATCTGCTGCAGATTGAAGATGCATCCTCATCCTCGCCATCTTCTTCCATACCATCTAAAACACTGTAATCCTTCTCTCTGCATATACAGTAGATATTAATATATCCTCATTCATCATACAAAATCACAGGTTTAAATAAATCTATATACTTTCCTTATTAAATGAAATGTTTAATGTACCAGTTCCCCAAATGCTTCCACCTGACCTCATCGTCCAGCCTCTCAGGTGCTACTGTAACGTATTCACCACACCATGTCCACCTTTCAGCTTCATATCCAGTCATGTAAAGTTTGGTCTGTGTTTTCCTTTTCGTCGATCACACTGCTGCACGATCACTGGACCGCCCCCGGTCCGCCATGAGCAGTTTGCACTCTGTGCTTTTTTTGGATGTGTTTTAGTGCATTGTGATAATCTCCCTGAGCTTCATAAATCAGCAGCGCTGGATCAGATTATCAGATGGTACACGCTGAATTGGAATACATCCAGGCGGAGCATTTAGATGAAATGTCATTTGCCCTGTTAACCTCAGAGCTCAATTCATTTCAGATGCTCTCGGAGGAAGTCTTTTACAGGAAAGAGACGACAGGACGGTCAACAACGAGTAGCTCTGCCTAAAATATGTAGGCTTAATGCTTGATTTAGGACACACACACTCGAGTAAAGCCACCGTGTGTCTGCAAAGACCCGACGTACAGTAGAACACATTAGTGAATGGATGCATGCTTCATTTGTTTTTACATCAGTCGTGCATTTATAGTAAACACACACTTTCATATAAACACGCAATCAGAGAACAGACCCGAGTGAGTGTTCCAGATTCATTCCAAGAACTGAACATAAATACTTTGTCTTATAATGTATGAGACTTAAAACAATGAACTGAAGTTAAATCCTCATCTGTTGACAATCTGTAAT
Source organism: Eutrigla gurnardus (assembly GCF_963514095.1). Taxonomy (NCBI): domain Eukaryota; kingdom Metazoa; phylum Chordata; class Actinopteri; order Perciformes; family Triglidae; genus Eutrigla; species Eutrigla gurnardus. The sequence goes on along the minus strand of NC_139929.1, from coordinate 21,555,597 downwards.
CCTACATTGTAGTGTGTGTGTGTGTGTGTGTGTGCATGCACATGTGTGTGTTTGTATCACATCTGTCATATCCACCAAACACACATCGCTGCGCTGTCTTAACAGAAACACACACACTCAAAGCCGGCAGCTTTTACAGGATGTTGGGCTGCTGGTTCAGGGTTCAGGCCTGGAACAAGACCGACGTCTTTCTACCTCGTCTTCCATGAACACATGCACTCCAGTCACAAGAATATGCTGACAGCAATGTGGGCTCTAAAATCTAAAATCCTGTCTCTAATTACTGTCCATTTGACTGATAAGACTCAGGGAGAGGGGAATCCATGAATCCAATTCAATCTGACATTTTATCTATTATGACAGGAAGGCCTGACTCTCAGTCTCCACTCTAATTCATCCCAAAGGTGTTCTATCGGGTTGAGGTCAGGACTCTGTGCAGGCCAGTCAAGTTCATCCACACCAAACTCTCTCCTCCATGTCTTTATGGACCTTGCTTTGTGCACTGGTGTACAGTCATGTTGGAACATGAAGGGGCCATACCCAAACTGTTCCACAAAGTTGGGATCATGGAATTGTCCAACATCTCTTGGTATGCTGAAGCATTCAGAGTTCCTTTCACTAGAACTAAGGGGCCACTGACAGTTGACTGTGGAATATTTACATTTGCATTTAGGTCATTTAGCAGACGCTTTTGTCCAAAGCGACTTACAATAAGTACATTTGTCAAAAGAAGGAAACAAAGAAACCACAATTGTTGCACAGGTAGCATCCTATCACAGTACCAGGATATATATATATATATATATATATATATATATATATATACACATCCTATCACAGTACCACGCTGGAATTCACTGAGCTCTTAATAATAATAATAATTCATTTAATTTATATAGCGCTTTTCAAGTACCCAAAGTCGCTTACAGAGGTAGATGGACATAGTAGACAAAGATAAAACATAAGTACAGAGATAAAGCACAAGTAACAAGCAAACAAACAAAGATAGCAAAAAACAAAAACACGACAGGGAAAACAAAGCAGTAGTGGGGCGTAGAGTAGTTGACACTGATACAAACAAACAGACAAAACAGGTACAACGATACTCAGAAGGTGGGGGGTGGATTGAGGAGCGGTGGGGGGCTGATGAGTGAGGAGAGTGGAAAGAGAGTGTAGAGGGGCGGGTCAGGGGGAGAGGGCACGAAGGAAGGTAGTTATGGGTAGGGGAGATCGTAGACTTGTGAGAAAAGGTAGGTTTTTAGGCGGGATTTAAATGTGGTGAGTGAGGGAGAGTCACGGATGGGTTGGGGGAGAGAGTTCCAAAGTCGGGGTGCAGTTCTGGAGAAAGCTTTGTATCCAAAGTTTTTGAGTTTGAATGGTGGTACAGTCAGAGTGAGAGAGGAGGAGGATCGGAGGGTTCGGGAGGGGCGGTGGGGGATAAGGAGGTCAGACAGGTAGAGGGCCAGCTGGTGGAGAGCTTTGAAGGTCAGGAGGAGTATTTTAAAGTCAATACGTTGTTTGATGGGGAGCCAGTGGAGGGAATAAAGAACGGGGGTGATGTGTTCACGGGACCGGGTGTGAGTGAGGAGGCGGGCAGCAGAGTTTTGGACCGTTTGAAGTCTATGGAGGGAATGAGAGGTGATGCCAGTGAGGAGGGAGTTGCAATAGTCGAGACGTGAGGAGATGAAGGTGTGGATAAGGGATTCAGCAGCAGGGGGGGAGAGGCAGTGTCTGATTTTGGCGATGCGGCGGAGGTGGAAGTAGGAGGTCTTGATGGTGGAGCTGACGTGAGGATCAAAGGAGAGGGTGGGGTCCAGGATAACGCCAAGGTTGCGTGCCAGGGGGGAGGGAGAGATGGTCGAGCTGTCAATGGTGAGTGAGATGGGTCCAGTTTTGTTAAGAGTGGATTTGGTGCCGATGAGGAGGAGCTCTGTTTTGTCACTGTTGAGTTTGAGGAAGTTCTCGGATAGCCATGTTTTTATTGTAGAGATGGAGGTTTCGATGTGGTTGAGGGGAGGATTTTGGGTGGGTTTGGTGGGGATGTAGATCTGGGTGTCGTCAGCATAACAGTGGAAGTCGAGGTTGAGTGTGCGGATGATGTGTCCAAGGGGGAGCAGGTAGCAGATGAAGAGAAGGGGGCCGAGGACTGAGCTCTGAGGGACCCTCTGAGAGGGTGGATGTGTGGCCAGAGAGGGAGACGAACTGATGCCTGTCAGTGAGGTAGGAGGTGAGCCAGTCGAGAGCAGTGCCCTCAACGCAGGATGTTGAGGGCGCCGGAGTCTGCAGAGGTGAGGAGGTCATTGACAACTTTTACAAGGGCAGTTTCGGTGCTGTGGAGTGGGCGGAAACCAGATTGGAGGGGTTCGTAGTGGTTGTTTGACTGGAGGTGGGTGTGGAGTTGGGCGGCGACAATGCGTTCGAGGGTTTTGGAGAGGAACGGCAGGTTGGAGATGGGACGGTAGTTGGAGAGGTTGGCTGGATCAAGGGTGGGCTTTTTGAGGATGGGGGTGATGGAGGCAAGTTTGTAGATAGAGGGAACAAGACCAAGGGAAAGAGACTGATTGAAGAGGGTGGTGAGGTGGGGGATGAGGCAGGCCTTGGTTAGAGCCGTTGGGAGGGGGTCGAGAGAGCAGGTGGTTGTTTTGGACGCAGTGATGATGTCTGAAATGTGGGAGGAGTCAATGGGGGAGAAGGCAGTGAGAGAAGGGGGGGGCGGGAGGTCTGGGAGGGGGAAGGGGACTGGAATGGTGGTGGTGGAGGAGTTGCCGGCGGCGGCAGTCAGGGAGCTGTTTATTTGGGAGATTTTGTTGTTAAAGGAGAGGAGGAAAGAGTTGCAGAGGTCGGGTGAGGAGGGTGGATTGATGTCTGGCGGCTGGAGCAGTTTGTTGACGGTGGAAAACAGGATGCGGGAGTTCCGATTGGTACTGTTGATGAGGGTGGAGAAGTGGGCAGATTTAGCAGCTTGGAGAGCATCACGGTAGGAGGAGATGTGGTGTTTGTAGGCTTCTGCGTGAACGGTGAGGTGGGTTCGTTTGAAAAGTCGTTCGAGTTGGCGGCCGGTCTGTTTCATGGTGCGGAGTTCGGGGGTGTACCAGGGGGCAGAGTTGGTGAATGAGACAGAGGACGTTTTCCAGGGAGCAAGGGAATCAAGTGAGTCGGAGAGGATGGAGTTGAGCATGATGGCATAGTTGTCAGGGGAAGAGGGAGCAGAGTCGGGGGGGAAGGCAGAGGATATAGCTGGGAGAGGGAGAGTGGGTTGACTGATTTGATGTTGCGGTAGGAGATGGAGCGCTTTTTGGGGTTATGGGGGGAGGGTAGAGGGGCGGAGAAGATGATGCATAGGTGATCAGAGAGAGGGAAGGGGAGGGGATGTGGCTTAGAAATGGGTAGGGAGGCGGAGCAGACGATGTCAAGGATATGGCCTTTGGTATGGGTGGGGAAGTCAATATGTTGGGTGAGGTGGAAACAGTCGAGAAGGGAGAGGAAGTCAGATGTCAGTGGGGTGCTGGGCTGATCAATGTGGATGTTGAAGTCACCGGTAAGTAGGAGGCGGGAAGAGAGAGAGGATGCAATGGTGAGGAGTTCAGACAGTTCAGAGAGAAAAGATGGGTGGGGCTTCGGGGGACGGTAGATTAGAACAGCAGTGATGGAGTTGGGGAGGGAGAAGGCAAGGTGTTCGAAGGATGAGATGGATGGGAGGTTGAGATTGAGTTTAGTGATGGTCAGGGATTGTTTATGGAGAACGGCAACGCCCCCCCCCCTCAGCCGGAAAGGCGGGGTTTGGCGATGTAGCTGTAGTTGGAGGGAGTGGCTTGGTTGAGAGCATAGTAGTCCAGGGGCTGTTGCCATGTTTCACAGAGGAAGAGCAGATCAAGGTTATTGTCCAGAAGCAGTTCAGGTATAAGGTATATATATGGTGATTTGTTGGAGAGGGAGCGACAGTTCAGTAGTGCGAGGGAGATGGATGGAGGAGCAGGGGAGGGGGAGCCGAGGTTGTTGAGGTTGGCAGTGGGAATGGTGGGGGGGCGAGAGGGGGGCGAGAGTTAGTCCAGAATGAGGGGATAGGTGAGCCATGAGGGAGGTGTTGGTTGCGAGGGGGACCAGAACCTCGGTGGATGAAGCGCCGATGGCGAAGGATCCCGGCTTTGCCAGCTGCGGTGGCAGTGGCAGCAGGGAGGCGCCGGTTGTTGTTGAGGCGGTGGAGGTCAGCGGGAGTGTAGGTGAGAGGGCGAGGAGAGGGTGGGGTAGAAGAGAGGGCCGAGAGAGTCTGAAGTAGCAGAAGTGAAAGTCCAAGGTGGAGATGAGACAGTACAGATGGAAGAAGGCTAGGTAGGATGTTGGCAGTGGCTAGCAGCTGGATGGCTAGAAGCTGGCAGGCAGTGAGTTGTGTGGGGGCAGCAGTGGACCAGGGGTTGAAGTTGGTCTTGAGAGCGACCCGTTCTTTCACAAATGTTTGTAGAAACAGTCTGCATGCCTAGATGCTGCTTTTATACACCAGTGGCCACGGAAGTGATTGAACACCTGATTTATATTATTTGGATGGGTGAGTGAATATTGAACCCACCATATCAATAATTCAATAATAATTCACATACGTTTGGCAACTCAGTCAATAAGAAATTACTATCTTCACTGGGAGAAATCACTGGTGTGAGTGAGTGATTGTCTCACTCTGTGTCTGTCCACAGTCAATGTCTCACTCTGTTGCAGCAAACTTCCTTATATTTTGCGTGGCTAGTTATGGTCGAATGCTCAAGGACTTCTTAAGGTTGTGGTGAGTCATGCTTTCACACCTTTTAATGACTGTTCCATACTCCCATTGAGTGCCTGCAGACTCCTCACTCAGCCTCAGCCAGTACTGACAGTCTCTGGCCTTCAGCCGCTGCTCTGTGGCCAGAGACACGGTGGGACTGTTCATCTGTACGGAAAACACTTTCCCACTTCGATTGGTTTTGTCTGACAGCTAATGGAACTGTACACACTGCTGGCTGCTCTGACGGTTACTTCATGCCTTCT